>NC_056741.1:57180130-57545130 GCF_019279795.1 Protopterus annectens | reverse complement strand
CCCACTCAAGACCTGTGTAGCCCCATCAGAAAAATAGGGTCTTGCAAATGTCATTCTGTTTCTAATGACATTCGTACAAACATCGTCTATCTCATCATGGTTATACCCCCTGGCCACAAATTCTGTTTTTAAATTATGTAGCTCTGTTTTTAAGTTGTCATCATTATTACAGAGTCTAGCCAATCTAAGGGCCTGACCCTTTACTATGTTGTTAAATACACTAGGGTTATGCATACTGGTCCTGTGTAGGAATGATGGACAGTAGCAAATTTTGCGAAATACATTCGTAACAATTTTGTCATCTAACTTACTTATAGAGACATCAAGAAAATCAATCATATTCTTAGAAAATTGCATGCTGAATCTCAAGAAACTGCTAGAACTGTTCAACGTTATAAAAAACTCATGTAGTGATGGCTCAGTGCCATCCCATAAAATGAATAAATCATCTACAAAGCGTCTATGAAATACTACTTGTGGTGTATTCATTAGATGTTCTTTCTCCCATGATGTCATAACTAGATTGGCGTAAGCGTTTGCGCAACTCGTGCCCATCGCTACGCCTCTCTTCTGTTTATAAAACTTATCTTTGAAGAGAAAAACATTGTTATCCAGAACAGTTTCTAGTAGCAAACAAACAAAATCTGACTTGATCATTTCCATGTGGCCATCTGTTATAAGTAACTCCCTCAGCATATTTATCCCTGTGTCATTGGGAATGCTCGTAAAGAGTGACTCTACATCCAATGTCACAAAAATCAGGTCAGTAACCGTACCTAGACTTTCCATAAATACATATAGGTCCTTTAAAAACTGTTGAGTGTCACGCAATATATGATGATATTTTTCTAATACAATTTTTAATTGTTGGTCCAGGTAGACGGAAATACCTTCTGTCACCCACCCTGCACCCGCTACTATTGGTCTAAATTTCGGGTGATTAGGGTCCTTATGTATTTTAGGTAGGCCATTTATTTGTGGGATAACCGGGTATTCCACAGTACAATAATCAAACAAATCTTTGGTCATTATATTTAAATTATAGCATTCTAATAGCACCCCTCTTACATTGTCTATTATTTGATTGACATCTGCCATGTTAATGACTTCATATGCTTCAGAATCTAGCATTTGGTCCATGGTGTCAAAATAATATGGGGCATCCATAATTACAATAGGACCCCCTTTATCTGAGGGTTTAATAATAATGCTAGAATTGTTTTTAAGGCTAGTCAATGCCTGACTTTCTGATTCACTCATATTAGATGTAACATATGCTGTATTAAAACTTGTGTCCTCATAAAAAGCATTTTCAACCGCCCTAACAAATACTTCTACATTAGGGGGTAACTGAGGCTGAAACTCACTCTTCTTTTTTAGATTATGATTACTATGTGTTTCAGTATTGAACATCAATTTTAAGGTCACATTTCTAGCAAACATGCGTAGAGCGATGATTGCTTCACTTATATCCACTTTATTTGTGGGTATGAACCCAAGGCCTTTAGATAGTAAATCACGCTCTGCTTCAGATAGCTGATAGGTAGAAATGTTCCATATTAAGTTTTTTGAAACCACATTTTCTTGATAGTGTGCATTTGTTGCTGAGGTGCTTCTTTCCTCTTTTGTCCTCGATGATTGTCCGTTTCCGACGATCCTCTCCTGCCTGTGCGTATGGGAAAAGGAAAAACCGATGGGTCATTCCCTGTAGAATAATTCACAATAGTTCTTCTCCGTACATCTGCTACCACCTGTTGGTTTGATCCATTATCATTGCTTATTTGTTGTGTTGTAATTAAATCAGTGTTAGTAACTGTGGTTCCTTCTGCTGTAACAGAACCTTGATGCATAGGTACCAATCCCCCATTATCATTCATATTGCTTACGCTTGCTTCTGGTCGTGTGTCCTGTCTTGCTGGGCCACTACGATCTGGGCCTGGTTGTTGTTTATACATATGATTCACGTTGCTATTGTCACTGTAATTACTGTCCCTAGGCCAAGTAAAAACGTTATGTTTAGCAAAGTCTTCTAGGTCTCGCGATATCTTTCTTTTCTTTTGATCCAGAATCTTGACTTCATATCTTTGTACTTTCTCAGCCAATTCCTGCAAATACAGCTCTGTTGGACCATCACCATGTACCTCAAACAGGTCAGTTTGTTTTCTAATTACATTCTCTCTTAAGTCATTTTCAATTGGTTGAAAAAAATCTATAAGTAATTGCATGTACGCTTTGCTTGTTTCAATATTGATCTTTTGCCATTTGCTCAAAAGATCAGCATAAACAGTTCCATAACTGGGCATATTCAAGACCCTAAGGCCTCTTGGTATAATGTTCATATTGAGGCTTGCTTCCAAATGGAAGCGCTGGCATTGCAGGCGTTTGTATTTAAAAATATCATTCTCAATACTCCTTTTAAGTAGAACCACATCTTGATCAATATTCTTATTCATTGTCTTGATATTATTATATTCACTCACATCTGTTTGTAACAGGGGGTTCACTGAATCCTTCAGTAAACTGTTGAACCGCATATTACTGTCTTTATATTGTTCATTCGAACCCAAAGCTGCCGCTGCTGTGCCCTCCATGTTGAATAAATCTCTCAACACACAAACAACCCAGATCAAAAAATATATGATAAACCCAACAGCAAAGTGCAGCATAAAAACAAACTTCTTCTTCTGGCAAAGATCAACTTCCAATAAATCCAAAAGGCGATTTGACGATACTCTGCTTTAATAACAACAACAGTAGCAACACAAAAAGACAACGTAAGCGCTTTCACGGGTCCTCCCGCTTCATCAGACGTTTAAATATAACTGTTCCTGTATTTACTTTTATATCATCTGCTTGATTGAACCAACACACTTAAAAATGCCTCACCCATTCCAATTCCATGTTTAAAGCGCCATTGCAGCACAAATATCAACATTTCAAGATCAACATACAATAACATTCAATTTTTAAAAACATGACGACTGGCTTAATAACACTAGAACTGTTTATGATCTTTAGGTGTTGTGTGCAGCGTCTAACTCCTCATAATTCTATCTAAAGTAACTGTTCATCGGGGCTACGTACCTCCCTTTATTAGCATTTAGCTGTTCGTTTCGTGTACGTTGTAACTCCAATCCCGGACACTGTCTCAAGCCACAATACAGGACTTGGCCATTTAAATCCACATAAAATGAAAAAATAATAAAATATTACTGTGGCGACCATGGCGCCTCCAAAACATCCGCAGGCTTTCTATCTGCTTCAGTTACTTCCACGATCCCTAGGGGCGCCAATCCGTACTGGCATAGGTCTAAACTGTTACTAATATATGCCGAAATGGCACTGCTACCAAGCTCTCCCTACCAGCAACAGTAATATTTTATTATTTTTTTCATTTTATGTGGATTCAAATGGCCAAGTCCTGTATTGTGGGTTGAGACAGTGTCCGGGATTGGAGTTACAAAACTAACAGCTAAATGCTAATAAAGGGAGTGTATATCATGAACAGTTACTTTAGATAGAATTATGAGGAGTTAGATGCACAACACCAAAGATCATAAACAGTTCCAGTGTTATTAGGCTAGTTGTCATGTTTTAAAAGTTGAATGTTATTGTACGTTGATTTTTAAATGTTGTTATTTGTGCTGCAATGGCGCTTTAAATATGGAATTGGAATGGGTGAGGCTTAATTAAGTATGTTGGTTTAACCAAGCAAATGATATAAGAGCAAATGCAGGAACAGTTATATTTAAACGTCTGATGAAGCGGAGGAAAGCCTACGCTTGTCTTTGTGTTGCTACTGTTGTTGTTATTAAAGCAGAGTATCGCCAAATCGCTTTTGATTTATTGAAGTTGATCTTTGCCAGAAGAAGAAGTTTGTTTTATGCTGCACTTTGCTGTTGGGTTTATCATATATTTTGATCTGGGTTGTTTGTGTGTTGATATATAGATATATATATATATATATATATATATATATATATATATATATATAGTGTGTGTGTGTGTGTATATATGTATATGTATATATATATATATATATATATATATATATATATATATATGTGTGTGTGTGTGTGTGTGTGTGTGTGTATATATATATATATATATATATATATATCAGGAAACCAAGAAATCGAAAACCAAACAAGAACACAAAATGAGCTGGATTCAACACCCAATACAGAAGCTTTAATCCAAATAACTTGAGCGACACGCTTTCGGAAGGTGCAGTGACCCTCCTTCCTCAGAAGACAAAAAACAATGAACACCATTTTACAAGCATTTAAATAAGTCTTCTAATTGATCTTTAACAGCACACTAAGTGTTAATTAAATCAAACACACCTATAAACCTATTAATGAAGCTAGCACAACAACTGATAACCACAGTTCTATGCTGCAGAGGAATGGGAGGAAAAAGCACAACTACATACTGCAGAGAAATGGGGGAAATAAGGTGAGGGGTGGAAAAGTTCCACTTCATTGTACATTAAATAGGCCACAAAATATCCAACTTAATAGAAGAATTATTCAAAAGTTAAAATAATTAGGTAACTTAGCATAACCTAATATGGAAAATTATAAAATTCAGATAAAATCACTTCATTTTATACAAATACTTAAATGTGTTAATACTTTAAAACTTTATACAATACTAAAAATCATTAATCAAATACTAAAATACATGTATAGCCAATAGCCAATATTAAGATAGATGAAAACAGCATATTAAAACAACAAGAAAACACGCATTTTATCTCCTTAAGGCTAAATGCTTGAGGAGACATCCTATAGACACATGATCATTAAGCCCAGGATAAAAATATGATGCCATACGAATTTGCCAGCATAACTCTATTTCAAGTTGCGTTTGCCAGGGGCAATGGCTTGGAAAATGGTGTTCATTGTTTTTTGTCTTCTGTGGAAGGAGGGTCATTGCACCTTCCGAAAGCGTGTCGCTCAAGTTATTTGGATTAAAGCTTATATATATGTATATATATGTATATATATATATGTATGTATATATATATATATATATATATATATATATATATGTGTGTGTGTATATATTCATATACAAATATATATATATATATATATATATATATATATGTGTGTGTGTGTGTATATGGACACGCGTATACCCACACACAAATATATATGTGTATGTCTATATTTGAGAATGTAAAAGTACAAAAAGAACATCTACAAAATAAAGAAATGGGACAAAAAAAATAAAATCTTTGCAAATAAATTAGTGCTGTTACAGCACACAGCACATAAGGCAGGCTGCCACCTCTTCATCCTGTCATGTTTAATCTGTTTTCAGTACCAATAACCAACTTGCCTTCATTTCTTTACCAATATGCAAATTTTTAAATACGCTGGTCTTTTCTTCTTATAGATACTCTCTATCTTGGAGATGTCTCCTTAAGGACACTTGCTGCCTTTGTATCCCATAAATAGCGTTTTAAAGCCTTAATTTCCTCCCACTTCCATATGGTGGTTTATCCACCACTGAGCTTCTGCACCCTTCCTAGCCAACCCTCAGTTCTACAGGGCCAGCTACAACCCACTAAGTAGGGCTCCCAAACATAGATTAGTGTTTTTTTGTTGCCAAAACCTTAAAACACTATTAAATAGTTTAAAAAAAAAAAATCCACAGGACAAACCAACACTAAATGGAAATTTCTCCTGAAGGACACTGCTTTCTTTATATTCCATAAATAATGTTTTAAAGCCTTAATTTAAACTTTCCACATGGTGGTAATTCCATGGTAATTCCACCACCAGGCTCCTGCCCCCTTCCTAGCCGACTCTCTGTTCCACAGGGCTGTCCACAACCCTCTAGTTAGGGCCCCTGGATGTATTCTAGCATTTTTTGGTGCCAGAAACACAAATTATTGTATTTAAGCAGCAGGATAATGTTAAAAGCATTATAAAGCTGCCCCAATGTTATGTCCCAAAGCAGTGAGTTCTAACATCACCCACTCAAAGATTCTCCTCAGTTTAATGTATATTGTAAAGGTTTAATACTTAAAAAGGAGGGAACCCTGGTCCTTTAAAGCTCAGGTAGCTCTCCTGCTTGGATCTGAAAAACAAGGGCACCAAAGAGGCTGATGGGAGTTGAATATAACCATATTATTTCTATTTTATTTTACTTTAATTCATTTTGTCTTGATTGATTTTTATTTTTAATTTATTTTAATGTTGGTAATCCAAAACTAATTTTAATCACATGATTTGTAATTTTACATGATTGGGGAAAGGGCCACTACAACAATAATAAAAATAAAAAAGTAATATTGTAGAGACACCCACCCAACATTTGGGATCAGAAATGTTTAGGTAAATTTATTATATTATGCCAAATTGCAACCATGGTGTTCCCTCCACCCTTTCCTTCCTCCCTGAAGAAGCTAATAAGCGAAAGCCTTGGTCACAAACTCTGAACGAAAATAAAGATGCATTTTCTTCTCTGGAACTCCCAGGGAAGCGCTGGCCTATGTTTTAGATTGATGTCTAGTCTAATGTCTTTAATGTTTTTTGTCTTTTATGGTAAATACTTGTCATATGTTATCCTGAAGATTGTAAAATATAATGGTTAAGTGGCACACCTCTACTATTAGCTAAAAACAAAATGCAGGCACTAGTGGACCCCTTAAAACTTGGTGAATTTTAGCATTCTAAACCTTGTTAAAAGGATTTAAAGTAGGATAGTATAACTCAGATAAGGTTCTATGAAATATAACACAAGGCTATTGGTTGTAACAACATCCTGGATCAGATTGAAAAATTAAAATGGCTAGCCACACCCATCAGGAGGATTGACAAAATAAAGGAAACGCCCTACTCAACCCCCCCAACTTTGTGGTTGGCTGTCTAACCTGACACACCCACTTCAGATCTGTATAAAGTAAGCAAACTACAAAAGGTTTAGTTACTCAGAATAATGGTTGGAGGAAGGTCGTACTGGAAATTGTAACCTGCAAGGACTGAATAAAAGATTTCTTTTGGACTGGAACTGGCTCAATGATTCATTTATTTCATGGTGATAACCTTGCATGCTATTTGTGTTTTGTTGTGTGAAGTATGTGTTTAGCTGTGGCCTATTTTGGTTTTGTCTAAGGCCTGTCCATCGCTTTATTTCTGTCTGTACCTATAAGGGATTGAGGTTTTTACTTTGAATAGTCCTTCCAAGGGCTACCTAGGTCCTTTTCAGGACCCTCAAAAGGACTGACTGTGTTTCCACCAATAACCCTAGCCTTGGACCACAAGGGGGCACGCCAGTCCTTTCAAGGGCTACCCACCTGAAAATCTCCTAGCCCAGCCTTGAGCAACAAGGGGCACACCAGTCTTTATAAGGACTAGCTAGGGACCTCACTGAGGACCCATCAGGGCTGACAAAGGTCCTTTTTAGGACCAAATAAAGATCCGTTGACTGTACCAGACCCTGTCTGCTCAGGGGGAGACTCCGAGGATGCAACCCGACCTCTTACCTGACAGGTACTACACACAAAGTCCTTGGTAGGACTACAAAGGTCCTCCTCAGGACCCCCTCTCCACATCACAAAGGCCATTATAAGAGGCAAAACAGTCTTCCTCAAGACTACTCAGGAATAGCCAAGTCCTTCAGGACTTAGACTTGAACCACCAGGAGTAATAACTATTCCAGTAAGAGTGTTCTTCCATCTTTTTTATACATATTCACAAAATGGTTGCACCATAGATTGAACAAAACTGGTTAAAATCAGGATACTACAACTCCAGTTTAAAGCCCCACATAGTATATGAGGCTTCAGCTTCACCTGCATGATATTTGCTGTACACCTTGACTTGACTTGCTTCCTTTCTACAACCATTGCAGCACATTCCTACTGTTCCCTTATTTTTGCCCTTTTTTTTGCTCTTTACCTTACTGGCTTCTACTTCCTCCATTTTTCTTTTAACTTTAATCTTGAAATTTGACTGACTTGTATGTACAGCCTCAAATCTGCTACAAGTGCTCTTTTACTAGCAGCTTGCAAGTCACTTGCTCTGTGGCAAGTGCCCCAACTCTCCTTCTAGCTCGAGCTCATTTCATTACTTGGACTTCTCACCCCTGGCCCTGCTAAACAGTATAGCTGCACCAGAGGCCAAGTCTTTTCTCCTGCTCCCAGTAAACCTGAAGTCCCCCGATTGCTGCTTTACCCTCAAACTGCCCTGCTGGTTCCTCCCTAAGCCTGAAACTCCCCCTGCTGCTCTCTCGCTAAACCTAACCTCGCCCCCTCCATTCCTGCTTGAACTCAAATGTGTACAGATAACGTGTGACCACTCTGTTAGCTCTGCACAGATGCTCAGCCTTCTCAAAAACACACAAGTCTGAGCGTGAGCAATCAGCCTTTGTGAGTTGCAGGATATCAGAGTCCCAGGTGCAAGGTGGTGGTCTTAGAGTTCCAAGGACAGAGCTTGTAGTAGACTCTACAGTCGCACCATTTGACAACTGCCAGGTCTGCTTCTCAATAGCCTGTCCATTTAATAATTTTGATACCACAGTCTATGCTGTTAATTAGTAAATTTTGCAAATCTTCAAATTAAGCCAGTCTCTGGTTCATTTATTGCTTCCAAACACAAGTTATTTGTGGTCTTTCATGGCAAATTTCTTTAATTACTTCTGATTTTATTCCTAGAATGGTAACTGTAATATTTAATATCTTTAAAGTCTCTTCCCTAGTGACATTCAGAAATTTGGCATGTAAGTTTTCACGATTCTTTGCTGTTCCACTAGAATTAAACATGCAAATATATGAATCCAGCTCTTCCAGTTTTCTGCTAAACGGCCTTGCAATGACAGTTTTGGATGGTTGCAACAAGAATGCTTATAGGTCTGTACTTCCTGAAATATAATTCACATCTGATGTATCACATGACTGTTTTGTTAGTATACAAGCAGTTACACTCTAGAATTGTTTAGCCTCCCTGAACAATTCATTTACAATGAATGTGTACCATGTAAAATTCAGCTCTTTGTAGATGGGTGGTAGCACATTTAAAACCCCATGTACTGCAAGGAGGCTGGAGTATGGTAGTGTCTTTTTTTCTGTGTTTTAAACAAATGTTTGATTAATTTCTTTCAACTTTAAATGTTTTGAATTTAGATACGGTATAATGTGAAACTATCATAGGTGTATATTAGGCTAATGACCACTAGAGTTCATAAGCCTAGTTGTGCTACCTAAATGTGACCCACAAATTTGATGCATGTAGATGGTGATTTACTGACTGCCTCTGTACATGAGACATTGGAGCCAGACCAGGGGGTGAATTTAAGAATCCCTGTCCATTGGTCCAAGTTTTGCTTAAAAAGAGATATGGAGGAACTCTGCTTTACATGGATTGGAAGCCTGTAACAGAAAATGTGAATTCTCTGAGAAAAATCTCTCCAACATGTTTTGCGGATGTGCAAAAGGTTCATCAAAACAGGGTCCAGGGATTCCCTGTATGCCAGGCAAAGATCATCTGTCAGAAGTCAGAGACAGGTTTTTCAGGTGATCAGCAATAGGACAGTGTATTTACTCCATGTATCCTTGTAAGAAACCTTTGTGGACATTCCAGTTGTTGCATTTATCAGGTCAGGTAATATTAAAAGGGGTATTGTACTATAATGGGCCTGATGAGGGCCAGGTATAGAGGTATGATGACCTTTCTGGACCTAGATGCCATGCCCTTCTTGTACATTGAGCAGTATATATATAAGGATTTACCTCAAGATATATGTTGGTCAAAGGCTAAGTTACTGTCTACATGCGTTTCCAGGTCCCTGACTAGTGAATCAACTTTTAAAGGCATCGTTTTAGTGATGACAAAGTTGCGTGTAAAAGATACTATTATGCACTTCACGGTATTGAGTTTTAAGCCATGGCTTTGGCATAAAACATTTGTATTAAGACCTTCATGAAGGGTGTCCTCATCTTGGGGGGGGATTCAATGACTGTATAGGTTTGCAATCATCTGTGAACTTGGTCAGCCAAAGAACTTTGGCATTGGCTTTGACATCAGAGAAGTAGATGCCAAAGGGGAGTGGGCCCAGCACAAGTCCTGGGGGAACTCCACTGATGACTGGCCTCTTTGTGGAGGTGGTCTGATTTTAACCTCTTGGGTCCTATCAGGGTTATAAAGGGGGTTATACCTAGCTCTGTAAGTTTGTGGACAATGCAGGAGTGGGGTAATTTATTTTTTTTTATTTTACATTTGTTGACTGGGAAAGTCTGACTGGACACAGTTCCATTTTCAGCAGAGGCCCGGGGAGAAAAGCTCCACTTAAAACAATCTAACAAATAATTTTATGAATTGCAACACTTTCTCCTAAATGCATACAATATTATACAAGAACATATTTTGCATTTCTTCACAGATATATGTATAGATACAATTATTGTATTCCAGAAGCATACCACTTGTATGTAGGTAAATGTTTAACGGTCTTCAGAGATGAATAAGTAAATATGAACAGAATAGAACATCGTTAGTTAAGAATTAATATACAGAGGTTAGGCAGTATTAGGTGATCCTTGGTAGAATCATTGCATCACTGCAAATGTAGTGGATTAGCCTGGGGAGTCACATGGGCATAGCCAGTTGTTAATGTAGTGGGTTTTGAGTAGTTTTTTAAATTGTGGAGCAGAACCTGTAGACGTTATGTTTTGGAAGGGAGTTCCAGAATTTGGGTATAGAGCAGGCAAAAAGATTTGCCAGCCTCATTCCTATGTTTGATGACTTGTGATTTTGGTCTGTTGACCTTAAGGCTCGGGTGGTGGTGTAGGGTTGCATTAGGTCTTGTAAAATGGGGATTTTATTAATATAGTTTGTGGGCTTTGGAGAGTTGAGTGGTAAGAAGTAATTGAGGCAAGCCAGTTGAGCTGTTTGAGGGAAAGACAGTGGCGAGCTCTATTAGAGACGCCTGTGGCAAATTTGGCAATCTTGTAGCAAGATGCCATTTTGCTTTGTTCGCTGTGGCGAAGATTAGTCAGGATTGGTGAGGCATATACAGTAGGGTCGATAATAGGTGGTGAAGTCATTGAGTGCAGGGGATCTACCTGGGCTGAAGAAAATTTGTTTTTTTTTTTTTTTGGGACTGAATAAAAGTTTTATGGTAGAAAACCATGCTTCAGCCAGAGGGAAGCTGTGGTGTGTTATTGCTTGTAGCTTGTTTAGGGTAGGGGCAGCACAAATGATAGTGTCATGAGCATATTGCACTATAGTGGTAGAAGGAGAGGAAGCAGCTATCTGATTTGTAAATATGGAGAATAGTAAGGGACCAAGAATGGAGCCTTGAGGGACTCCAATAGATACTAGTAGAAGGGAGGATAGTTGGTCCTGCCATAGAACTGCTTGCTATCGGCTTGATAAATAGTTGCCGAACCATGATATAGTGAGGGAGTTTAGGTTGAGGGTAGAGAGTTTTGAGAAGCATATTGTGGTTGACCATGTCAAAGGCCTTGGATAAGTCTAAGAAAACAGTGGATACAAAAAGTCTGTTTCTGTGGGCGTTTATTATGTTAGTGTAGGATAATAGGGCTGTTGTGGTACTATGGGAGGGACGAAATCCATGTTGTGATGCTGATATAAGGTTATTTTCTAGAAGGTATTGCATTAGTTGTGCATGTACTACTCAAGTATTTTTGATAGGGGTGATAAAATTGCAATTGGCCGGTAGTTGGTGAGCTCAAGGGAGTTTCCACCTTTGTGGAGTGGAATAGATATTTTCCAGAGGTTAGGTACTTTAGATTCAGATATGGATCTGTTAATGAGGATAGACACACAAGGTAAGATGGGCATCAGCTGATAGTTGAAGGAAATCAGCAGGAAGTTTATCAGCAGCCAGTGTGGTAGGTTTCAATTTCTTGAGGAGTTTAGTAATGAGTTGTGTGGGTGCTGGGGAGAAGCATGGGGGAGGTTGTGTAATAGGGGTAGTAGGGGTTGGTGAAGGAGTGGTAATGGTGGTGCTATTTAGGGTGTTAGATGAGGCTGACTGTTTCGGTGAAGAATTTGTTGAATTGGGTAGGGATGTCCTCAGCGTCGGTTGGTACTATGGGTGTTGGGAGTGCTGGTTTTACCTGGGTGCAGTAATCTATTTATTGAGGACCAGAATTTCTGAGGGTTGTGTGTGTTTGTCTTGCAAGGTTTTATAGTAATTGGTTTTATCGAGTTTTATAAGTTTTTTGGTCTTAAGATTTGTTTTGTGATGGTGGTTTTAGGTTTATGAAATTGAGCCCAGGCTCTATCTCTATCTTTCATTATGGTTCTGGTTTCTTTTGTTAGCCAAGGGGTATAGTTAGTTTTAACTCTGATGGTATGGGCTGGTGCATGACTGTTTAGGATTTTGACAAAGGCTGAGTTAAAGTAGTCTACTAAGTCATCTAGGGGTAGGTGTTTAAAAGGTGACCAGTCACAGTGTTTTAATTCGTTGTTTAGGGCCTTGGTTTTGAAGTTTTTTTTGTTGTGAACTATTCTGAGGATGGGTTGGTTATAGCATTGGGATTTATTTCTAATAAAGTAGGTTGGTTGCTTAAATTGTCAGGTAGGCAGCCTGCCTGGTTTGCCAAGGTGTGGTCAGACAGAAGTATCCAATCTAAGATGGATTGTCATTTGGTTTTCTTATCAACTCTTGTGGGGGTACCTATGACTTGGGTAAACCCATGTAGGTTAATGTGGGTAGAGGGATTGTACTTGGTACAGTCAGACCAGTCAATATTAAAATCCCCTAGCAGTATGATCTCATGAGGATGGGAGATAGTCATCCAGTCTAGCAGGTTCTCCATAGTGTCAGTATTGTTTCCTGGGGGGATATAGGCACTTGCTATGACTGTGTTTTCTAGAGTTTAGTTGTGATTTAGCAAGAATGAGTTCTGTCATTGACCATCTTGGGAGTTGTAGTTAAGCTGTTCTACTGTGAGATTATTTTGAAACAGAATGGCTACACCTCCTCCTTTTTTCCCTTGCCTATCTTTCTGTATAATATTGTAACCAGGGGGTGTGATCTCATTATCACGGTGTTCTGGTCTAAGCCAAGTTTCTGTAAGTACAGCTAAATCTGGTTTGTATAATGCCAATAGTGCATGGAGGTCCTGAACTTTAAGTATACTTCTCACATTAATGTTTAAGAGCAGAAGAGAGGAGGTTGGTCTTATAAAGAGGATTTGATTGGGTTAGGTCTTTGTGGAGTGAAGTAATGGGTCCTGGATTGGGGTGTATGTCTCCACAGCAAGAGAGTTTGAGTTGGGTATAGGTAGAGCTTAAGTAGTTTTTGTAGTATTTTTTTGTTTCTGGGATAAGTAGGGGTTAATTTTGTTTGTTGGTTTATAATTAACATAGGGATGCAGTTGAGTTGGAGTAAGGTCAAATGGAGATATAGGGAAGTGTGTTGGCTTTAGTGTATTGGCTGTGGTTTCTGTTTGCCACTGTGTTGGATAGGTGAGATAAAGTTGTATGTGATAGGATGTAAGGATGGATAACCAGAGAAGAACCAAAGTAAATGTATAGAAAGTTCCTTTAAGTGTAGGAGAGCCATTGTGTTGGTTTGTTTCTTCTCCTTTGATGTTACTTTTTGTAGTGGGAGAGCAGTGGTGAGCGATAGTAGGAGGGGTTGAGTGGGTGGTAGAGAAGCAGTTAAAGGGGTTAGTGAAAAGGGTGTGGTGTGGTATGTGTGAGTGACTACTGAGGGTGTGGTTAACAAACCAAAGTTATTTATAAGTTTCCACTCAAAAGTTGTCGTACATAAATAGAAGGAACCCACTTAGACAATATTGAACAGCATCAACCCTGTAATGTATAACCATTCAAGAAAGTACAAAACGCTAGCTGACAAATAACGTTAAATCAATATGTCCCTTCAACTTCCAATGAACCTGGTGCCAGCCTCAACTTATAACCAACTCAGGAGAACATACCACAATAATAGGAGTCAAAAATACACCATTAAAGAATCATGAAAACAAAAACTAAAAGTCTCTGTGGATATAATAAGTTCGGTCCCAATAAACAAACGACCGCCTTCGCTTCTTCACCCCTCCGAAAGACATCCAGCAAAAGGTACAACAGTTACTACCAGTTAGCCCCAAAGCAACATGGTAGATGTTCAATAAATGTCACAAATGGGCCTAGTTTGTTGATTGCTTGTACCTTATTAAATTGACGACGGCCTTTGCTTCTTCGCCACAGGCACTGGATTGAGTGGTTGAATGATGTTAGGTGTGGTTTTTATATAACTGATGTATCCATCAGCAGCCCCAACCTCCTCTTGTTGAATTCTCTTCCTCTTAGCTGTCAGGGTAACTCAAGTCAAGTGTGATCTTTATTGCTGTTTTTTCGTATCGGGACTGGTGCTACCACATTCGTACTTGACTTTTCTTTTTCACTGCAGGGAAGCAGACTCCAGCAAGGCACAAGTATCTCTAGTCCAAAGGAAGACTTGCAGACTTGGCTTCCTTCAGATTGTGAAGTGGCTGGAGCTGGGTTTTCTCTGGCTTATGCTGGCACTGTTATGTTGGAATGGTAGAAAGAATCATCCTAAATTGCAAACCCAGGAAGCAGCACCCCTAGATGAAACTGCTGGGAGGCTGGAATGCATCATTTATATAGAGAAAATAAACAATAGAAAGTCATCTAGTTTGCTGCCTCTTCCAGCTGTCACTCTGCTATATAAACTTCCAAAGATGTATTGAATGCTTTAGCCAGATCTAGGTAAGCAGTGCACCCCTATTTTCCCCTCATCCACTGCCTTGGGGACCTTTTCAAAGAAGTCCACCAGATTCAGTAAGCATGACCTTCCTTTGACAAAGCCAAACTGGGCTGGATCCATTATATGGATATTTCCTATGTCCTTGTTAATTTCCATGGCAGTTCTTTCCATGGCTTTGCAAATAAGACTAGTCACACTAATGGGAATGTGGTTTCCAGGATCTGTTGAAAGCTCCCCCTTATGAAGGGGTGATGATCATTGTATTCCTCCATTCACACGGCACAACGCACGTTTTAAGACTATAGTTAAATAATAACTCCAGGGTCCTGATAAGTCATATTTTAGAATATTCAGATTGCATCCTGGGATGTTATTGGCACCCACTGAGGCCAGGGTCTTGGCTTTGACTAGCCAGTAGATGCACCCCCAGTCATAGTTGATGGGGTTCTGTTTGAAGGTATTTTTGAGAGGATGGTTGGGAGTTTAGGGATATAAAGTTGGAGCTGAATTTGTTTAACAGGCTTGCTATATCAGGCTCTGTGAATGTGGCACCATTAACCACCAGTTCAGCAAATTGTTGTGTGCTACCCTTGAGGTTTCTAACAAGGCCTTGGGTATATTTTACCTGGCAAGCCATCTTAACCTCAAAGTTGGTTTTGCTTGACCTAATTAGCTCTCTTAGTTGCCTGTTTACCTGGAGAGTTTTTGTCTTTATGGGAATTATCCTTCCTGATTTGTTTTGCCATATTTTTTTTTCCTTTTCATAGGTTCATAGGTTAGTACTAGGCTAACATTTTAAGACTTGCAATTACCCCATGTCAGAATCAAATCCTGCACCTTGTGTTTGTAAGTTAACCACCTTACCCATTATGCCAACCCGGGGGGTTTGTATATCCTGTTTAATTTGGGATGCCACCAGGGCAGTTTGTTTCTAGGGCTAGGACCAGGCTTACTTCTGTAGGTACAACAGTCTGCATGCAGCCATGCACAGAGTTTCAGGGCAATTTAAAATAGGCTGCTGTGTTCTCTGGACTCAAAGGGGCATTTAATTGTGACAATCCATCACTTAATAAAAGGTGACTTACCTTAGAATACTTCCCAATTGTTACTAGTTTTAATGGGATTACAATGTTGATTTTGAAGGAGACACCTTTATGGTCAGACCTTACCAGGGAGGATGAGACATGGCATGTTCTTCCATATTTGTAAGTACGAGGTCCATTGTTTGAGCATATGGTGGGCATATTCACTATTTGGTCAAGAGTGTTTGTATTTATGAAGTCCAGAAATCTCTGTGCCTGTAGATTTGAGGCTGTGTAGAATTCACATTCTATAGAGGGGTAATTTAAGTGTTGGGTTTGATGGCAAGTGTCTCCAGTAGGTCCACATATGCACTGTGAGTTCTTGGGACATGGAGGGTGACCTGCAGTTGCTAGGATATGGTATTGTATTTGGTCTATGGTGATCTGCATGTGGAGAAACTCCAGCACATAATCCTGTTTGACCACCCTAGAGGTATGCTTGTTAGTGTATATTGAGGTACCTCCTCTTATACCCTTGTCTGTGCAGCTACTGCTCAGCATGCAAGGCACTGAAACCTTGCACTACTGGGGTACTCTGTCACTTTAAGCCATGTCTCTGTAGCTGCACAGATGTCTGTATTCGCCAGTGTGAAGTGGGCTTGGATGAGTATAGTTTTTTGCTTAAGCTCCTGGCATTGAGCAGTAACACCTTGAGGTTCAGTTGTGTTGATTTTGCCATGCCTGTAGCTTTGTCAATTTCAAAAAGGCACTATGGGGGTAAATAAAGTTTTAGTTAATATTCAAATTCCTAAAGGGGAAAGGTACAGACTATCCTTGGCAAAGCAATGGCATGTCCTTGCAAGCTTTTAAATTTGATCCCCTTAGACCCAACACCAGAAAGACAGCCAGTTGTTGAAATCCATCGTTTCTTGCTCATATTGTGGCATCATCATTGGTTCTGGTAATATTCTGCTCAATGCTACGCTCATACCCACCTAAGACAGTCTTATAACTCACTTGATTGACTTCCATGGATGACTTTGATCCCTCATTTCCCTGAAGACACTGCCACCTTCAAAGGTGTGAAAAATTTTGAGATAACATTGGTTTCTAATAATGCCAGTCGTAGCTGAGTTTACAAGCCCTCCCGTTCTTTGGTTCTTTTGCCATTTGCCAGTAACATACCATACTCCAGTTTCTGCATTTTTACCTGTTTAAATTGGATAATGCATTGATTGAAACAGTTGCTTGCTACTAGCAGACAAAGCCATTCATCAATCATGTTTTCAACAACCACTTCCTCTGGTGAGGACTGTTGGTAATAAATGAACAGAGTTAGACCAGTTATCCCTCTCTTTAGTAACAGTTAAGGATCGTCCAGTGTTCCCCAGCCAAGTTGAGAGAATCCATCCAAACATTCCCCGGACCATCTTCACTAGCTCTCTCAACAAGGCAACAGCGGCGGTAGTACTCTTATTACCAATCTATTCCTTCTGTAGCATAGACTGAATCCAAAATGCAGACTTTTACACTGGTCTCTGCAGTTTTATCCCTTTGATCACTACCCATAGCTCATGACCCATACATGAGGATGGAGACAAGACCAGTAAACTGAAGATTTATTATACTAGTCTGTTCATCACTGCAGCCTGATTTAATGCCTATAGTATGGTCAGCAGTACTGCCATCTGCTGGTCAGTCTTCCAATGCTCTGCATTCACTTATAATACCAAGATATTTAAAGTCCTCCACCTCACATTGCTGTTTCTCCTCCTCACATTGCTGTTTCTCCTCTCTGAAGAGCTGTATGGGAAAGTAGAGGGATGTTTATTATAAAGGTTGTGATTTTACTCTAGGCTAATTCACACTTGGCAGGAAATTTCTGCACACGATCAGTCACTTGAGGCCAAGAAGACGCGGTCTGCCAACAAAGATTTAGCCTTCCTGGCCTTAAGTGGTATAGTCGGAGGTCTTAGCTGCACCTTAATATTATGTTACCGAAAATCACAAACAGAAGGGGTATAATGGTCTTTGTCTTACACCCACAGTGGATCAGCTAGTTTTGTGTCTGACCTATCACACACAAAATCACAATCTGTTGCAAAATACAGAACCTGTTGAAGGGATAGATATGTGTCACATGAAGCACATCATTATGTCAACATAAAGTAAATACTTATCTTCCTGAATTCAGATATAATTTGGATGAATAAATGGGGAAATTGCAAATTCATCCACACTTTAGCACCAATGTCCCTCAGGGATGCAGACAAAGTAAATGTCCTAGCATATCCATGTTCTGCCTGCATCTGGGTTGTTGGTATGCAAAATATAACCATTAAAACTGCTATGGGAATGCAAGGCTAGGTATCAAGTTCCTCACAGATGATTAGCCTTGTTATGCAAAGAATGTGGACACACCCCACAAATACAGGGATCAAGTGGCTTGGAGTAGCAGCCCCTGATCCCAGTCCTGTTGTAGTGCTTCCCTCAAGGCATTCTGGGTGTGCAGTCACATGTCTCTTCTGGGTCATATACAAGGTTGTTGCTGTTGTCTTTTGGCTTTTCCTGGTTAGGGGTTGCCACAGCGGAACTCTGGTCCGTTAATGATTGATAGTAGATTTTCACAAATGTCGAGGTGCCGGTTATATATAAGGTAGTAAGGCAAATTCTCATGAGACTCCAGTTTTGATGCAAGGACAGAGTTTGAGTCAGTGCACCATAACTGAGGACAAAATCCATGTCGTCTCTCCTCAGAGGTTTGACTGTTGGACAAGGTCTCCCTTTTTGCACTTTAGTTTGTTTTTGCTAGAAGGCTGAGGAGTGTAATCCCTCTACCTTTGAAGCACATGCTTTTGTGTCTCTCTTTAAATAGGACCCCTACCTCAATTTGTTAATCAACCGGTATTGTCACAGCTGTCTACACCACACTCAAAAGGAGCATAACCATGGTGCCCCAAGATTGTTCAATGCCTTTGGCACTTTTGATGGGATCCACTCCAGTAGCCTTGACAACCAACAATACCCCACCTGCCCACTGCTTACAACATAGTTTTGCTGAGTGGCCCTCCTTACTTTTGGGGCAGTGGGGCAGTCGAGCCTTTACAGCCTCAGATCAGAGAGAGAACTAGCAGGGAGTAGACAACACAGAGACACACACACACAGACGCACACAGCCAACAACTTCTCTTAATGTCACAGACCAGTTTGAGACCTTGCATGTGGGTTGTGCGAGTGGAGTTTGACTTAAGGATATGCAGCAAGTCAGTCAGGGTGGAGTCTGAGACTGCCTCCTATGCCAGACACAGGTCAGTGAAGGTGGAGTCTGAGACTGCCTCCTATGCCAGACACAGGTCAGTGAAGGTGGAGTCTGAGACTGCCTCCTATGCCAGACGCAGGTCACCTCTGAGCAGTCTGTACTGATTCTCTCTCTAAATTGATAACACAGCGCTGCTTCACATTACATCATTCTTAACAATTTTCTGGTTTTCCCAAGCTAACAGAAACTGAGGTTAATAGCCCTTTTAATCTTGTAGCTGGTTAGGAAGCCAGAGCAATAAAAAATTATACATGCAAATTCTAGCCATTAACTCTGGCCTCAAAACAATGGGAAGAATTCCTTCATTTAGACATCTCTGCTCCAAGTTTTGACATCAAACAAAACTGTGGCTTACATTATTTATTTAGAAATGACAGAATTATCTACAAAATTCTATCTAGCTAGGCTTGGCAGCCTTCACATATCTCTTTTCTGACCCTTGAGAAACGTTGCTTGAAAGGGTTAGGTCTAGCATGAGTATACCTTACCCCATTCTCTGTCTTGAGAGCCCATCTGCGTTGGCATTGCTTATCCCACTGCAGTGCTTCACTGACATATATGCTTGCAACCCTAGGCTCCATCTTAGCAACTTGGCATTTTGCTAGCTGGCTCTTTTTAACCATGTTAAGGGATTGTGATCCGTCACTACAGTGAATTTTCTTCCATACAGATGAGGCTGAAGTTTCTGCAGTGCCCCACTATGGATAGACATTCCTTTTCTACAGCTGCATAGCATTCCTCCCTAGGTTGGAGCCTATGACTGAGATAAACCACTGTGTGTTCCTCTGAATCTGGCCAAGTACAGCCCCCACCCCATGGCTCGAAGCATCCACCTGCACAACAAATTCTATGCTGTAATATGGACTGGCTAATACAGGGGGTCCTCCCAAAGCTTCTTTAAGCTTCTGGAATGCCTGCTCCACATACTGTGGTCCACACTACCTTATCTGGCCTGGTCTTCCTTGTCAGGTCTGCGAGGGGAGCAGCTATGGCACTATAACTGGGGACGAACTTTCTGTAGTACCCTGCTGTCCCTAAGAATCCCCTCACCTGCTTTTTGGTAACAGGTGCAGGCCGTGCCTGAATGGCTTCCACTTTGGCATGTTCTGACCAGATCTCACCACTCCCACCTCTGTCCCAGGTAGGAGACCTCTGCAATACCCACCTGACATTTGCTCTGCTAAATGGTCAACCCTGATCTCTCTAGTCTGCCCAGCACCTCCCTGACATGTTGAAGCTGCTCTTGCCAGGAATGGCTGCAGATGGCAATATCATCTAGGTAAGCAAGGGCAAACCCTCCTGCTCCTGCTAGGATATGATCTACAAGCCTCCGTAAAGTCACTGGGGCATTTTTCATCCCAAAGGGCATCTTTGTGAACTCATACAAGCCAAAAGGAGTCACTAAGGCTGACCTCTCTCTAGCACTGGGAGTCGAGGACACCTGCCAGTAAGCCTTGGTAAGAAGATACTTAGCCCCGCCCAGCTGCTCTAGGGCCTTATCTGTCCCAGGCGTGGGGTAAGTATCATACTCTGTGTGACTATTTAATTTCCTGTAGTCCACACAGAACTTGGTGCTATCCTTGTTTGGTACCAGCACCACTGGGGAGGCCCAGGCACTGTTGGACACTTGAATTACCTTTCCTGTATCTCTTTCCTCAGAGTCTGTCTGACTCTCTCAGGCACCCTATAAGGGGCCTGCCTAATAGGCCTTTGGGGTCCTGTATCCATCTAGTACTGCACCAGGTGGGTGCACCCTGATTTCCCAGTGAACATGCCGCCAAACTCCTGCAACACTGCTCAGATTTCTCGAACCTGGGTAGGAGATAACTGCTGGGACATTGCTACCCCTTCCACTGAGGTGTCTGTCCGAGCCTCAGTTACCAGATCTCCCTCAGACTCCTCCTGCAAGCCACTGCAAATACTCGGCACAAGGGCCTCCCTATCATGATAAGGTTTTATCATGCTAACATGGTACAATTTGTGCCCCTGCCTAGCAGTTCCACCATGTAGTTAACATCACTGACCTTTCTTACCAGCTTGTAGGGTCCTTCCAAGCTGCTTACAGCTTGTTGTGTCTGACAAGAATGAGAACCATCAACTGCTGCCATACAGCATGCTCTCTAGCTCGAGCATTTCTGTCATACCACACCTTTTTCTGTTTGGCTTCTGCCAGGTTCTCCTGGGCCAAGCCCCTGAGTCTTGTCTTGAGTTTTAGGACATATGCCACAACAGACTCCTTGTGAGGTTCACACTCACCTTCCCACACAAAATAAATCTAGAGTTCCCCTCACTCTATGGCCATACAACAACTCAAAGGGTGAAAAACCTGTGAATTCCTGGGGAACCTCTTTCTAAGCAAACAGATGGGGCAAATATTTGACCCACTCCCTCTTAAACTGGTCTGCAAATGCCCGTAGCATGGACTTGATTGTAGAGTTTAACCTCTCAACAAGACCATTAGTCTGGGGATGGTAGGGGGTGGTCTTCAGGTGCTTCACCCCACAGTACTTCCACAGACAAAACACTGAAAAAAACACTGAATGAAGCAAAACCAGAAAAAAGTTGGTCGAGGAAGAAATAAACAGCACAGGCAGAAATAGCGTACTCCTTTTTAATAAACGCTTTCGTCGAAAGACTTCATCAGAATACCACATAGAGTTTTGAAAAACACTTTAAATACTAACTGTTACAAACAATTATCCAATCAAGTAATAAAATAATTAAAAACTGATGCAATGTGATAAAAAACCTAACTTAGTCAAATAACTTCATTTTAATGTTTTTGTCAATGCATAATTTACGGTCTTTTAGAAAACATTTAATGTTTATAGCATCATTTAATCCAGGAAATTTATACGATTTTAACTTAATTTGACACAAGTTTTCCCTTTGTTCAACATAGTTCTTAAAATCACCCCCTCTTAAATCTGTCTTACATACTTCCAGTACTGAGAATAAAAACTTTTTAAAATTATGACATACTATGGAATGTTTATATAAAGCATTGGTCTCATCATGCTTACTAATGCTATAAATGTGTTCACGAATACGGGTTTTTAAACTTCTGGTAGTCATTCCAACATAAAAAACTGGACATGTACTACAAACACTAATATAAATAACCCCTTTAGTGCAACAATCAACATAACCAGGAACCTCTAGTGTCCTCCTTAGGGTATCAACTGCAATATAGGGCCCTTCAGAAATGTACCTGCACATATTACAATGATGATTGGATAATTGTTTGTAACTGTTAGTAGTGCAGAAACATTCGTCGGAAGTTACAAATAGGAAGCATTTGAAATTATTATGTGATATCTCCTCTTATGAGGAAAGGACTGCCTATGACAACTTTACGGTGGGTTTTAAAAGTAATAATGCCAAAGCTTCTAATTTTAACAACGGTAACAGTCAGAACTACAGTTCAGTGGTTGCCGCTGCACGTACTGATACCAATGGTTTTGTTTCATCTTCCTTTTTTAAAACTAATCCAAATGTTCCATCTAAGTTGGTTAATATGACTGACACTGATTGTAGTAATAATGATCCAGGTAGTTGGGGAGATGCTGAACTGGCTATTGATATTGGAGATTCTAATTTAGCCGTTAACAATTCGGCGGAAAAGACATCTGATGACTGTGCTACTAAGACAAAGACTGTTGCTGGAGCAGTTAATTCTCTTACTGACTCCTCTTCTACTTCTTTTTTTGTGAAGAAAAACTTACCAACTACGAAAAAGACAGTGTTTACCAGGAGTCGGACCTTTTTAGCGTCCAACTCCTCGGGACGAAACCTGATATGTTCATCAAATGAACATTGATAATCAATTTGATATCATTAACCTGACTGACACTGTTTTTACTGAACATGAGTTAAATGTATTAAGACTTGGTTTGAATTTTGTTCCAACAGTTAAGGCTGATTTTAGTAAAACTGTAGTTGATATTAAGAAATATGTTAGGAAATTGAATCTTTTTTACTTGATGCATAACGTACCTGAAGTTAACAGAACTTTAGTTAAACCTTCTCTTATAATCCTCAGTTAATGCATACCTTAAAGGTTTTTGAAGATGTTTGTGTACAAGAACGTGATACTGTTTTATCTACCAAGGGTCACTATAAACATAATTTAAGTATTGAAGATAGGAAGGCGTTTAAACAATTATGTGACAAAAATCAGAAGTTGAGATTCATGAAAAGCGACAAAGGGGGAAATATTGTCATTATGGAACAAGATGTGTATAAACAAAAAATGTTAGAAATTTTAAACAATGAAGAAGAATATGAAGTTGTCCCCCTTTTTGAAATTGAGAAAACAGCGTTTAATTCACTCACATCTGTTTGAAGCATTGATGTCTAGTGAAATAACTATTGAAATTTATGATTTTTGTGTTAATGAACATCCTAAAATAGGAGTTCTGTTCGGTATTCCGAAAGTACACAAAAATCTTTTGGATCCACCATTTAGGCAGATAGTTTCTTCACCCCATTCAGTTACTGAAGGGATATCACTTGTCCTTGATGCTATTTTAGGACCTTTAATATTTGAACAGGAGTCATTTATCAAGGACTCTTGGCATTTTTTGAGTAAGCTGAGAGACTACGTAGATAGACAAGTTTTTGATCCCAATAGGTTTATTATTTTTACTATGGATGTAGTATCACTGTATACTTGTATTCCACATGAAGAAGGGGTGGAGGCAATAAGAATTCTGCTTACCAAGAGTAACAAGTATAGTGTTGGTAGTGTTTCTATTATTTGTAGATTACTGGACATTGTGCTACATAATAACTATTTCTTGTTTGATCAAACTTTTTACAAACAAAAAAGAGGAGTAGCAATGGGTTCTTCTGCTGCACCCTCTTATGCCAACCTTGTTATGACCTGGTGGGAACAGGAGTATCTTGACCAGCTGAGGAGCAAATTTCAAATTTCTTTTTACTATAGATTTATGGATGATTTAGTTTTCATCATCGAAGGAAATCATGATACTGTTAATAACTTTATTTCTGAAGTTAATTCATCAGTTACTTTTTTGAAGTTTACCACTGGTGACATTGGGTTATCTGTCAGTTTTCTAGATATACAGTTTTGGTGGGACCAAATTGAACATTGTTTCCACAGTCGAATTCATCGTAAAAAGACCTTTACTAACAGCTATCTCCACTATCGTAGTGGGCACCCTAGACATACAGTCAAAAACATACCCAGGGGTCAGCTCATTAGGGCTTGCCGTATGACCTCAAAAGAACAAGATCTTTGTTTGGAAATTAATTTTATTAGATCTATGTTTATTAATAGGGGGTATGATAAACTTTTATTAGACAACATTGTCGAAGAAGTTTTGAATAAAAGGTCTTCACATTATCAGGCAATATTGAATGTGGCTGATTTTAATAATGATGCCCTTATGCCCATGGGTAAAACCAACATCAGTAGAGATGGCAAACTGACTTGTTCCTTAGACATGAGTATTGACAGTGCAGTTATAAAACGTTTGCTTGAAAGTAATTGGAAAATTATACAGGGAAATCCTGACATTTCAAAGATTCCAGGGATTAGACCAAATTTTGTTTTTAGAAATAATTTTAATATAAAATAACAAAAGCTCTAAAGAACCAGCTAGCATAAGGAAAAAGGGTATGTTTTCTTGTACCTACACATATTACAATGATGACATTTCTGAAGGGCCCTATATTGCAGTTGATACCCTAAGGAGGACACTAGAGGTTACGGGTTATGTTGATTGTCGCACTAAAGGGGTTATTTATATTAGTGTTTGTAGTACATGTCCAGTTTTTTATGTTGGAATGACTACCAGAAGTTTAAAAACCCGTATTCATGAACACATTTATAGTATTAGTAAGCATGATGAGACCAATGCTTTATATAAACATTCCATAGTATGTCATAATTTTAAAAAGTTTTTATTCTCAGTACTGGAAGTATGTAAGACAGATTTAAGAGGGGGTGATTTTAAGAACTATGTTGAACAAAGGGAAAACTTGTGTCAAATTAAGTTAAAATCGTATAAATTTCCTGGATTAAATGATGCTATAAACATTAAATGTTTTCTAAAAGACCGTAAATTATGCATTGACAAAAACATTAAAATGAAGTTATTTGACTAAGTTAGGTTTTTTATCACATTGCATCAGTTTTTAATTATTTTATTACTTGATTGGATAATTGTTTGTAACCGTTAGTATTTAAACTTCCACAGACAAGCCAGCTGGAATGACATGAAATTGGCACCTCTGTCAGTCAGTATTTCTTCTGGGAAACCTACCCTGCTGAAAACCTCTAACAAAGCATTTGCCATGCTTTCTGCCTCAATGGAGGACAAAGCCACTGCCTCGGGTATCTTGTAGCATAATCTACTACCACTAGGATATACTTTTTCCCTGTGGAACATGAGGTACTCAGAGGCCCCACAATATCCATAGCTACCCTCTGAAATGGCTCCTCAATCACAGGCAAAGGAGCTCTCGCCTTGTCTCCTGCCTTGCCTACCTTTTAGCACTGCACATAGGTCCTGCAGTACCCTGTTACATCTCTGGAAATTCCAGGCCAATAGACGTTCTGCATAATACATCTCTTTGTACGTTTTATGCCCATATGACCTGCAAAGGAAAAATATCATGGGCTATGGCTAAAAGCGTCAGCCAGTAGGCTCTAGGCACTACCAACTGCAGTATTCTCTCACCTTCTAGCCCTCCCTTACAGGTCCACTCTCTATGCAGTAACCCTTTGCCCCAGTATACAGATTTCCCCCCTCCCTTGAGAATCGGGTCCCTCACTAGCTACCTCTCTTGGGCCTTGCAATGTAGGGTCTGAGAGCTGAGCCTGTCTCATCTCTCTCTTTGTAACCCTCCCCAGCTCCCCTTTCACAGGAAATCTGGTATCTTCTGACAGTGGTGCCCCACTGTCAGCCCAGGTACTACTACTCGCCTCTACCCTTGCAGTCCCTCTGTCCAAGGGAACATCAGTACCCACAAGCAGCTGTGGCTCACCTTCAGTCTCACTGCTACAGGGTAGCTCCCTCCCTGAAGTAACCATCTCACCAGTCCCGGCTGCAAGTATGCGGTCTGTCTGGATCTCTCCCAGTCTACCAGACTGACATGCTTGTCTCCTAGCCTGACTGTGCATGTAACTGCTTAAGCGCATGGTATACTGCCTCATCAAACTCCTTCCCTATCGGGACATCTGCAGGATGGTAGTTCAGTACCCCTGTTATCTCAAGACAATCTACTACTGGCATTTTGTCTTTTCCCCACTTACTCGCTCTCACCTTTTGTTCCCCACCTTGCCTCTGTGGACATCTGTATGCCACATGGCCCCACTGGTTGCATTCAAAACATTTAACCCTAGGTTCTGTACATGTACCTGGACTAGAGGCTTCCCCTGCTACTGGCAGATTCTGTTGGGGCAGTCTGGACTGCCCACCATGGGTTCCTTTTAGACCTATGAGCAGTACTGGGGGGTCCCTTTTCTGTGCAGGGATGCCCTGCTTGCTAGGTATAGGTCTCCCTTCCCCAACTCCTCTGAAGTAGCACATTGTCTATCGGCTAACCAGATCCTCATGTCCTCAGGCAAAGTGCTAAGGGCTTGTTCCCTCACCAAAAGGTCTGACAGACCTTCAAAAGTGGTAACCTGACATCCACTCACCCACCTATGAAAATAAGTGCGCAGTTCAGCAACATATTCACACACACTTTCATCTGCCCTGTGTCTGTGCTGACCAAACTTTTTCCTACAAGTTTCAGGTGTTGACCTAAAAAATTCTAACAAGCAATTGCTAACAGTAGTATAATCAAAACATTCCTGATCAGAAATTTTAGACCACACAGTTACAGCTTTACCATGGAGTAAGGGGGTCAGGAACTGTACCCAGAGTCTTTGGTCAACATCATACTGTTTATATACCCTCTCAAACATATGAATGAAACTCTCAAAATTATCTCCCTCTTTAAACTGCAGAAGAAATTAACTGATGTTTTGTGCTTCTGGGGGTCCAGTTACTCCCTTCCCCATGCTGCTTCTGCTGCTTCTTTTCCACAGCTTCCATTTCCAAATGCCTGGCCTCCAACTCCAGTCTCTAGCTCCAGATTGATTTTTAAGCTCTCTGCACAAAGGCTGAGCTGTCCATTCCCTGAGTGTTGTACATCTCCATGGCCAGTCTGATCATCCTCCTGGTTGCCGTTTTCTGATGCAGCTGTGACCAAAGCTGCAATCATGTCTGCCTTGGGTTTCCATGCACCAGTCCCCTAGTCTGGCACATCTCAGCCAGCTGGCTCCTTGTCAGCTTTCTGTACTCCTCTGCTGACATGCTTGCCTGTTCTCCCTGACTAAACTAACAAAATAAATAAAACAATTGTGATATGTACTGCATGGCTGATTTAGAGTACAAAACACCTTCAGAGATCACTGTACACAAAATACAGTAATTCACACTATCCACACCACTACAAGCCAATTAGTATTTGCCAACCAATTAATATGTAGTGTGGGTATCCCACCACTGCCAAACAATTAATATGCGACACCTGTGCACTGCCCTAGCAATCAAGGAGCCTCAATCCTCACCACTAACACTGGTGAGGGGCGTCCACATAGGGGAGGATAAATACAAAGTAAAGTACAATCCTCACCACTAACACTGGTGAGGGGCGTCCACATAGGGGAGGATAAATACAAAGTAAAGTACAATTTCCCTTAAGAACACAGAGATCTGTCAGTCTGGGTCTGGTTTCTCCCTTTCACCCCAGATCCCCAGTAAGACTCCCCACTAGCACAGCTATATGGTCCAGATCTCAGCCTAGTGGGCAAGCTAAAACCTCCATCACCCTCTGTCCAACCAGTGCTTTGTGTCTCCCAAGTAGCTCTCACACACTTCTATACAAACACAGACACTCCTGGGGAAGGCTGGCACAGGTTCTTCAGCTGTGCCCCCTTTCTGTCCAGTCTCAAAGGTAGTACCAGCTGCCACCACCCACTAATATATCAGCTACTAACAAGGCCCTTATCAAAGGGTGTCCAATTATTACTGTGCAATATTATTATCCAAATATTAAGTGCAACAGAACAGCAAAGCTTATTTGGAGTGACCTGGACAGTATCACTATATACATGCAATGTACTCTAGAGCTTAAATTATCTCTACACAAAACAGCCACCGTTGAAAGGTTTAAAAATATTTAATAATAAAAACACAAGACAATACTTACTACACAGTGCTAGTCAAGAGATCACAGAGAAATACTTGACATAATACAGCAGAAAAGTTCTGACATCAATACAGAAAAAAAGCTAATCTAATCTTCCCATTTCCTAGCTATATCTAAGAGAAAACAGTTCTAAAATAAACTTACATGTAGAGTATAGGCAGTGCTGGTGAGTTGGATGTTCTCAAGACAAATGCTAAATGCTCTGATTCTCTCTTCTTAAATTGATAACACAGTGCTGCCTCACCTTACATCTTTAACAATTTTCTAGTTTCCCAGGCTAACAAACTCTAAGGTTAATAGCCCTTTTGATCTTGCAGCTGGTCAGGAAGCCAGAGCAATAAAAGAAATTATACATGTAAATTCTAGCCATTAACTCTGGCCTCAAAACAATGGGAAGAATTCCTTCATTTAGACATCTCGGCTCCGAGTTTTGACATCAAACAATTACACAGTGCTTGACTTATCAGCTTTCCTACAGCAGAGTGCACTGTTACATTTTTGCAGTTCCACATTTAACACCAGTTTCTTACATTTAAGAGAACAAGCCTGTGGCTTGTATTAATATTTACAAATGACAGAATTGTCTACAAAATTCTAGCTAGGCTGGCAGCCTTCACAAATCTTCACACTGCTGCTTACAATTACCAGGCTGTTTTGAAAGTTGTACAGTATTAAGCATCCTGAGCTTCAATCCAGTTTTATTGGCACCATTTGGCAGTGACAGAAGTGTCACTCAATGAGTGACTCACTGGACTGCTACATGATGCAATGAGGAGCCCTTCCTATTGGCTCAGGCAGCCTTAGGTGGCTAAGGTAGCCTGAGCCAAGAAAAAAACATAATGTGGAAGAGGAAGCATGAGCTCTGGAAACGCATTTGTTTTATGTTTAAAGTATTTTTTTCAGGTACAGTGTGTTACTGCTAGGATGTGGGAAGAAGGTAAGTGCATAGTGAGTGTATGTGCACGAGTTATTAATTGTTAGTTGAGTGTGTTTCTCAAACTTAAGTCTGCATCTTCGCCTTTTCCCTGGCATGTTCAGTTTTATATTTACATTAAACAGAATTCACAGAGAGAAGCATAGTTGTATTTTGTTACTAACCACTCAATAAAACAAAATGCTTAATTTAACACAGTATGTTTGATTAAATGAGATGGTATGTAATTGAAGCAATGCTTGGTATGTAATTGAAGCTTTGCTGTTGCAAAGGCGAAGTCTTCCTCTCCCTATAAATATCTGTCTATATATATATATATATATATATATATATATATATATATATATATATATAATCAGAGTAAAGTTTTTTCTGTGTTAGTTTGCACTTCCTAGTATTTATTTATTTTATTTATTTATTTCAGTTTGATAACCGGGGAGGTCCACTGGGCTCAGGAGCCCGTTTTCAGTGGAGGCCTGGGGAGAAAAGCTCCACATTACATAGTAAACTTAAAAAAAAAAAACAGGTAAAATTAAAATTAATATTCAAAGATATGGCTACATTAAGATAGAACAGAAAATATTAGGTTTTATGAATACAGGTAAAATTGTGATAGAGACAGTATGAGGTACAATGGTTACATAGCATATGTTAACCATTTCAGTGACAATTTTCCAGTTTTATAAGAATGCTTTCCTTTATTTTTCAATGTATTACTGTGGAGCTTTTCTCCCCGGGCCTCCACTGAAAACGGGTCAATGGCCCAGTGGACTTTCCCAGTCAACAAATGCCAATAAATAAATAAAATGAGTGAGAGTGTATGTATATGTGATTCTGCATACATGGACAAATTACTGAGGGGTTGTTGGAAGAAATTTTTTTATTTTGATGCTTGTCCATACATGGGCAAACTGTTGAAAGGGGTCATGGGGGGAATTGGCATCATTTACTGCTGTTATACACAAGGACAAACTAATGAAGGGATTGATGTGGAAATTAATGGTCACATCTGTGCAGGGGGAGTTGAAAGAAATTACTTTGTCCAATTGTTGCTATTTTTATTTTGTTACATTCTGATATCTAAGGTATATTCAGACAAAGTTGGCTTTAATTGCTGGATGTTTGGGTTGTCAGTGGATACAAATGACTGGTGCTGTTGGCATTTGGTTAAAATAAGCATTTATTATTCTGGCTTTGTAGAAGTAGTGTACATAATTCTTTCATTAACAAGTCATTCATCAGCATTGCACTCAGTAAGTAGCTGTCTGTGGTGGTCTGTGCAAGATGTGTGTGATAGCATCTGAATCAGCACTGCACTCAGTAAGTAGAGGTCTGTGCAGGATATGTGTGATAGCATCTGATCATGTCATCACTGGCAGAGGATTGCACTAAGGATGTATGATGGCATCTGATCATGTGATCACTGGCAGATCGCAGAATGGATCTATGATGGCATGTGATCACTGGCAGAGGTTCACACTAAGTAGCGTTGCCACATAGCACTTGGTTCTGTTGTGTTTTTAGATGTTCATTCCTTCCATGTGTCATCCTTTTGTCTCTGAATTTTATCCAAATGCTTTGTTTTTTTTCTCCTAGATACTCAGCAGTGTATTATATGCCTCTGACCATTTGTTTTACTTTTTGTCCCAATTTAACACCAGAGTGGTACACAGAAGAGAACTGTCTTTTCAGAGCGGTAAGAAGGTGGGCACTATTTCAAGAAAAAATTATTATACTTCACCTGAACAAATATTCATGAGAATCATCACCAAGTCAAAACTTAAACTGTAAGCTGTACCTCAGGACATCTACATGTTTGACTTCTGGGGTCCTAGCAGACCCCCATCTTCAGTTACTTCCTGTAGACTTAAATTATGGTGGAGTCATGGCCAGAGTATTAAAAGCTGGGGGGTAGGAGGAGTCATGGCCAGAGTGCTAAAAGCTTGGGGTGGGGGTCATGGCCAGAGTGTTAAAAGCTTGGGGGGGAAGTAAGACAAAGTATGAAAAAGCAAGAAAGAAGTAATCTGTCTGGTGTGGGACCAGTATGAGGTAAAAACAGAGGAGGGCACAGGGGGAGTGCAGCGGAGACTATTGGGTAACAGGGAGACCCACAAATTGTTGATTATGGTGACACACCTAAGGTGTACAAGTCAGTAAGAGGCTATAAAGAGTGGGTTTGTACTGAAGCATTTTGGATGAAAGTGAATGACCACATCTGTCTGATCACTAACTGTTACTGATCTGCCGTACTACAGTTCTGCCTAAGTGTACTTGGTTCCACCGATTCAGTTGCATACTGCAGCCCCCCCCCCCCCCCCTTGCTTTGAAGTCGCCAGCCACCACTGATTTTTGGGCATTTCAAATTTCCATCCATAATTTGGAAAACTTATTACAAATAAAAATGCCTAGCACTTCCTGAAGTTCAAAGTTCATTAATGCAAGAGTGCAAGGTCTCTAGACCAGATGGTGCAATCCCTTACCAGAGGCTTACATGTACTGGACCTGGTTCTCAAAATATGATCCTATTCTCCATGCCTGTAGAGTTGCCTCACTGGTCAGTTCTGTTCACTATTCGGTACATGAGAGCCCAAAACCCTACTGTCTTTAGCGATTTTTCAAAGGCAAACTTGCCACAGCTTCTTGATTACATAAGTAGTTTTACAGCCCTGCTCCCACTAAAGACCCAGTGGCCAACATCAGTGCATTTGCAGATGGTTCCTATTCACACCATGCCTACATCAAGATCTTGGAGCAGTTGGATACACTTACGACTGTAAGTTCAGAAACAAGTCCCCCTTTGTTTTAACTGTAGTAGAAATAAGCTATGTAACAGAAGGGGGGAAGACTCCTCTATTTACAGAGTGAACTGTAAACTTTGCTCCATATGTGAACTCGGAAGGTTATTACAAAAATCTTTGATGCCAATCCCAAAGCTTAGACGTTGGTCCCTTATTTGAATGTTCCTGAATGACCTTGGAAGTTTTACCAGCACAGCAGCCTGTGGAACCTCATTGTTAAAAGGTTTTTATTATTGCACCCTTGTTCCTTCTTCCAGATTTTCCTCCAGACAACTCCCTTCAACCATCCCACCATTGTTTGTAACTGCCTTTAAATAACTGACCTCTTGAAGGTAATGTGGTAGAAAAAAGACAGTCATTTATCTACCTGCTTAACTGAATAAACCACTTGAAATTTCAACAAGACTGCTTTGTTTCTCCCACAGACAGGGAGGGCATAGGAGATTGTGGCACCTAGGTCTGCTAGCTGAAATGATCTTATCTGGACTATCCTTTGTACTCTTTCTTTAGTCCTGCTACCCTCTGGCTCACTGATGGGATATCGGACCTGACTGGATTACCTCCGTTTTCATGTTTAACATTCATGAGCACTAACTGTGTTGTAAATTACTGTTTTACTCTAGTTCTGATGTCCTCATCGGGTAGTGTGGGTCATGCCTAATAAGGGTTTATGGAGCAGCCCACTTTCCTGGTAAATCCAGAAGGTCAGTAAATAAAATAAAGTTTATTTCAAGCACGTTTATTTCCATAACATATTGCTGATGTATAGTGCATATGTCCCACAGTATGATTATTAAATGGCACAATGTCTGGGTTGGAAATCCTGTTTGCGAAGGATCATAGAAGACAATATTGTGACCACATTGTGAAAGAAGATGGTATAAGGGAGCTGTATAGAGATGGTGTGCAGAAGATGGATTTCAAGTGAAATGTCACTTGATGTATGACCCTCCACAATGAATAGTGGTGCAAGGGAAAGGTATGGTAGCAGAGTATAACCAGTGATGGAGAGTACGTGATGCCACACAGTGACTAGTGAGTGGCAGTGTGGCACTGGATTGGTAGTGATTGAGATGGAGGTTATGATGGCAGGGGGGATGGCTAGTCAGGGAGGGTATGGTGACACAATGGCTAGTGAAGTGATGCATATGATTATCAATGCTGAGTAATGGTGTCCAAAGATGGCCATTGATGAGATAATGTGGTGAGACAATGGCTAGTGAAATGGTGCAGTGGTTTTGGATGGCTAATGACTGGAAGGATGCAGTGGATGGCTAGCATCAGAGTGGCTGTAGTGGCAGTGGATGGGTAGTGAGGGGGTGTATGGTGGCAGAGGATGGTTTAGTGATTGGGTGGGGGAATAACAGAGGCCTGCTATCTATGGGGCACTAAAATTGGAGTGAGTTGAAATGATTAGGGCCTTTATGAGGCTGAAAGTGAAGTGAAATGAGCAACCATCAGCTCATACAGTAATCACTTGGTGGTGATTCATACAGGATTTTACCCAGGAGACGTAAAACCAAAAAGTTGTACAGCTTCAGCAGCAGTGCATAAATCCTGCATCGCTCAAGGTCAGATAGTTATTTCGTACACTAATGCTTAAAGAATTTCCATAATTTTCTAACTCCATACTCTACTGTGCAATGTCTGTTATCTTTTCGGTGTTTCTTCAGATTCTAGGATTTGGACGATTCCTGTCTACCTTTTGTGTCCAATACACGTGTTAAATCTGCATTCTTCACTCTGTTAATACAGTGATACTATATTATTGTAGAGCAGAGTTATACTTTTCAGCTGTTTTAACTGCAGAATGGATGAAAGTGCTCTGCTGAACAGATTTTCAGGGATGGCGATTTGTAAATTTTTTTTTGCCTGAAGAAGCATATCTAGGTGAAAGTGTTATTTGCACTTTAAGTACGCTGTGTATTTTAAACATTTGGAATAAGCATCTTACTTTTTGCAAAAGTAACTTTTCAAGTAAGTTGCGGACTTCATACTTTTTGAACAACCAGTTGGTTTATCCTTGCTCATGGTCCGTTACGTTTTTGTTTTGCCATTTTTCCTTAGCAAGAGTCCAGTTTACAAGTCTGGTTGTGCACTTTAATTTACCTCCCTTCTCTAAAGGGTATGATTAAACAGGTGGTCTTAACAGCTGGGAGTACTAGTACTTTAGTGGATACTTGTCAAGGCCCTTCCTTCACAATCTGTGGACACTTAATATTACCTGAAATGGTATTGTGAAATGCTTTGTTTTTCCTCTTCTAAGCAGGAGTTCTAAAATCATTGTAAGTGTACTAATTTGTCACCTTGTACACAGGCAACAGATGAAGCAGTTATTTCTCCTTGTCCTGAAGAATCATTTTCTCAGTCCTTCATCCCCTGCGGTTCAGACACCATGGATATGGATTTTAAGTAAGGAAATGGAATAACTTCCAATATGATTCTTAGAACCTTGTCTTTCTTTTTTTTCACTGCAATTACCGTGTGTAGCCATGTCAGAATGCCAAAATTCTGTCACTCACCCAGCTGTTAGAAATAATTTGTGGATTATCGGTTTCTTCAAATTACAGACGTGACTATTGCATTGTTTTACAGCGACTGCAAAGGAGACGCTATCTGAATTTGGTTAAAATTTTTATCTTGTATAGTATTAGGCATACTGTTTTCACATGCTCTAAATGAATTGGAAATGAGTATCCTTAGAATTTATGTACCATGAAGGGAAATTCAAGGCAAAGTGCTGTGGAGAATATATGGAATTGTTTTAAAAAATCCCGATTGTGGAAATTTGGTATCCAACACTTATTTTGGTTGTACCAAAACCCCTATGTAAACTTAGTAATGTATAACATGCTCCCATAAACAGATCATGTCCTTTTGACATTAGAAATTGCTAGAAAAATCCAGTCAAGCTTGAGTCTGCACTGTGCAAAAATTTTGTGGTAGAGGCCCCTAAGATGCGACTCCTTAAGGACGTACACGTGTTTCAGCTAAATGATTTGTAGTTTTCTTATGTGACTTTGGTTTGGATATTATTTAGGTTGTTTTGCAGGCACACTAATCCTTTTGGACATCAGGCATAGCCAAACAATCCACTTATGCTGTACTGACAAAGTCATGGGCATTCAGAAGCATGTCACTTATACACTTGCATATCTTTAAGGTGTCATTTGCATATATCCCATGGGCCTCCACTATAGGAGGTTTAAGGTATTACCCAGTGAAGACTGTAGTTAGGTCTTGTAGATTTTACTGAATGGTTTGTTTGTGTGACCCTTTTACCATTTGGTTTGAGTGTTTAACAGCATTAGAAAGATTTTTTTTCTAGTGACCACATAAATACTCCAAACATGGTACAATATTGTCTGTGTGGTCCATCTGTAATACTGTAGACTCATACTTGCACAGGGCCTCAAATTTTTGCTGTTGAAAGTTATTACTCTTACTAGTGTGCATGAAACACAGCACAGCCTGCTAGCTGTAAATACCTCGTAAATGAGTATAACATTTTTTCAGGGGAGGGGTCTTAATAGCTATGTTGTCTTCACATTTTTGGTGAATTTTGGCTGGAAGCTATACAAAATATGCCTTAGGAGTGGGTATGTTTATAAATAGCACTATGTAAGCCATTGCAAGCTTCTTGATAAGGGTTTTTGACGGGCAGTTTTAAATCTACAAAAGGAAGTTAAGTTTTTACACATTTGTCTGGGAGCCAAATTGTAGCTATTACCTAATCTGTTAAATAGACAGCTTAATGGGTTAAAGGCAAGACAAAAGAGCAGCGGTGACAGAGTGTCGTCCTTGAATATCCCCCTTTTGAATTTTTACCCTGGGATAATTTGTCCTTTATCATGGCAAAAGTGGTTTGCAACTGTTTCATGGTCATTATAATGTAATCGATCAGTGTAGGGTACATCTTGTACATTTTTAAGCACTATCTTTATCCTTGAATGTGGGATACTGTCAAATGCTTTTTTGTAGTCCAGTCATGCCATACTCAGATATGTCCCCTTTTTACAGTTCTGCATTACGACTTTAACATCAAATGATCCTTTGTTCCATATGACTTTTTCATTACCTTTTTGTTCTGTTGTCATGTTGAGTTTTTTTTTTTTAAATGACTATAAACTCTGCCGGCATCAGTTCCAGTGTAGGCAAGTTATTCTATAGTTTTTAGTTCAGCTTGCAGGTTCACTAAGTAGGACGATTATTCCTTTTGTGAACCACGCTGGTGTCTGTTCGCGGTTTATATATAAATAGTTCTTACTCAAGGTTAAGTCTTCATGTAAAGATGTTAATACTTTTAGCCAGCAGTTAGGTACTGCATCTGGACCTGGAATTTTCCTGTTATGAGCTTTTCTTAACTTTGTCTCTCTGGCCGTTACTTCATCCTATTTCATTACCTTTAAACTTCTTATTCTTTCTTTTACTACTTCCATCCATTTAGTATCTTTGTTCCACAGGATCTTCATAGATATTTCTCCCAAATGAATATATTTATTTTTTGGTGGTGGTTCAATTCCTTTTGCCTTATTTACCAATTCTCTGAAACTTTTTTTAGGTCATCAGTGATGTGCTTATTTTTAGTACTTAATATTTAATTTTTAGTATTTTTATTAGGGGAAATGGGGTAGGGATTATCCTGAAGGAACAGTATTCCAAGAGTGTTTTGGAGGTGAAGAGTGTCAGATAGACTGATGTTTATGAAGCTGGAAATTGATGGTGTGATGATGAATGTTGTTAGTGTATACGCTCCACAAGTTGTGTGTGATGGATGAGAAAGAAAAATTTTGGAGTGAGTTGGGATGAAGTGGTGGTGACTGTACCCAAGGGTGAGAGACTGGTGATTGTAGCGGATTTCAATGGGCATGTTGGTGAAGGGAACAGAGGGGATGAGGAAGTGATGGGCAGGTATGGTGTTAAGGAGAGGAATGCAGAAGGTCAGATGGTAGCGGATTTTGCGAAAAGGATGGACATGGCTGTGGTGAATACATATTTTAAGAAGAGGGAGGAGCATAGGGTGATGTACAAGAGTGGAGGAAGATGCATACAGGTGGATTATATTCTATATAGGAGGGCCAGTCTGAAGGAGATCGGAGACTGTAAAGTGGTGGCAGGGAAAGTGTAGTTAAGGCAGCATAGGATGGTGGTCTGTAGGATGATGATGGTGATCAAGTGGAGGAGGACAAGTGTAAGAGCAGTGCCAAGGATCAAATGGCAAGTTGAAAAAGGGTGATTGTGAGGTGGACTTGAGGGAAGAGTTAAAATGGGCACTGAGAGTTACCAAATAGCTGGGTAACTACAGCAGAGATGGTAAGGGAGGCAGCTAGAAAGGTGCTTGGTGTGACATTTGGACAGAGGAAGGAGACCGGGTGGTGGAATGAGGAAGTACAGGAGAGTATACAGAGAAAGAGGCTGGCGAAGAAGTGGGATTGTCAGAGAGATGAAGAAAGTAGACTAGTATAAGGAGATGAGGAGCATGGCGAAGAGAGAGGTGGTGAAGGCTAAGGATAAGGCATATGGAGAGTTGTATGAAAGGTTGGACACTATCTGTAAAGTATCAGTTTTCTGTACTTTCTTGCTGTACTTAAATGTTTTCCACCTAAAAGCAGATTTTGCAGCGTTTATTGTGATTTAAAAGCTTGTTTTTTTTCACATATTGTACTTATTTGACTGCCCGCACTTTTAAAAAGTTGTTTTTTGTTTAAATAATTTGTTTAACTGTTGTACACACTAAAGTGTGATGACCTTTTCTGATCTTTTGTAGTCGTTTAAAGTTGTTTTAAGAGTATGTTTTACAGTTTTTGCCTTATCTTTTCAAAAAAAACAAAAAAATTTCTTGTTTCCCACCTTTCTAAGCTAGTATAGTCCAGTTTTCAGGCTAGTGCTGAATTCAGGGCGGTGATACTAGTTTCTGAGTTGCCCATATCTTACTTGGATAGAAGGAAGTTTCTCTGTTCACCTGTGAGAGAGGGGAGCTTTGAGCAGCCTATCTGTCCCTGGAGGAGTGTTTCCAGCCCAGAAGTTAGTAGTTTATTGGCCATTTTGGGCTAATTTCTATCTTTCATTTCCTTACTATATAAACCGCATTTGCATGGTTTTGCGCACCGGGCAGTGCTGGTTAGCTACGGTTAAATTATTCCTGGCTCCACTAAGTCTCTTCAGTTTTTCCCTTGAAACTAGTATAACTCTCAACCTAAGCACTCAAAAAGCATCTCACAGCCCAGCACTTGCTCAGACCTAATAGCAAGCACTAAAATACCCTGACACTGATTGCCCAGCAGGCAAGGCTCTTTATTCACTCCTCACCACCCAGGCGACTAAGCAGCTCACCCTACTATTCAGGCATGACCAAAGGGCAACTTAAGGTGCACTCTCCAGTCCAGCTGGTGAATCTGGGTATCCTGAGGCAATGTTACAACTGCCTCATGTACACAGACAACCCACTCCTCCTACCACAAAACACTAACATATGCAAGAGATGCAACTATAGAGCCAAATTGGAAGCTAAGCTTTCTCTACCCAAGACTGGAGCAGACAGTCAAGAGGAGAAGGTTAACACTTGCACCACAACTCCAGCTGCACACAGACCTACTAAAACAGCACTGGCAAAAAATACACATAAATACACAAAATCACACTCAGAGGCTCTAAAAAACCTGCAAAAGCATCAGAGACCTCCAAAGCAGACACCCAAACAACCTGCACTTTCCGTCACAAACCAGACAACACATAAAACACAAAATCAGTGTGCCGCACAATCACAGCCCTTAAGGCGAAATAACATACCTAACACACTAGTAATACGTGACTCTATAGTCAGGCATGCTGACATCCTACTCACTAGGCTGGACAAGCAGAAGGTTACAGTTAGCTGCCTGTCGGGAGCCAAAATCCACCACATAACACAAGCACTCAGGTCACTCCAGAACAAGTATAAATATGACTCTGTCATTGTTCATGTTGGTGTGAATGACCTGAGACATACCTCCCTGGACTACATGAGAGACATGGAAGAGTTCTGTGATCATGTAGCCCAGGCTGGTATGACCCTGACCCTGAGTAACATCCTGCCTTCACCAAGAATGATATCTCAGTATAAAGAAAAAATGATCAATTTCAACTATTAGCTAAGCTTCTGGTGTCATTCAAAGGGGATCCAGTGTCTGTCAGCCTGGGACGACATGCTCGACAAGCCACATTGCTTCGCAAGAGACTGCTTGCACCTGTCACCCCTAGGCTTTCGAATACTGGCCAAGGCTCTTGCTGCCCCATAGTGCCTTTTTTAGGCAAGGCTCAAAAGTCAAACCCACCTCCATAAACAGCACAATTAAAAAACTGAGGGTTATGCTACTCAACGCCAGGGGTTTAAATCTCAAAATGCACTCCTCAGTATGGAGAAAGTCTACATCTGTGCAGTAACTGAAACCTGGTTCAAGGCTCCAGAGAGCACCCCAGCACTACCGGGCTACAACTCATACCACACGTTTCGGCCACCGAACACATACCAAAACACAAAAGGAAGGGGTGTATCCATATTCATCAAGGATACCTACACCTCCACGTTAGTGGCGCAGCATGATACCTCTATCATCCATGTGCAACTAACATCGGGCATGTCTGCAATGCAAATTGTGGCCTGCTACAGATCACATTCCATGAACCAGGACCACCACTCCACCTTTTTGGAGACACTGGAAAACATGAAGATCCTACCAAACACCCTGATATTGGGTGATTTCAATTACCCTACCATTCACTGGGAAAACTACTCTAGTACAAATTCCCAGGCCCAGCGCTTCCTGGAATTCATCAACTCAAATGCCCTTGATCAGCTGGTCAACTCCCCTACCAGAGGTGAAAACATATTGGACCTGGTCATCACCAACCTGGGCGACAGGTGTTCCACATCGGAGGTCAACCTGTCGCTGGTTAGATCAGACCATAAACTAATCACTCTGGGTGTCCACACCAGTAAAAAAGTTTTCTAACACAAACTTCACCTTAAGACAAAGGTTTTATGTTTCACAGCCCCCACGCTAAAAGATAATGCTGCCCAAGATGCAGAAACCTTTACAAATGCACTCTGAGCACCTACAAGGATGCGTGGATCATGCCATCCCTAGTAAAACTAAGACTCACTCCTCTAAGAGAAGGAAACCAGTTTGGTTGACCCCTGCAATAAACAGGCTGTACAATAGAAGGAGTAAACTAGTTCAGAAAAAAAGCAAATCCCAAGAAGGAAAGACAGAAGAGATAAGAGATCTGGGGACCCAGGTAGATAGTAATCTCTCCTTTGACAATCATATTGCCAAAGTAGTTAAGAAATCCTATGTGGCCCATCTACTTACTAAAGGGTTCTTATCTAGAAATAGAGATTATAGTGCCCCTCTACTCATCACTCATTAGACCCATCATAAGAGTACAATTCCCCATTCGGGATGTACCTCACAAGACACTTCCAACAGCTGGAAAGACCACAAAATACCTCACCAAGAGGATTACTGGTTTCAAAAATATGTCCTATGCAGCCCGACTGAAAAAACTCCGGCTGTACTCAGTGGCATATCACTTACTCGGAGGTGATATCTGCCTGACCTACAAAGCCATGTCCAACTCAGAATTGATGGACATGCTCCACCTAAAATAAATCCAAGTCACTGTGAGCCATGAGCTCTAGTGAGCTAAACTTCACCACAACAATAAATAGAACATGCTGGAGGGATAGGTTCCTGTCAGAGACTCCCCATGCTTTGGAACAAAATTCCAAATGACATCAGGCAGAGCCCCTCACTAACACTCTTTGAGAAACCCTGACTAGTGGATGAGTAACAGAAAATACACCCCTGGGTTCACTTCATTGGCTCTGCTTGACACAGGATCCATTAATTAATCAATGGGGTGGCAAAAGCCAACATGCTCCGGCTAGACTTATAAATGCCCATGGGCAGATAGCCTAGTACCTACCTATGAACCTTTAAAGAGGGAGAAAAGGGCCTGTACCGACTGGCTAGACAGAGGGACTGAGCTGGGAAAGATGTGCAGCAGGTAAGGGTGATAAAGGATAATGAGGGAAACGTACTCACAAGCGAGGAGAGTGTGTTGAGCAGGGTTTACTATTGAAAATGCAAACGGCACTTGGGCGACAGTCGGATAGTCGAACGTATACGGTCGTAAACAAGGATGTCGAAGACAAAATAATCAATCTAGGAACGGTTTTAACATGGGTCGAGGTAGGTGTTCAGTATTATTCCCTACTACAAACATCTTCCCTACCTCGACCCATGTTAAAACCATTCCTAGATTGATTATGTCTTCGACATCCGTGTTTACGACCTTATACGTTCGACTATCCGACTGTCGCCCAAGTGCCGTTCGCATTTTCAATAGTAAACCGTTGAGCAGATGGAAAGAGTACTTTGAGGGGCTGATTAATGAGAGAGAGAGAAGGTTGGATGATGTGGGGATAGTGAATCAGGAAGTGAAACAGATTAGCAAGGAGGAAGTACGGACAGCTATGAAGAGGGTGAAGAATGGAAAGGCTGTTGGTCCAAATGACATAAGTGGAAGCATGGAGGTGCTTAGGAGAAATGGCAGTGGAGTCCTTATCCAGATTGTTTACTGAAATCCTGGAATGTCAGAGGATGCCTGAGGAGTGGAGAAAGTATTTTGGTACCTATTTTTAAGAATAAGGGAGATGTGCAGAGTTGTAGTAACTACAGAGTGATAAAACTGATCAGTCACAGCTTTAAGTTATGGGATAGTCATGGAAGCTAAGTTAAGAAGGGAGGTGATGATTAGCGATCAGCAGTATGGTTTTATGCTGGGAAAGAGCACTACAGATGCAATGTTTGCTTTGGGACTGTTGATGGAGAAATGTAGGGAAGGTCAGAAGGAGTTGCATTGTGTCTTTGTGGACTTGGAGAAAGCATATTATAGGGTGCCTAGAGAGTTGTGGTATTGTATAATAGGGTGCCTAGAGAGTTGTGGTATTGTATGAGGAAGTCAGGAGTGGCAGAGAAGTATGTAAGAGTGGTACAGGATATGTATGAGGGTAGCATGAAAGTGGTGAAGTCTGCAGTGGAAGTGACGGATCCATTTAAGGTGGAGGTGGGATTACATCAAGGATCAGCTCTGAGCCCTTTCTTATTTGCAGTGATGATGGACAGGTTAACAGACTAGATCAGACAGGAGGCCCCATGGACTATGATGCTTGCAGATGACATTGTGATCTGTAGTGAGAGTAGGGACCAGGTTGAGGAGACCTTGGAGAGGTGGAGATGTGCTCTAGAGAGGAGAGGAATGAAGGTCAGCAGGACTAAGACAGAATGGGTGTGTATGAATGAGAGGGAGGGTAGAAGAATGGTGAGGATGCAGGGAGTAGAGTTGAAGGTGGATGTGTTTAAGTACTTGGGATCAACAGTTCAGAGTAATAGAGTGTGGAAGAGAGATGAAGAAGAGAGTACAGGCAGGGTGGAATGGGTGGAGAAGTGTCAGGAGTGATTTGTGACAGACGGGTACCAGTAAGAGTGAAAGGGAAGGTTTACAAGAGGGTAGTGAGACCAGCTATGTTGTATGGGTTGGAGATGGTGACATTGACAAAAAGGCAGGAATCAGAGCTGGAAGTGCCAGAGTTAAAGATGTTAAGATTTGCACTGGGTGTGACACGGATGGACAGGATTAAGAATCAGTATATTAGAGGGTCAGCTCAGGTTGGACAGTTTAGAGACGGTCAGAGAGGTGAGATTGCATTGGTTTGGACATGTGCTGAGGAGGGATGCTGGGTATATTGGGAAAGGGATGCTAAGGATGGAGCTGCCAGGTAAGAGGAAAAGAGGAAGGCCTAAGATGAGGTTTATGGACATGGTGAGAGAGGACATGCAGGTGGTTGGTGTGACACAGCAAGATGCAGAGGACAGGAAGAAATGGAAACAGATGATCCGCTGTGGCGACCCCTAACGGGAACAGCCGAAAGAGAAGAGTAGTGATGTGCTTATTTTGTACTTATCCTTTATCTGCGCATGTTTTTTTCTGCTTGTGCCGATATTTTAGTGTATTTGGAATAGTGCATGATGGATCCTGATCTGATATGTTCTGTTACTCCGCATTGCTTTTATCACTTCTTTCTTTGAGTATTACCTGATATGTTCTGATACTCCGCGTTGCTTTTATCACTTTTCTTTGAGTATTTTTGTTGATTTGTTCCCTATAGTCTTCTATCAGTGGCACTTGTCTTAATTGCTTTATAGTTTTCTTTGTTCGATTCTTCCATGATGGCGTTCTATTTCTTCCCTTCCTTTTCCTTATTACTGTGTTTTTGTGGTAAGAGTTTATTAATTTAGCTGCACAGTAAAATATCCTGTTTACTTCTGTTGTATCACAAGAATCTCTATGGACAGTTCTAATTATTGTGTCCATTTGTTTTATCAGAATTCTAACGTTTTGGATTTTATTGACTTTCTGTAATCAGTTTTTCATTGATTTTAACTTGTCTGTCCATTTCTATTAAATCAAGCAGCTCTTCTCTTTGATCATTTTCTTATAAAATTGAGGGAACATTGTTTGTTCATTTCCTGCAGGCATTCTATAGAAAGTTCCAGAGCATCTTCCTGTGCCACATTATCTTCAGTTTCATCCCATCATAGGTTCATAGGTTGGTACTAGGCTATCGGCCCTAGGACCTATAGAAAACTAGCCATAATAATTCCTTGCCTATTTCTTCCCACACTGTTTACTTCCCTGGATCCCTGTCTAGCAGGGCAACTGATGTCATCCATTGCTCTTTCATATGGGCGCTCACTATCCTATCAATCCTCAACACTGACCGTGTCAAATTTGTCAATTTCCTGTTCCTTCCCTTGCCCATCCAACTCAAAATGAATGTTTGCTCTGGTTTCCTGTGAAAGGCTCCAAAGTATCTTCATATGGCAAATGATCAGATGTTTCCCACTCCACTGGTTTCTCCCTTAATTTGGAGATCCATTGCTCCATCCTTCTGTGATGTTATCTGAGTTAATTTTCTACACTTTGCAGGTAATCCATAACTTTAGTTTCTATTTCTTTAACTTCTCCATTATTAATTGTCTTTTTCCAGTGTTTTCTTATTTTTTTTTATTGTAAAATTTTCCATGTCTGGATGCTTTTGCCTGTATTTCTCTTCAGATATCGGTGGTGATGCTCTTTTTGTATTGATTAGTTTTGCTTTCTCCTTTGCATAAATATTGCACAATATTAAATCTTTTTCTTTCTGATGTCCATATCTCCCAGGAACTCCCTGGTCAACCTCAGTAAGAAGCTGAGATCCCTCATAAAATACTCCAAAGCTAGTTACGAAAACAAAATTGCCACTGACTCTAAAGACAACCACAAAGCATTCTATAGCTTTGTCAAGAATCTAAATGGGAACACTCAGATCTGCTCTGAGTTACAGCACAATGACACTAAATATACAGAACCAACTGATATTGCCAACATCCTAGCAGATAGGTTCAGTGCTAACTTTACCCCCCTCTCACCCCCTAGAGGGCCCATCTCTATACCGGAAGAATGCAGAGTTCCTATAATCACGGCTGCACAGGTAAACACACTCTCCAAAGTCAAGAACACAACATCCATGGGACCTGACAACATCCCAGGCTGCCTTTTACACGAACTACAGAATGAACTGGCACCCCACCTAAGTACCATGTTCAATCATAGCCTCACCTCAGGCTTTGTACCCACTGAATGGTGCACCATGACAGTTATCCCACTCCATAAAGGGGGAGCCACGACGGACCCCAGGAACTACCACCCCATTAGCCTGACGAACCTGGTCTGCAAGGCCATGGAACGTATCATCATGGAACTCATAAACAAAGACATTGGTAATCTCCAAACTCTGGACCCTACTCAGTTTGGATTTGTAAAAGGCAGATCATGTCTCCTAAACCTGATTGACTTCTTGAAGCAGTCACCAAAGCCATAGATGAGGGTAAAATGGTTCACACAGCTTATCTAGATCTCGCCAAGGCTTTCGACACCATCCCCCACTCAAATTATAAGACAAGCTCACTAAACTAGGTATAAATCCCTATGTCACAAGATGGGTTGCCAACTGGCTCACAGACAGAACCCACACTGTGAAAGTAGCGGATTCCAAATCCGACATCGTACCAGTGACAAGTGGAATACCACAGGGTTCAGTCCTGCATCGTCTCCTGTTTGGTATCTACTTCTCTGAAGTGCAGGCCAACACAGAAGGTCTTTGGCTAACAAAGTTTGCAGATGACTGCAAACTAGGAGCCATAATTGAAACTACTAACGATGTAGGCAAACTACAAAAGGGCCTCACTGAGACAGATATCTGGTGTCAAAGCCATGGCCTGAAGCTCAATGCCAAAAAGTGTATTGTCATCCCCTTTGGTAAAAACTCTGTACCCATGAACTGCCACATAGCTGGTAGTATACTTAATGTCGAAAATGTGATGAGACCTTGGGACACAGGTGGACAGTAGTCTCTCCTTTGATAATCACATCACCACAGTGGTCAGGAAATCCTTCTACGTGGCTCATCTCATCACAAAAGGATTCTCATCCAGAAAAAGAGGACATTGTTCCCCTCTACTCATCACTTATTAGACCCATTATAGAGTACAATGCCCCTTTGGTATGTACCTCACAAGACATCTACAACAACTGGAAAGACCACAGAAATACCTCACAAAGAAGATTACTGGCCTCAAACAGATGCCCTATGCAGACAGTCTCAAAAAACTACAGCTTTACTCAATCGCATATCGCCTACTCGGGGCGATCTCTGCCTAACATACAAAGCTATGTCAAACCCAGAGCTGTTGGACATGCTCCACTTAAAGAAATCCCAATCCCTCCGAGCTACATGCTCAAGGGACCTTAACCTTGTCACCACAATAAACAGAATATGCTGGAGGGATAGATTCCTGTCCCAGAGACATCCCATACTCTGGAACAGACTACCTTTCTATGTCAAACAGAGCTCCTCATTAGCACTCTTCAAGAAAAATCTTGATTGGATGGAAAATGGGAATGGGAAATTCACCCCGGGGATCACTTCTGTGGCTCTGCTCGACAGGGGCACAGGAAAATAATTTTCTTGGGTGGCAAAAGCCAGGGTACATTTTTTGGCTAGGCTTGTATGGGCCCTAGGGCCAATAGCCTAGTACCTACCTATGAACCTATATTTCTTCAGAGGTCTCCTGATCCTCCTGTTTCTCCCTACTTTGGGGACAAGTTTCATCATGCTGTGATCTAAACTGTTAGACTTTCTGCACTAAATCCTTCAATTTGCAAGCATTCCATAACTTCATATTCTTTAATAGATTCATAGGTGGGTACTAGGCTATCTTCCTGAATGCATTTATAAGCCTAGCAAGAATGCGTTGGCTTTCGCCGCCCCCTTAAATTAGTTCCCTGTGCCTATGTCCAGCAGAGCCACTGAAGTGATCCCTGAGGTAAACTTTGTTTCCCATCCACTCGTCAAGGTTTTTTTTGAAGACTGTTAGTGAGGAGCTCTGCCTAATGTAGATTGGGATCTTGTTCCAAAGCATGGGAAGTCTTTGGGACAGGAATCTATCCCTCTAGCATGTCCTATTTATTGTTGTGGTGAAGTTTAGATCCCTAGAGCATGTGGCTCGAGGGGGATAAGGTTTTCTTTAGGTGAAGCATGTCCATCAATTCTAGGTTGGACATGGCCTTGTATGTCAGGAAGAGATCATCTCTGAGTAGGTGGTATGCAACCGAGTACAACTGGAGTTTCTTCAGTCGAGCTGCATAGGGCATCTGTTTGAGACCATTGATCCTCTTGGTGAGGTACTTATGTGCTCTTTCCAGCTGTTGCAGGTATCTTGTAAGGTACATCCCAAATGGTGCGTTGTACTCTAAGATGGGTCTGATGAGTGATGAGTGGAGGGGCACAATGACCCCTCTTGATCTGGATGCGAACCCTTTTGTGATTAGGTGGGCCACGTAGAAGGATTTTTTAACCACTTTGGCAATGTGATTATCAAAGGTGAAATTACTATCTACTTAGGTCCCCAGATCCATTAAGTCTTCCGTATTTAGGGGACTACCACCTATGTGGTAGTTTGTGGGTACTTTGTTTTTTCCAAAGGGGATGACTATGCACTTTTTGGCATTTAGGTTGAGGCCAGGATTTTGACACCAGGTGTCCGTCTCAGTGAGACCCTTTTGGAGGATGTCTGTGTCAGCCAGAGAGTCAATTGTAGCCCCTAGTTTGCAGTAGTCTGCGAACTTGGTCAGCCATAGTCCTCCTGTGCTTGCCTGTACCTCTGCGAAGTATATACCGAACAAGAGGGGTCCTAGGACTGAGCCCTGGGGAATGCCACTTGTAACAGGTTTGGAGTCTGACACAGCTCCAGCAACTCTCACCATGTGAGTTCTGACCGTGAGCCAGTTGGCAACGCATCTTGTGATATAGGGGTTTATGTTCAGGCTGGTGAGCTTGTCTATAATACCAGAATGGGGAATGGTGTTGAAGACCTTAGTGAGGTCTAGGTAGGCTGTGTGTACCACCTTTCCCTCGTCTATAGCCTTGGTAACTGTCTGTCTCAAAGAAGTCCACCAGGTTTAGGAGGCATGACCTGCCCTTAAAGCCGTACTGGGTAGGGTCCAGTTGTTTGGAGGTTCCCAATGTCTCTGTTAATGAGTTCCATAGTGATGTGTTCCATAGCCTTGCAGACCAAGCTAGTCAGGCTTATAGGGTGATAGTTCCCGAGGTCTGTTGTGGCTCCACCTTTGTGGAGCGGAATAACCATTGCTGTGTGCCACTCTGTGTGCATGTAGCCTGTGGAGAGGCTGAGTTTAAATAGGTGAGGGGTTAGTTCATCTTTTGAGCTCTTGTAGGACACAGCCTGGGACACCGTCCACTCCCATTGATGCTGTGTTTTTGGCTTTGGAGAGGGCTGTTTTAACCCAAGTTTCTGTGATTTCAGGGACTCTACATTCTTCTGGTATGGTTATGGGCCCTTTTGGGGGTGATCGGGGGGTGAAGTTGAACCTGTCTGCCAGGATGTTGGCGATATCTGTCAGTTCAGTGTATTTTGTGCCATTCTGCACCAACTCTGAGCAGATGTGAGCATTGCCACTTAGATTCTTGACATAGCTAAAGAATGCCTTGTGGTTATCTTTGGAGTCCTTGGCAAGTTTTCTTTCAAAGCTCGCCTTGGATGATTTTGAGGGAATCATAGTTTCTTGCTGATGCTGATCAGGGATGTCTTCCCTTCTTGGGATTTTATTCTTTTCTGTATAGTATAGCTTGTTTATGGCAGGAGTCCTTCAGACTGGTTTCCTTTTCTTGGATGAGTGAGTCTTGGTTTTGCTTGGGATGGCAAGATCCATGCATTCTTGTAGCTGCCCATAGAATGCATTAGTAAAGGATTTTGCAGCTTGGACAGTGTTATCCTTCAGCATGGGGGCTTTGAAACGTTCCACCTCGGTCTTAAGTAATGTGAAGTTTGCTTTTGAAAAGTTTTTCACGGTGGCTTTCTTGTCCGGGGGTGGGTGTGGAATATGGATATCCAAAGTGATTTGTTTATGGTCAGATCTAACCAGCAAAGGGTTGACCTCTGGTGTGGTACATCGGTCGCCCGTGTTGGTGATGACCAGGTCCAATATGTTGTCACCTCTAGTGGGAGTGTTGACCAGTTAAACCAGTGCGTTTGAGTTTATAAATTCTAGGAAAAGTTGGGCAAGGGAGTTAGTACTTGTAGTTCTCACAGTTAATGTTTGGGTAATTGAAATCACCCAATATTAGGGTGTTTCATAGGACCTTTGTTTCCCAGTGTTTCCAGAAATGCAGAACAGGGGTCCTGGGACATGATGGGTGATCTGTAGCAACCTACAATTTAAATTGCAGTTTTCCCATTGTTAGTTGCACTTGGATGATCTCTGAAGCGTCATGCTGTGCCACTAACCTGGAGGTGTGGGTATCCTTGATGAATATGGATACGCCCCCGCCTTTTGTATTTTGGTTTGGGTTCTGTGGCAGAAATGTATGGTACGAGTTGTAGCCTGGTAGTGCTGTGATGCTCTCTGTAGCCTTAAACCAGGTTTCTGTTACTGCACATATATCTATTTTCTCCATACTGAGGAGTGCCCAGAGTGCGTGCATTTTGAGGTTTAGACTTCTGGCATTGAGTAGCATTACCCTCAGTTTTTTACTTGTGCTATTTATGGCAGTGGGATTGTCTCTTGAGCCTTGCCTAAAAAAGGCACTATAGGGGTGGCAAGAGCCTTGGCACGTATTTGAAAGCCTAATGGTGACAGGTGCAAGCTGTCTCTAGCGAAGCATCGTGGCTTGTTGAGCATGTCATCCAAGGTGGACAGACACTGAATCCCCTTTGAATGACACCAGAAGCTTAGCCAATTGTTGAAATAGAGAATTTCTTTCTTTATACCATGGTATCATTCCTGGTGAGGGCAGGATGCTACTCTGGGTCAAGGTCATACCGGCCTGTGCTATGAGATCAGAGAGCTCTTCATGTCGTCTAGGGAGGTATGGCTCAGGTCATTCACAACATGGACAATGACAGTCATATTTGTACTTGTTCTGGAGTGAACTGAGTGCTTGTGTTATGTGGCAGATCCTGGCACCCGACAGGCAGCTAACAGTAACCTACTCCTCATTCAGCCTAGTGAATGGGACGTCAGTGTGCTAATCTTCTTTTCTGCATTCCCTCTTTGTGAGCTTATTTTTTTATTATGAATTTTTCCATATCTGGATGCCTTTGCCTGTATTTTTCCTCAAATCTTTGGGGCTGCCTTTTTTGTGTTGATTAATTTAGCTTTCTCCCTTGCATAAATATTGCACCATATCCAATTTATCTTTCTTTCCCATTTATTTATTTTTTATTTTACATTTGTTAACCGGGGGTGTCTGAGCCGAAAAGGCCCTTTTTCAGCAGAGGCCCGGGGAGAAAAGCTCCACAAAGAAAAATTAGACACATTTAGTTATTTAGACATAATCAGTATACACACAAATTGAGACATGTTTTTACAGTGTCATGCGGCACAAACAGTTACAGTGGAGAGAACAATCAAAAAAGATGTTAATTTTAAAAATAAAGGTAAGTAATAGATTTGTGGTGTACAAGCTGAACTTTGGAATGTAGGTAGAATACATACATAGTACACAGGTGTACAGTACATACATTGTAGATTAGTCAGTGTTTGTGAGTAAGATTGAAAAACTATTATAAATTGCTCTAGATTTAGTATGCATATGTTATCCGCTTTCACTAGCCTGGGGAGCAATCATGGCATTGCCAACTTTGCTTGAGATGTTGCCTGATGAGGTCTTTAAAGGAGGCTTTGGATGATGTGTTTTGAATGCTAGTAGGGACAGAGTTCCATTTTTTTTGTCCATATTTCTTTTTTTTATACCTTTCAAAAGTATCTAGATGATTTTGTTCTTTATATTTTCCCACCAAGTCACTTTTTTTTCCAAACAGCCCAGGGTTTCTTGGTCTAAATGTTTTTCATATTAATGAACACATGTTTATTTGAAGCTTCTGATTAGTTTTTGTTGTAGAAGTATTTCTCTCTGTCTTTTTGTACATCATCTGATTGGAAATTCAGGGCTTCTTGCATAATAGTAACAATGCATAATTTCTTTCTCCATCTTTGTGGCTCTCTTGGCCTATCGGTTTTTGTGATTTTTGTGGTCTGCTACTTCTGCATCAAGGGGGCCATCCTCCCCCTGGGCCTGGCCTAGTCTCATTGTAGGAGTGTCTCTGTCTTGAGGATTCTATACTGTCATGTTTTCCATTCTGGCTCCGGTGTGCCTACCAGGATTGGGCACTTTTTTTATCATGGATCTTGTGCACCCAGCTATTTTTTTAACCTACTTCTGTCCATGATATAAGCTATATAAAATAGTCTATATATTAGTGTAGACTTGGTGAGATTATGTCAAAAACAGGGTCACCTTATGAAGGTACTCACCAAGACTTGAACTGAATTCCAGCAAAACTACTCTCCTTTGCTTGCTGACTTCTCTCCATTTGGACCCCTGACAGATTTTTTCAATGATATGTAAGTGGAGGATTGTATCAAAAGCCATGGCTAGGTCAAGATATGTGGCATTTACCGTCTTACCTTCATCCAGGTTTAATAAGTATGGGCTACCCTTAAAGCCATATTGGGTTGGGTCTACAGTTTGAAGGTCAGCTATGTCCTTGTTGATGAGGTCCATGATGGTTCTTTCCATGGCCTTGCAGATGAGATTGGTTAGACTTATGGGTCTATAGATCCACTGCAACAAAGCCACTTCTCTGGCTATGGTTAGACAGCACTAAGTGGGTCTGCTAGGTCCTGCATTAGATTGCTTAATAAGCATCCAGGGATGTTAACTGGTCCCACTGAAGCTGTGTTTTTGGCCTTTGAGAGTACATAGAAGACCTGACCCTAGAGATCCTAGGCAGACTGGCATCTAGCATGCTGGTGGGGACAGGAGACAAGTTTGCACCAAATCAGTCAGCTAGGAGATCGGCGGTTTCCTCTACTGCAGTATGAGTGGTACATTTGTTAACAGTTCTGCAGAAACCTGGGCATTCCCTTTTTGGTGTTAGATGTATTTAAAGAATACCTTATGATTGTCCTTGGCTAGGGACTGTATTTTATCTTCATAGATAGCTTTAGAGGGTTTCACGAGCATTCTGGTTTGCTTGTTCTGGCTGAGGGAAGTCTTCCTCTGCTGAGACAGTCCTCTCTTACTTAACTTTCTTCCTCTTGTCATATAACGGGTCTACACTTGAGGTCCACCAGGTTGGCTTTTTGTTTTTTGGAGGACCTGGTTTTGATCCAGTCAGATATAGCAGTCTCTAAACAGCTGCATAAGTGTTTGAGGCATGAGGCATCAGTACACCTCTGCATAGGAGTCATTGTCTGAGAGTGCAGTAGGTATAAATCTTTTTATACCATTGCTTAGTCTGAAGTTAGCTTTGGAAAAGTTCATTTTTTTTTGCACTTTGGGGGTGTTTGGTCCAATAGTTGCTTCAAATGTAACAGTTTTATGGTCCAACCTTTCAAGGGAAGGCATCACAGAGGGGGGGAATGCAGTGACTCCCCATTTTTGTGAACACTATGTCAAGGATATTTGAACCCCTTATGACAAAAGCATATTTAAAAAGTATACTGCGGTGGTGGTGCTGCAGTAGCGTTGTTGCCTCACAGTAAGACGTCCTGTTAGATTCTCAGCTAGAGCGTTTTCTGTGTGGGGACATGCGTGAATGGACGTACCTTCGTTGAAGGTTGTGCATCAGGGCCGGCAACTCAACATGTAAAAATCTGCTGCCAATCATTAGCGGACCGGAGTTCTGCTATGGCGACCCCTAACCGGGAAAAGCTGAAAGACACAACATAAGCAAAAAAGCCTGTGTTTATTTTTTGTAATGCACTTTTTTGTTGCTAGCCCTTCACTTTTGTGTGTGTATATGTATATATGTTTGTATAAATACAAACACACACATATATATATATATATATATATATATATATATATATATATATATATAGATATACAATACGCACAAACACAAATGCCTCCCTGGGAAGGCTCTGAGGGCAGCGTCCAACTGGTTTACTTAGTAATACAACATACAAAGTATGTTTGTCATTAAGTTGCAGGTTGTGTTGTAGACAGCCTGCAGAAGGAAAACCTGTTTACTGACTAAGCTTTCACTGAGTACACACTGATCAAGTGCACAGCTGAGAATATAGATGACAGTTTGCAGGTATCTATGCAAAAGTAGCTGCAGTTGTCTTTATGTGGCACTGCTGTTTAAAGCAGAAATGTATATTCCACAACTTTAAAAGGATGAAAAGTGATTTGTGCATTGTTTCAGGCATGCAGAGAGGTTTGAAGCATCATCATATACAAGAGTGCACTGAAGGCCTACAAGATAATGTTTGCCTGACAGCTGTTTCTGGACACCTGTTTTGCTGCTGCAAATTACCTAAAAGTATGTATAATGCTTCATTTGGGTTATAGTTGTCCTCAAGGCAGAGGATCACAGCCACGAGGAAGAATGGCTTTGTAATCTCATCTAAGGGATGATTGGCCATCTGTATGACAGTAATATCACAGAAGAAAATTCATAGCTGGCAATATGTAGCACTGCCAGTATACCTGGCTGTAATGGAAACCACAATTTCTGCTGCGTTTACTGAGCAATAAATACTAAAGGAAGGTTGTGACCTCCATTTTGGGAAGGAGGAGATGAGATGCACAGCACCTTGACCATCATGCTCCAAATGCAGTAGGAGTAGAGGTGAAGTTTTTCTGTTCTGTCCAAAAGCTAAAAATGAACACCAGCCTACCCTGAAACTACCTTAAATGGAATCTGGCACTATAAGAATCTCCGCTGTTACTTTGTAGGCCCTCTACAGTATGGAAGGTGAGCCACGTAGAAAACAACGGCTGGCTGGCGTGTATGGCACAACCGTCATCGTGCCTCATCTCATTCCTAACCAGCTGTCTAGGAGCAAGGTGGAGGTGTGGGCCACACTGTGACCCTCAAAAATAACAATCAGGACCTCTGTATCTGAAGAGAATAATTCACTGAGGGTGAGGGTACATCCCCCACTAAAAACTCAATTTAGCCAGCTATACTCTATCCATAGCCTGATTAGGGAATGGAGTAATAGCTGTATGTGCTGTCTGCTGTATAGCTCAGTGTCATTTCAAGGGAAGGTTCGGCACAGGAGGAATGACAGAAGCACAACCTCGAGCCTCCTGTGGTGAGACTTCATGTTGAGAGCACTACAGATGTGAAGGGGAGATTCTGTATACCCTTTGGCCGCAAATGCTGTGCATTCTCATCCGCTGAGCACAGATCTTCCTAAGTGACCTGTTGCACCTTGTACAGGTGGAACAGGATAGCAGTGATGTGATCATGGATTGCCTAACAAAGGGACTCTCCAAGTCATTTAGAAGTGAGGTGTGAGTCCAGCAAAAAGACCGCATTTTTTAGACTTGAGGACACACAACCCCTTGAATTTCTTAAAGGCCATTGCCCACTGTCTTGGATTAAGTGACTACATCATTGGCAAGCACCAGAAGCATCAGCACCTGAAGGCGTCTGCACCAAGCACTACCACATGGATACACCCCTCCAAAATGTATACACTACAAAAGTGGTAAATGGACATAACTACCCACATACATTGAGCTGAAATGCAGCTTTTATATGTTGGCACACTCCAGTGTATTCATATATAGTTATGTACAGAAAGTTCTGTAGTACCTGTATGAGAAGGATTGGGGAAAGAGCATACCTTAGTCTCATCTAAATGCAAGTAGTGCTGTGTTCACTTGCATCTCTCCCTGCAGAAGAAAGCATCCTGTCTGCTGCATATTTACTAAATTCCTGAAGTGTTTCAACAAGTTTACAGTCTCCTCCAGTTTAAATACTGTGTAAATCAGTGCAAGCATGCAAGTCCATGAATTGTGGTGACAAGTTCACAATCGTGTGTGTGTGTGTGTGTGTGTGTGTGTGTGTGTATAATAAATATATATATATATATATATATATATATATATATATATATATATACATATCTGTGCAGTAATGGGCCTTCTGTTGAAGGCTTATAGCTGCTCCTGCTTTGTTTCCCTGGACTCCCATCAGTCATTTTGCTCAGTTTGTTGCCAGTGCGCCCCCTAGGGCTTAAACAGAGATGCACAGTTGTGTAGTGCACCTTGTTGTGGTTAACCTATCAGGCTGTAACATCCTTAAATGCATCTGTTACTGAGGAATGCAAACTGCAAATGAAAGTTCTCTGATTATATTCTCAGCCAATGTCTACAGTCAACTAGATTGTTTCTACAACAAGTTTTAAAGTCCAGCAGATGTCCTGTGACTTTGGACAACACCAGCAAATAAAGGCTAAGCAAAGTTGCCCCTGAGGCTGAAAAGATGATGGCTGCTTGTAGCTCATAACTTTAATTCTGAAATGTTCGTTGCAACTTTGGAAGGTTTGAAGAACAGAACTTTTCTTGATATCAGACCAAACAGTCTCCAGTGGATTTCTGCTCTTTTGTGACTATTTCAGGCTATACAGCAGCTCTGTAAGCCTTTTGCACTATGGCAGAGTTCTAGCATGGTGTCCCACAGTTAAGCGGCTTGCACTGGTCGTAGTACAGCAGTTCTGGTTTGTCTGAAAACAGCGAATCAGCCAAGGTAATACTGCACACAGTGGATGGTGCTTCTCCTTCAAAGGCATAGTGTTGAACAGGGCTCAGAATCCTGGCATAAGAACAGTTATATTAAGGGTTTCTTAGCTGTTTGCATGTTTACAATGGTGCTACAGTTTTGAAAGCAGTTAATCAAGTAATCATGTCTGCAGATTAAGTTGAGGCATCTCCACTGTATCCTTAAACCTCAAGCATGACTGGCATACCTCAACTGTACAGATTTTCGCAGAATGTCAGATTTTTGGCTCATATTTTAGTCTGTTCCTCATAAAAATCTGTTTCTGACATTACTGGGATGAAGTCACTGATGACATGCAAGTTTCAGACTTTATATCCTTCAGAAAAAGTTTGTTAAATCCTGTTACTCTAGCAACTTTGTAAGGAATTTAAAAAGCAAATTTGAAGGTGGGCTTAGTCAGCAATGAGAAGGGTGTGGTAGGGGGGTACTAGTAAGTGTGGAAAATGTAACCAATGTTTTGCTATACTGGAAGACAGGAGCTTAACATTGGAGGATGTCAATCAAACTGATTACATTTAAGAAGGGTAACTGCCGGACGCAACATGGGATATATCTGGCTAAATGAGTCAGATGTCCTTGTTACTATTTAGGAAAAACAGACAGATGTTAAATCAGATTTACAACCACTTTTATTGCATAAGTAAGAAAGACGCAAAAAATGCACTTTATAGACATTTAGTCGGAAGCCCAAGTTGTGATGGTTTTAAGTTTGCCATTTTAGAGCAAGTAAAATCAAACACTAGGGGTGGAAACACCAAGGTAAAACTGGGTGAGAAGGAGATAAAATGGCAGATATTGTTAAATGCAACTGTTTATCCTGGTACTAATGAAAGTATTTCCATAAAACCAGTATTAGAAGTAATAAATTAGTGAAAAAGTATTTACATTAGATGCATATTTTACGAGTAAGTGATTTTATTGGATTTTAGTAGTATTGTATTATGAGAAATGTATATATAAGTTGTTATTGCACTGAGCACTTTAAATGACAATTGACTACAATTAATCATGTAGTCTGATTGGAGGAATTTATGTATTTAAACCCAGCTTTTTTAATGTATTTAAACCCAGCTTTTTTAATTGTAGAGTGTTCCGAGTTAGTCTACTACCCGTAGATGAAAGCGCTTAACCAGTTCTTACTATTAGTGTGGAATAAAGGCTTTTTTATAGTAGCTGATTGTGGAATCGTGATCTTGTTTACAGCGAAGTTCGTGGTTTTACTGTGGTTTTACAAAGTGGCATTTCGCTGTGTCTTGTGGTTTTGTAGAACTTTGTAAGCTTATAAGAGTAATATTTAAAGTACATCCCTATTTTTGGGCCTTTGTCCCCCATTTTGTCATTTAGTCCAGATTTCTTGCACTGAGAGGTTGAGCGGTATGATGGGATAAAATGAGAATATCCAATTTTTGTACTGCATTTGTGTTGCAACTCTGTTGTAGCTGTATGTGTCAGGCTTACAGTTTTCTGTTGAAGGCAATATTTTGCATTTTGTTAATCCCACTATTTGTCTAGATAATGTGAAAATTGGGTGGTGTAAGATTAACTAAGGCAAAGTGTGGGCTCAAGTACAAACATTTGGATTTGTTTTCTTAGGTAAAGCACTGGTCAAAATAGACCGTTTTCATATCAGTCTGGATAAATGCAGATGGATAGAGATTATACACAATTATACACCATATGCAAGCAATTGCATTCAATAATACTAGTCCTTCAGATACCAATCCACCTTAATGTACGAGTATAGTATTAGTAAAGGTATTACATGTTTTCAGTATTTACAATACAGTGCTAAACTGGTAAAACACACAACTTTAGTACAACTTGTCTACTTTTGTTATTGTATGTTTGCAACTGGAGCAGGAAATATTTAAAAGGGGCAATTAGTGGAAGGCTAATATGTTTACATTTATCTAATAGATTACCATTAAATATTTGGATTGGGGTGCATTGTTCATATAATGTGGAGACTGTAGGTGAATGCACATTTTGCTTTGGGTTGAGGATTTTAAATTCTGGTATGAATTCATGGTTAAGTAATTTTAACAATTCCTGTATTAAGGAAGAAAGTGATTCCTAGAGTTTTTATACAATGTATGATAGTGAAATAGGATGGTATAATGAAATAAAGCTGTAACAGATCCTTAAAATAATACATCAGAGCCATTTATCAGTTACCAAGTAGCAACTGGCTGAATCTATAGGAAATGCAGGGTAAAGTTGTCCGTTATCGGGATTCGCCCTTTTCTTCAATGTAGAGCGATCTCTGAGTTGGTATATTTAGTTGGGGGGTGAAGCCCCCCACTTGATTAGTGTTTTAAAGTTTGTTTTTATTTTATGGCCACGTGAAATTTTTTCCCAGAGGAAAAAATTCAAGGATGTGGCCATTCGAGGTTTTACAGCATTTGCTGTACGTGTCGAGTATCTGTTCGAAGAAGAGATTCTTCGATCACATAATATAGACCCATATATATATATATATATATATATATATATATATACACACACACACAATTTACCATAATTTGTGTGTGTATATGTATATGTGTGTATATATATATATATATATATATATATATATATATATATATATATAAACACACACACAGGTTTACTATCATTTTCCTGATCGCACTTTGTGCAATTCACATTAGTGCGAATCTACCGATTTGGTAGAATCGGAAGAACAAATGCTAAAATGTAGAAATTTACAACCGTAAATGCAATACAGCATTCGCTGTTGTGAATTTCTACATTTTGATGCAGATTGCACTATAATGGGGATCGGAAAATCCTTTTCCTCAATATAGTGTGATCCCAGAGTTTGTATACACAAGTAGCAGGGGATGGGGGGTGCATATACATATATATATATATATATATATATATATATATATATATATATATATATATATATATATATACACACACACACACAGACACAGAGCAAATGTGAGAAAGTGGCAAGGGTGCTGCCCTTCTTGACATGTAGCAGAAGTTTCTTCAAAGTAGGGGGGGGATACGGGATATGAACCAACCAAGTATGTATGTCATATTTGTTGATTAAAATTTAATTTAACCCAGTACTTGAGCCATTTGTTGCATAAAAGAACTTGTTTCTGATTTGCAAACATTTTCTCCAAGGTCCAGGCTTGGTATTATCTCAGCTGAAAGTCATGCATATTAAGGGCTGATGCCATTGATTGATTTTGATTTATTGATTGTGGGTCATTCTTCTCTAGTCCCTTCGTTAGATTTCAAAAGATATTTCAGTTCTTGTCGTGCATTACTTCTTCCAGCTGAAAGGTTGTTTTCTAGTTTCTCTGATAGTGTACTTGGAGGTTAGGTCCACCTGTTCCTGTGGCAATTTACTATCTCATCCCCCCACTGAGCTGGTGTATCAGTAAAACAACTTGATTCATTCTTAAATGATCAAATAATTATGGGATGTATCTGGTACGAATTCTGAGACCTGACCATGAAGCTTTGTAGTTTGGACGGTCATTTATTGCAAGAATAGGGATTGACAGAGGGTTTACTTTCACACCTGATCCAGAGCACTAGGTAGAAATCGTACGTTTTCACTAACTTGTTCTGGCTACCTTATCTGAAGATGCTTTTTGAAGCAGTGGGACTAAATGCACCTAAAATCCATTTTACATCTTCAGGGCATCAAGTAAAACTGTCAAGAACTAAATAAAATTAAGAGAACATTGCCCACTGCTTAAATCTAAAATGCTCTTGAGAATTCCAAATGCTGCATCAGTAATGAATGCAAACCATGGTTTCTAGCACATAAACCTAGATGAAAACATTGCCAGTAAATGCACGAGAGAGAGAGGATCCTCTGAAATCAAGGTCCCCCTAAATCCAAGGCAGGAAACTGACACCAAGGATCTGGTCCATAAAATACTAAATCATAAAATAAAAGCACCAAATATTTTCATTGGTGTTTTTGTCCCTTGACAGACCAGGACTTAAACTTGGAGACACATTCATAGATGAAAAAAGGTTCTGGATGTATATTTTAATATCGTTAGGAAGAGACAGATTCATTAGACTTTTATTTATTCAGCAGCAGTGTTGTTCCAAGATTATTGTGGACTCTGAAGGTGCTGTAAATATAAAATTGTTGTGTGAAATCAGATACAAAAGTACACAAGAAGCTGCTACAGTTGCTGAATAGATTGAGACAGCATAACTTTAAATAAAAGAGCAAATGTAAAACTGAAAAATCTAAAATATGCAAGATATTCTAATAGCAGAGTTAATGAAGCATGTTACTTGGCAACTGTGCAAAAACTCAGAGCGGGAAATGTTTAGACACATTTCTAGGAATGATTTAGTGTCGTGCAACTTCTGTATGTAATGCTGCAACAGCTGTGCTTCTAAGAAAGGTGTTGGAGACTGATGCTACCTGGGAATGAGCTGTGAAATACTCAAGTCTTTAGTTGTAGAAGCACCAAATAATAGAATGCAAAGGAAGTTGTACTGCAAATGGATGCCATTTAGAATAGTATAAGAGTTGGGATACTACAATGAAATAGTATAGGAGTTGGGATACTACAATGAAATGCATCTGTTAATGGATCAGGAAGACTTGTAGATGCTAACAGATATGAAAAGGAACTGTTAGCAACACTATGTAGGAGTGAAAAACTATGAATAGATGGTAAAGACATTCTGTTGGGAACAGATAACAAATCCCCCCCCCCCCCAAAAAAAAATAAAAATATTCATAGTGTGCAAGGCCACTTCCAAGAGAGTAAATAATGAAAGCTGTACGCTCGGATGGTGCAGGTTGTCTTGTCCACTCCAAAACTTTTCATCCAGGTGCAATTTCAACCAGTCTTTTGTCTGTTCACTGTAAATCAGGAAAAAAATTGAAAATATGTTGTACAAGGAAGTCGATAGCAAATCGGCCGTTTGTCTTGGAAGAGAGCTACTTGAATAACCAATAAGAGTGGAAGCTACCCAGGCTGGTAGGTAATGACTCTAGTGTTCTTTTGTAAAGGCTGGATCATTTTTTGTTGTCTTTACTGGGCTAGCATTGTGAATGTCTTAGTATTGTTACTTGCTGAGTAATGCTACCGGTAGTACTTCTGTGGAATGGTGGTAGTTGTGTAAGCAGAGCAGGCTAAGCCTCATTTCGTTGCAGGTTCTCTCGGGTTTGTCACCCTAGTTTGTAAAGCAAATACTTCTCCTCCTGTCTCATGAAAACACAACGACATGATGTCTTATACTAACTTAAATGTTTTTTTTCCTTTAGCATCAGTGACAAAATAACCGAGAATATCAAATGCATCCGAGAGCATGTGGGAAAGTCTTGCTGGTATGTTAATTTATCTGTATTATTTTGCTGTCTGAGAAATGTCATAAGTGACTTACTCAGAATGCAGATAGTTTGAGAACCAAACTTTTAACTACAGGATGTAGCTTGTTAGCAGATCACAGCCTTAATCCTACATGTTAATTATCAGAATTCTACTTGTTTTTGTGAGGGCAAGCCTGTCCATCCCCACTTCCATGACATTGCTGTACTCCATCATGGTAAAATCCTATTTGCCATAAGGTTGCTAAGATGTGTATGAAATCTCTGTACTAGTATATTTTCTGTACTGTAGTAAGTTTCTACAGCTACAGTACAGGTTTCCTTTTATCTATCCTAATCTACTGATTTAGTTAAAAAAAAAAAAAAAAATCTACAGCCTCCATTTCATTTTAGGTCCTTGTCAGATCGTTTGAGATTTTGCCTGAATACATCTGCCGGAAATGATAGTTTCCCCAACTGCGATGGTGAACATCCTGACTATATTAACCAGCGTTACATTGAAATCCTTACTGGTAAGTGATTAGTACCCAGTGTTGCACTGAAATACTTGTTAGTAAGTGATCAGTAACCCATCATTATACTGAAATACTAACTGGTACGTGATCACAAATGAACTTTTTCACCCTGAGAATTTCTAATGATTGCATCATGTACTAAACTGCTTTGTTCAATAGTTACATGAGGTGTACACATTTGGCTATTAAAATGCTTTGGAAAGCCTTAGGGTTCACACTGACTACTTAATGCAAAATGCTGTCTCATGGTAAGAATATTTTTCAGTCAGTGTTACTGCATTGAAAATTTAGCTGTACACCCTGCAGTAACTGGAATTGAAGGTTAGAGGTTTGGAGTGGGTATAAGCCTTTGTATGTGTATAAGGAAGATTGACTCCTACATAATGTATTCATTTTGCTATGTTACAATACCTGTCTGAGTAAGATGATCAATGCAGCCTACTTCAAATAGTCAGTGTCAGGGTTGTAATGTGTGTTACATCCTCTCTTGCAGCATAATGTTCTGAAATGTGAAGATTATTTGGCAGGTGTGAGTAACTGCATTCTTTCTGCAAGGTTTTGAAGTTTGTAATATATTGTGGAGGTGCAGGCAACAGTTGTATTGTGATATGAGGGAATGATGAATGAATGCACAGTGCAGAAACTTCCTTTCTTTTTAATAAACTTTATACCGGTTAAAACATGACACTAACACTTCAGCAAAGGTTTCAAAGGTAAAACCATACTAGAGCTGATAGTGCACTTATAAGGAAATAAAACCAAAGCTGAAGCCAAAATCGTAATGGATGCATGATAAATGAAATCCAAAGCCAGAAGTATGAATTACTTCTTTAATAGACCATAAATTCCACAAACTTATTTACATTAAGCGCTTTCATCCACACTAAGGTGGCCTTCATCAGAATAACTAACATTGTACACTAACTGTTTTTTTAAAAACTTTTTGGCGCCAAAATCCACCCATCTTGCAAATTTAAAATAACATGGTATCAATTTTCATCATTTAGATGAATTCAGAATTTATGAATGAATGGATAGAGAATGAAAGTTAACATTGTGATTCTTATGAATGGTTAATATGATGAAAATTGATACTATGTTATTTTAAATTTGCAAGATGGGTGGATTTTGGCACCAAAAAGTTTTTAAAAAAAACAGTGTACGAAGTCCACCTTAGTGTGGATGAAAGCGCTTAATGTAAACAAAGTTGTGGAATTTATGGTCTATTAAAGAAGTAACATACTTCTGGCTTTGGATTTCATTTATCGTGCATCCATTACGATTTTGACTTCAGGTTTGGTTTTATGACTATTCAGTTGTTGACAGCTGGTTCCGTAAATCATTTTTGAAATAAGGAAATGGCAGAGAAACAAATCAGAATAAAGCTACATCAAAAACAGTGCTAGCGAATAACTTTCTATAATGCATCCATAAAATGGGGGCAAAATAAGTGGGTAATATAAACATTTTGTGCTTCTTGGGTTTAGTTTATTTAACCCTTTAGGTTGAAGAGTCTGATATACAAAAGTAAACCCATGCCTCCTTGTATTAAATAATTTGAGGAACATAGGAATACAGCTGAGATCATGTACAAAATGCATTGCAAAAAAAAATTGATCATGGTCCAGGTTAAATTGTTGAGCCAGGGGACTTGCTGTCATTTTAGAAAATTTGTATTTAATGTATTTACAATATATACACCAGAAAGGAAGACTTTCAACATCATATACTGTTATACAGTGTTAGGAATGCATTGAATCATCAAGTTAATCTGATACCATTAACATAAGAGTCTTGGTATTTCAATAACATTTCAAGGCTACCCCAACCATTAGAAGTCTTGGTATGATTTATAGATCTTATTCTGATACTTCTTTTTTAGTTTTACATAGTATTGTTTAAATTCTTTGACTGTAGGAATTGAATATTATTTCCATTTTTTTAATAACTTTTCTAGCTACTGCCAGGAGACTCCAGAATAATTTTTGCTTTGCTTTTACAGATAAAGGAAGTGGAACATTCATTCTGTATTATTGATCTAGTTAAAGAACAATTGTCAGACCATAACCTCTTAGACATACTGATCTCTTTCCAATATACATTTAATTCTTCACGTGTCCAATCAGATTTTACATCTTTACTAAATCTCTATCCAACTGAAGAAGTCATTTTACCAAACTTGGAGATTTTATAGTGAGTAAAAATATTTCCACATCAAGTTTATACTGGAAAGTTTTTAAGTTTGACTAAATGATTTAAGTAACAAAGTCCTGTTCTTAACATATATTGAGTTACTCAATCCACTATTATCTAAAAAGTTCCAGAATTTTGTATCAAAATTATTTTTTATATTGTCCTACAGAGGAAGCTTGTCCAAGTTATTCAAGTTAATTTATCTTCAATGATGGCATTCATATAATGGGAAATAGTGTTCTGTTCTTCTTCATTCCTATTGTCTACAAATTCATTTAATTTGTTACTGATGGGTAATTGGTTAACAGATTCATCCAACTTATCTTTCATTAAATAGTCTGATAAACGTACTTATCCTTTTTCAAAGCAATCGGACCATAATACTAATCCATTCCTTTTGAGTAAATTCATTTTAATGTTCTAGAGTTTCCCAAAATCTAGAGGTGTGTGCAATGGAAAAACACAAAAATTACTATTTTGATATTAATGTAGGTTTTAAAATGCATTAACTGTTTTAATGGTTGATTCATATATGCAGGGTCTAAAAGAAATTAATTTCCTTCTAAGGTAAATTTTATTAACCGGAAAAAGGATCATTACATTTCTAGTTTATAATATTTAATAAACTTGTACAAATTTAGTAAAATCTACTGCTGAATGGTTTTCATTGACAGTGCAAGTTAAGTCTATCCACAGTATAGTAGTGGTCTGTATCTCATAATCGAAAGATGAATTCAGTGAATGGCAGTTGCATCTAAAATGGCATTCAGTGAATTCGCTCTTGTGGGGGGCTTCACCCATGACACCCCCTGCTAATTATACATTACCAGCTCTGAGATCTCACTACAGTGAGGAAAGGGCAAATTTTCCAATCTTCACTGTTATGCGATCTCACTATTAACAGTTCACTGAATGGCATTTTTGATGTAAATGCCATTCACTGAATTCATTTTTCGATTATATGATATAGACCAGTATAGTAGAGTTAGAATAAGATTCTACATCTGGGAAGCCAATTACTCCCATAATCTTATATGATGCATCTAAGCAATTCTTAGCTTTTAAGGATACTAAACATTTTTTTTTCATTTTCTTTTGAATGCAGTATGTATATAATATTGGGTGACTGGATTTTCCACTTTTTACTTCAAAATTATTAATCTTGCATAGATTTTTTATTCCCAGTTATATTTTTTCTTAAAACTTACTATCTAGTAATTGATTTAACACTAAAGTTTGAGTTTTATTAATACATTTCAGCAATGATACTTGTTGAAACCTTTCATTTTCCTCATCTGTTTCTTCAATTGAATAATTTTAAATCTCCTGCAGTTAGCACAGCATAATCTACAAAAAGCCGTATTTTGGATTTATAATCCTTGTTTGAGAATCCAATTTTTTCATTGCTCCTTAACTATTGGCTAAGGGTTCGGTAGCAAAAGCAAATAGTTGAGGGAACAAAGGATACCCTTGCATTTTCAATTTGTTTTAAGTGAATCCTTGAGAAATGTAAGATCCAACTTTAACATATGCTTTGGAGTCTCTGTACAGACTTTTTACTATTCCAATAAGTTGTCTGGAAATACAGATGTTTCTAAAGTTTGAAACAAGTAGTTCCAGCCTACAGAATCAAAACCTCTCTCAATATCCAAGCTGATTAGGGCCAATTTCTCATTCATTCATCTTGCTAAATCTAAGATAGTTATTGCTATTCATATTTCATACATTAATATATTGACTATAAATCCTGTCAATCTACTGTGATTCTTAGTCATGTAAGATAGAAGTAAATATTTTAGTCTACATTTAATAAAATAGGTATATATGAGAAAACCAACTTAATTATCCTTTCCTCCTTCATGGAATTTTTCTGTTATCTAACCTATACTTAAACGAGGAATTATTTTGTCACTCTGAATTATCCTGAAAATATCGCTCAAAAATTCTAAAATATTTAAATGAAGCAGGCTATATAATTCCATACATAAACCATCTCACCCTGGAGCTTTACCATTTATCCATTTTTTTTTAAATGAACTTCTATTGGGTAATACTTATTCAACAGAGATATTTGTTGGTCATTAAGTTTTAGTAACATTTTTCTTTAAATACTTGTCAGCTTTGTAATAATTTTTATCTTAAGATCCTTATGGAATTTTCTTCTAGGTCTGAAGTAAACTGAGTGTGAGGATTTCAAATGTTGATTTGTGCCTTTTTGAAGTCATCACATAACTGTGCAATTTTATTTTTTCCACTTAATGAAAATTGCTTATTTTATCAAATTTTTAATGACTTTAGTATCTAATTTCTTTGTTCAAACCTCGCTTTGTGTATTTCACCTTATATTTCTCACAACTCTTTATCCCATTCTTTCATTATTTCACCTTATATTTCTCAGAACTCTTTATCCCATTCTTTCATTTTATTACTAGTACAGCTTCCCATTCTATATTTAATTATGCTTTTTAAGGGGTCCCATAGTATGCCTTTACTAACCTGACCATTATCATTCGAAGATAAAAAAAATTCTCAATGTGTTCCTTTGATTTCATCATATACTGAGAATCTGTAGATCTGAAACTTCCTTATAACACATTAATATATTAACACGTAAGGCACTATGATCAGATAAAATGACAAGGAATAGTTTTAAAATTCACTTAAGTAAATTTGTTAGCATAGATCTATAAATTTGTTTGCATCCCATGCACATAAGAATGAGTGAGGACCAACGACTTATTTTCTGCTTTTACTATTAAATCAACTAAATTATTACTAATTAATTTGCTTCCATAGTTTTTGTGTTCACTTGTATCTCTATACTAGATATGCAGTTAAAATCCCCTGCTAAAATTGTTGCCCTTCCAATGACTGGCTAGTCTGGCAACTATTCCAGGGATCCAGTAAAAATTAGCCAGTGTATAGAGTTTTCCATTGTATTTAATTATTACAAATTAATACATTCCTTTGGAACCATTTAATAGATTCCATGACCTTTGGCATTACAGTTTCTCCAAAGTAAAGCAGGTCCTCTCCTCTGTTGCCATTATTTAATCCATTTATATTAATAGATTAAAACTATCCATACTGTGTATTTAAGATTTCTTTTAAAAGATAATATGGCACATTTATCCACCATGTTATTTTATTTGTATACAAGACTGTAATGCATTCCTCCAATACTGTCTTAACATTCCACATGTTTTGATTTCTTCCTCTGTACAAACTAAACTGCTGAACATCATAAATAAATAACAGCAATGCCTAAAAATTTATCAAAAGTCTAGCCAACAGCTACCATGACTCACAAATTATATATATATATATATATATATATATATATATATATGTGTGTGTGTATGTATATGCTAAAACAAACTAGTTATATATCTTGCCATTCAAAACTATTCATCCATTACTACATAAGTTTAATAATCCTCTTCTATTAATCCCAAATATTAAATGCTACAACATTTGTTTACTGGGAAAGTCCGACTGGGGCAGAACCCATTTTCAGTGGAGGCCCAGGGAGAAACATTCCAGATGCATGTCCTCGGAATGTGGGAGGAAACTGGAGCACACCCACATGAACACAGGGAGGACTTGCGGACTCTGCACAGAAGGCACCTCAGCTGAGAATCAAACTGGAGAACTTCTTGCTGTGAGGTGATGATGCTAACCACTGCACCTATTTGTGTAATAGAAGTAGAACTTATCCATTAAATATTCCCAAATTATTCCCAAATTTTTCACTCATTCAGCATTATTGTAACTAAATCTCTAAACAAATGTTTGTGTCTTTCGGCTTTTTCCCGGTTAGGGGTTGCCACAGCAGAACTCCGGTCCGCTAATGATTGGCAGTAGAGTTTTACATGCTGGCTTGCCAGGCCTAACGCACAACCTTTAACGAAGGAACGCCCGTTCACGCATGTCACCACACAGAACTAAATCTCTAAACAAAGTAGAAGAAAGTATGACCTGAAGAGAGAGAGAGAGATGTATTTAAATGTACAGGTGACTGGTAATCTTATCATACTAAACTGTTATAACAAAAGGAAAGTCAATGCACATAAGTATTCTTCGTGCTAAAAAAATGCACATTTTATAGCTCTAATAAAATATCGGAGTTAATTTGTAATATGTACATTACTGAGGTCAAAGATAATGCCTTGCTATTTCTATAATAAAAAAAATTGCAGTCTATATTGTATTCAAAAGTTAGTGTGCTTAATTCAAACCCCCTTCTCCCTTCCTGGGCTCAAGCATAATAAAATATCTACTTCTTGTTCTAGGAAAAACAGCGCACAGAGCTCTGACTTACAAAATTAGTTACTTCCGGTAATAATAGTGAATCTAATAACATACAATATACAGAAAGTTTCCAAGTTCACATCACCAAGCTTCACATTTCAGCGTTCATAATATTTTCAAATATTTTATATGCTTTTCTATGGAAATTATAAGAGATCTTGTATATGTAATATATATCTATCTTATAAGCAGTTTTTTAAATGTTTTCTGATTTATTTGCTCACTAATATTCTACCTTATTCTATACAACTTGTATTTCTAAAATCTCCCATCAAAGAGCTATTTAATCATCAGATCTGTTAGAGATTACAGTATGTGTATATTTCTTAACTTACTGATCTTTCATTAATCGTAATAGATATCGCATTGCTTGTGCATATGCATAGTATTGATCAGATGTTCTTGTTAATTCTAGTATTACAAGCAATCTTGACTACATATAAAATTCCTGCTTGTTTAATTTGAATGTCTATTTTTAGCCATTGTGAACTCCTATTCTAGTCCAAGCTTCATATCCAGACATTAGAATTTGGTTACAGCATGTGAGAATGACAACTCACAACACACAGTATCTGGTAATTTCCTCTGTACGTTTCTCATTCTTCCATTCTTCTTAATTCTTTTAAACTGGTATAATCAGCAACAAGCATCCAACTTTCCATTAATATGTACAGATAGAGTTAATAACACTACAGCATAGGCTATTAAAATTCAGCAAAATGTAAGCAAGTTATGTCAGCAATAGCTGAATATAAAACTACTAATTCACTTGGAAAAGAAAAAAGTTATTTTGAGTAGATTTCTCGCATATACTTGGAAAAAAAGCACATTCCTTTTTATTTTCGCAAACATCAGTGATGAATTTTGACTTGATTTTCAGAACAGCTCATGGTGGGAAGCAAGGCAAGCAGGAATCCAGCTTTCTGACATAACTAGAACATTCTTTTGTTTTCAAGCTTTACATGTTACTTGCTTCATGAATGACCCGTGAAAGGAACGTGTTGCAAAGGAACAAAGAAAAACAAAATCTCCATCATTGCTCTTACTAAGCAAAGTTAAACAAAATCTTAGCTTATATATCTTAGTTACCAAATCTATTGCTTACAATTTAATCACCATTTCTTACAGGGACTATTTAACATTTATAAATTACATTTTTTAATTTATTATTTATTGACATTGGGTGACTGGGAAGAGCTCCAGCAAATACAAACCTTTGTACAATTTACATAGTGTAGATCAAACTTCTTTTCTGTAGCAATTTGGAAAATGTCTAAGTTCAAGGTTGAAGCTATACAATGGTAGAAGAACAAACAATAGTCATACATAAATATAGTATACTGCAGTTATTTAAATCTATAAGCATAAGGAGGTCTAAACAGTATTATAGGAAGAATATACTTTAGAATAAGGAAAAGAGGTGCATTATAGTTTAAACTGTAAGGTATGGGAGTACAGTATTGAAAGATTTACTTAAGTAAAATTTAGTTAGTATATAAAATTGTTTTGAAAGTGGCTTTGGAAAAAAGGGACTAAGTTAAAAGATTAAAGGGAGAAGAGCGGAATCTGGGCAGATTGGGTCCAAGAACAGAAGTGAGGGGGTAATAGGAGAAGGGGAGGGAGAAAGATGGGAGAATAAGAATAGGTGGAGAAGGAAGATAGTTGAAAGATAAGAAATTTGTCTAGTTATCTTTAAGGAGCAAGGGCACACGTGAGTGTTAAGAAGGTCATTTTTAATGTTAGCTTGAAAGTCTTAAAAATATCCAAGGCACTGATATTTGGAGGTAAGGCATCCCATAGTTTTGCTTTATTAAAGGAGTAGAAGCTATAATCAGCTCTCTGTTAGGTTTGTATACAGTTAAAAGCCATTTGTCAATGGAATGGAGAGTTCTAGATGAAGTGTAGGGCTGTAAGATGGGTTTTAAGGTGGGGCAGCTATCTTTGTATATTAAGATTAAGTAGTAATTGTGCTTCATTTAACCAAATTTCATTTGAATAAATGTTTGTCCGTGGTGGCTTAGCTCTGCTTGTTTTCTAAATATTTTTGTTTGGTTGAGCAGCCTTTAGCAATTGGGAATTTCTATATTTCACAGTATATTTTTAAAGTTTCAGTTGAGGTGAAGGCATCTTGTATTGTTCTTAAAAGGTATTGGAGGTTGTTGGAGGAACAGATTATGGTTGAATCAGCATATTGAATGAGTGGGCTTTGAAGGGAAGCAGTGTAGGTTGTTAGTGAAAATATTGAACTGTAAGGGTCCAAGAATGACTTTTTGTGGGACAGCTGTTTTATTAACCTGGTATCGTGATAGACTAGTTTGCCACCTAACACAGTGCTGCCTATTGGTTAGGTAATTAGACCATTTTAGAATAAATTGAGAGCATCCTAATGTAGAAAGTTGTAAGAGTTTATGATGTGATACTGTGTCAGAGGCCTTTGGTAGATCTAATAAGATCACTGAAGTTATTCGGCCAGTCTATGGCTTTAACAGCATCTATGAAGGATATTAAAGCAGTGGTTGTGCTGTGTACTGGTTGAAAACCATGTTGGGTGGGAGATTATTTAAGATGTTTCAGTAGTTGTGCATGTATACATATCGCCTACAATTTGGATAGAGGGGAGAGAATAGAGCAAAGTCAGTAATTTGTTCATTAGTTTTCCACCTTTGTGTTAAGGGGGTTATGATAGAGTTCCTCCAGAGGTTAGGGACTTCAAATTCTATAATCAATTTATCAGAATGCTGATAGGGTATGCTATTGATTCTGCAGCAAGTTTTAGATATTCTGATGGAAGGTCATCAGTGGAGAGGGCACAAGCTTTTAGCTTGAGAAGTAGCTTGTGCATTAGTGAAGTAGAAATGGGTTGTAATGAGAAGGTAGATGGAATGCTAGATATAGAAGTAACCTGGTATGAGGAGGTAGAGGTGGTATAGTTATTAGATGCTGAGGAAAAGGGAGGAATAGGATTTTCTGTAGGGTTGAAGTTTATTAGGTGTGGAATTGTTCACAAGTTTAAGAATGCTATTAGTGAAGTGAGTACTGAATGTATCAGCTATTAAAGATGGGTGTTTATAGGGGTTTTGTGTGCACCCAGGTGTTAGGAGTGCTGAGATAGATTTCTACAATCTTTTTGGATTGTTGCTTTGGCTGGACATTTGTTCAGAGAAGTAATATTTCTGGTCAGCAATGACTAGTTTTTTAGCTTTATAACAGCTGCTTATAAATAAGTAGATTGGGGATCAGTCTCTGGTTTGTAATATTTGTCATATTTGATTTCTAGCTTTGGTTGGCCAGGGTGCAGGGTTTATTTTTGTCCTTTTAGTTCGGAGATAGGCTAAGTTATTGAGTGTGTCTTAAAGAGTTTGTTGAAGTGCCTGATGGTATTATGTAGTGGTAATGTTTTTAATGAGCATCAGTTGATGGTTTTTAAGATGTTATTAAATAATTCTTGATTGAAATTGGTTAAACTTCATTTTATAGCTGTGTGGTTTGTCCCTTGAGGGGGAAGCCCTATGGGTATATGCTGGTAAGGTGGTCACTTAAGACAGTAGTCTCCAACCTTTTTTTTGCACTAAGGACTGGTTTCATGTAAGACAATTTTCCACGGACCAGTCATTGTGCACATAAGTGCATAATTATTTATTTGACATTTGTTTACCTGGGAGGTTTGACTGAACTAGAAGTCCATTTTCAGCTGGCACCCAGGGAGAAAAGCTCCAAAGTACAATGAAAAGTTTGCAATAATTACAAAAAAAGTGTACATTCTGCTTAACAGCATAACATTGACCTATGGTCGAGGCAAATAAACCTAATGGCAACCTTATTGACTTTCTAAGTTTATAAGAGCAATATTTAAAATCTGTCCCTATGTGTCTCAGTCTAGCAAACCTCTTAGCTGTACAGATTTTCATTGAATGTCCAGATTTTTGCATCATATTTTTTGTTGGATTCTCATAAAACTGTTTTCTGACAGATTTTTGAGGTTTGAATTCATAAAATTGAGTTTCAGACTTCATACCATTCCGAAAATACATGCTAATGCAAAGCCTGTATTTCTGTCTACTTCCTAAGTTTGTAAAAGCATTACTTAAGTGTCTCTATTTTTGGGCCTTTGTCCCCACATTATTTTTGCTTTGTCCCAGGATCTTGCTCTGAGGTTGACAGGTACATATCCACATTTATTGTGAGAGGTACGTAAACCTAATGGCAGCCTTATTGACTTTCCACATTTGTGAAAGCAATATTTAAAATCTGTCCCTATTATCTGTAGCTTTGTCCAGATTTATTGTGCAAGAGGTTGAGTGGTATGGTAGAGATCTATGCAAACCTATCTGCTGCTGCTAGGGATCCCTCCTACTTTTTTTTTTCTCTCTCACACATACACACACACACATGTGCACACACAGATGCACACACACACTCTGCTTTCGTGCACGCATCCTCACACACGCACACACAGTCTCTCTTGCTTTCATACATGCATTCACTCACACAAGATCGTTCTCACTCTCTTGACCTCTCTCACACGCACACTGACTCACTTTCATGCACACATTCACTCACATGTGGACAAACATATATATATATATATATATATATATATATATATATATATATATATATATATATATATATATATATATATATATATATACACACACACTTTTTTTTGTTTCCTTAACTTTTATTATAATTGCTAACTCAGTCTCACTGCTCTCTCTCTCTCTCTCTCTCTCACACACAAACACACACACACACGTACATTCTGCTTTCATACACACATGCTGATGGACACACAAACGCACTCATACACATACATGCACACACTCACTTTTCCATTTCACTTTCATTCCATGCCTTGTGGCCTGGTAGCAGATAATCCATGGCCGGTAGCAGTTTGTGGCCCAGTGGTTGTGGACTGGTGACTTAAGGTATTTGGAAGTGTGACAGAAATCAAATATTTAAGGGGATCTGAGACCAGGATCCAGTCTAAGGTAGCACCTCGGTAGGTGATTACTATTTTACATTCTGGTAGGAGTGGTGAAAGATGTGTAAAACCATGAAGGTTAATGCTATTTGATTGTTTCAGTGATCAAATTTTGCCATTTATTTTTATATTGCTCATAATAGTTGCATTGGAGAGGTTATCAGTAGTCCAGGACAGAAAACCTTCTAATGTAGGACTATTTTGGCCAGGGGTATATACACTACTGCAATACATATCTGTTTTGTATTTACTTGTGACAGTGCCATAAGAATTTCTGTTACCCCCTCTCAAAACCTGTTGTATCCTTTAGTAATTATTGTAAAGGTGTTATGAAAAGTTAGTTGTACACCACCTTTTTTAGGGTTCTGTTATTTCTTAGTATGTTAAATCCTGGAGGGACTATTTCTGTGTTTTGTATACGTGATTTTAACCAAGTTTCAGTGACACTGATCAGTAATGTGCAAGCCATGAATGGAATTTTGAAATTTTGTTGCAGATACTACTTATGTTTACTGTTACCAGCTGTAATATGCTAGAGGGGGGAATTGAGGTGAGGGGAATGATTTGTGGGGGGTCGAGGGTTGGAATGAATATCTCCACATAGGGAAAGTTTGACGAGGTGGTAGAAATGGTAGAGGTGGGTAGGTTTTGTGTACTTAGAGATTATATATAGTTTTTTTTAATTTGGATTTATTTCTGAAGGAACGGAATTTGGGTTTAGTAAGATGAATTGGGTTATACTCAGGCTGGCAGATATATTTCAGAAGTTGTGTGTGTGCCTCTAGAAGTGAAGCCAGGGTAGATGTTTTCACTGTGTAGCTGTTAGTGTGCATTTGAGGTAAGTGGCTTGTGTGGAAGTGTGGTGATAAGGATATTATGAAGATAGTAGAATGTGAAGGTGATAGCATGTTGTAGAGTAAAAATTAGATGTGGATGGGTGAAAAAAAATAGGTGGGGGAGAGTAGTAAGGTTGAGTATAGGATGAAGTAAATAGGCAATTAACAGGAAGATTGAGTTTGTATTGTTAGAAGAGTTTGAGTGGGGAAAGAGTAATTTTGGTGCAATAACTACAAATTGGTAAGTGTTTGTATGACATTTGGAAATAGTGTTTTTGGGTAGTTACGGTGAGGGGGGAGGAGTTATGGTTACTATAAATGTAATTGAGTAGGGTGGGTGGGAATGGGGGTAGGTTAGTGAGTGAAGTGATCCCAAGCATAGCAAGGCTATACAGAGCAAGAAACAGCACAGGCAAAACAAAAACAATCGGTGAAGACAGGCCCTTTTGGAAAGAGAAAAGTTTAGAGAAGATATAATATTTACATTCTTTTCCAAAAGTGTATTTAAATACCCAAGAAGTATTCTTAATTTTATGTCTTATCCAAACGTGAGCCAGCAATAAATTGAGTGGCAAATTACATAAGGAAGGGTGGATAAGAGCAAATATAAGCAGAGGAAGATATTTAAATTCTTGGAGATAAAGATAGGAAGGAGGAGTGCAAGTTCTAGTGGTATGGTAAAGGCAGAGTACAATAAATGCAATTAGTCTGATTCATGAACGTATTTTGGTTCAGTGTTATCAGTGCTAGTCCCAAAACCATGTGTCAGAGAAATTAGAGATACTTTGGGTGAATGGCTGAAAACAGCAGAGAAAATATCTAGGAAAGAAGAGGAAGAAGGCCAGTTGAGTAAGGCAAGAACTAGTAGTGGGCAAATGTGCAAGATACATGTATGTAAGATGGATGACAAAGCTGAGTAGGATATATAAGGTACAGTAGGTAAAACAGTAAGGTCAGAATGGGACAATAGGATTCAGTTTGAAGTGCATATACAGCATTAGATTAAAGTGTATACACAAAGGCATGAGATGAAGGGTCAGAGGGGGATATAATTGCACTACAAGAGTGGAGGAAGCATGCAGTAATAGAATAGTTTGGATAGACAATATATCACAGCAAGATGGAAACCAAGTCAAAGGAAATGCTACTGTTTAGTTATTTAGTAAGAGTTAGGGCAGCCAAAATGTAGAAATTAACAGTCATTCAACTTGTAAATCAATAGTCTAATATGGGATAAGTAGGGGTGGGAGATTGGCTTAATGGTTAAGGTGTTTACCTTGTACATCCAAGGTGCAGGGTTTGATTCTCACATGAGGTAATTGGCTAGGCTTAAAATGGTCCACAAGGAGAGTTGGCCTAGTACTAATCTATGAACCTATTTATAAGTCACACCCACCCTTATACATTAAACTAGTAAATGTTGAATCCTATGATGTTATACTGTATAGTTGTCTATTCCCATCTCATTTTATTTCCGCTCATTTTTTGCATACTATGTAACTGTTTTTATCTCTATGTGGAGCTTTTCTCCCCGGGCCTCTGCTGAAAATGGAAATATATCCAGTTAGACTAGCCCTAACAAATGTAAAATAAATAAAAAAATAAATAAAAATTGAGAAAAGCAGGCTAGTGGCAATGCAGATGTTTAAAAAAATAAGAAAACAGATGCCAATCTGACAATGCAAAAGATTAAAAAAACATTAGGAGGAAAGACGCCAACCTGACATTTAGTTTAGTTAAATGAAATGCATGAAATCTTTCACTGTAAATATAGAAAAAACTAACCATTAATATTCCTTATGAAAAATGTTTTAGCTTGAAATATAAATACATATTTGTTTGAAGCTTAATGTCCAATACAAACCTTTTACTTAAAGGGTAGATTTTTTGTTTCAGAAAATAAGTCCTGCATTTAGAGAATGTCGCTTATTTTTAAGCTTTTTAATTTTAGAAGCAGTTTTCTAGGAATTCAGCTCACTCTGCCTCTTGAGAGGGGTACTGTTCCAATCCATTTGTTCAGTATTAAGGATTTTATGTTTGACAAAAGTGAATGCCTCCTCCAGTGTGAAATATTTTAATTTCTTCAGGAAAAATAGTTTGATCTTTGCAGAAAACACCAAAGTGGTTTTATAACTTCCTTGATCAGTGGTAAGGAGGATGTTTGTTTTTACTCATTGCTTTACTGGAATAATCATTGTCAAAATTGACTGTTAACCTACTTTAATAGGTGGGCCTGGACCATGCTGTTTTTTGGTATTTGATCTTTTTCTAAGCTAGACATAAACTTAAGTATAATTGAACACTGCAGCAAGTTTTCATCCTCCAAAGGTGTTCTTGGAGACCTATGTACCTTTTCAGTTCCAAAAGATAAAGTTTCAGGTAGATTTATAAAGCTAAGCTAAGAAGTTTATAATATTTTCTCCCACACACTTTTCGGGTATACCTCAATTGTTATTTCATCGCAGTCTGTTTTCTAAATCAACTTTATCTGAGACAGTTAAAAGAAATTCAGTCTGAGACTCGCCTTCATTTATTCTCCCTTCATGATCATGTAAAGCTTTTTCCATACTGCTGATTTGTGTACTTTATCATTTCATAAGAATTTTTAAATGCTATGTCTACTTTCTGGTCTCTTCTTTGAAACTTTATTTTGGTATCCAGGTTGTCCTTGTAAGTAATATGTCCTGTATATTACATAATTGCAGAAAAAACCTTCCTTAGCTGCTAAAAGTCTTCCCAGGTGCAAACAAGTGAGAAAAAAACAGAAAATATTCCTGAGTTGACCACCACGGAGCTAGAAGATAGCATTGAAACCTTAATGTTGAAAATTTAAAACTTCAGGCTTAAAGCTTCATTTAAAACCAAAGCGTAAATTACCCTACCGCTAACTGGGAAAACTACTCGAATACAAACTCCCAGGTCCAGCGCTTCCTGGAATCTATCAACTCAAATGCCCTGGATCAGCTGGTAAACTCCCCTATCAGAGGTGAAAACATATTGGACCTGGTTATCACCAACATGGGTGACAGGTGTTCCACACCGGAGGTCAACCTATCACTGGTTAGATCAGACCATAAACTAATCATCATGCCATCCCTAGCAAAACCAAGACTCACTCCCCTAAGAGAAGGAAACCAGTCTGGTGGACCCCTGCCATAAACAGGCTAAACAATAGAAGGAGGAAACTAGTTCAGAAAAAAAAGCAAATCCCAAGAAGGAAAGACATCCCTGAGCAGTATCCGTAAGAAACTAAGGTCCCTCATAAAATCCTCCAAGGCTAAATTCGAAAGAAAAATAGCAAAGGATTCGAAAGATAACCACAAACCTTATATAGCTATGTCAAGAATCTAAGTGGCAACTTGCAGATATGCTCTGAACTAGTGCAAAATAGCACAAAATATACAGAACCCACTGATATTGCCAACATCCTGGCAGATAGATTCAGTGCAAACTTCACCCCCTCTCACCCACAAAAGTGCCCACAACAATATTGGAAAAGTGTAGTGTCCTGGAAATCAGACGCAACAGGTGAAAACAGCCCTTTTAAAAGCCAAAAGCATTGTCAATGGGGCCAGATGGTGTCCCAGGCTGCATCTCTCATGAACTACAGAACGAACTATCCCCCCCCACCTAAACACACTGTTCAACCTCAGCCTCTCCACAGGCTACATGCCCATAGAATGGCACACAGCAATTCCAGGAGAGGCCACAACTGACCCTGGTAACTATCACCCCATAAGCCTGACTAGCCTGGTCTGCAAGGCTATGGAGTGCATTATCATGGAACTCATTAACAAAGACATTGGGAACCTCCAAACACTTGACCCAACCCAGTTTGGCTTTAAGGGCAGATCATGCCTACTAAACCTGGTTGACTTCTTGGAGACGGTCACCAAGGCCATAGATGAGGGGAAGGTAGTTCACACGGCCTACCTTGACCTCGCCAAGGCTTTTGACACCATTCCCCACTCGGGAATTATAGAAAAACTCGCCAGCCTGAACATAAACCCCTACATCACAAGATGGGTTGCCAACTGGCATACAGACAGAACTCGCACAGTAAGAATAGCGGGCTCCAGGTCCAACTCTAAACCAGTCACAAGTGGTGTCCCACAAGGCACAGTCCTGGGATCCCTACTGTTTGGCATATACTTAGAAGTACAGGCAAACACAGGAGGACTATGGCTAACCAAGTTCGCCGATGACTGCAAACTGGGAGCCATAATTGACTCACCGGCTGACATGGGCATTCTCCAAAAGGGCCTTACTGATATGGACACCTGGTGTCAAAGTCATGGTCTCAAGCTAAATGCCAAAAAATTGCATAGTCATCCCGTTTGGGAAAAACAAAACACCCATGAATTACCACATAGGTGGCAGCCCCCTTAATACAGAATAGGTAATAAGAGATCTAGAGACCCAGGTAGATAGTAATCTCTCCTTTGACAATCATATTGCCAAAGTAGTTGGGAAATACTTCTATGTAGCCCATCTAATTACTAAAGGGTTTGCATCTAGAAATGGAGGTTATAGGGCCCCTCTACTCGTCACTCATCAGACCCATCATATAGTACAATGCACCATTTGGGATGTACCTCACAAGACGCTTCCAACAGCTGGAAATACCACATAATTACCTCACCAAGAGGATTACTGGCTTCAAACATTTTTCCTATGCAGCCCGACTGGAAAAACTCCATCTGTACTCAATTGCTTACTTAGAGGTGATCTCTGCCTGACTTACAAAGATATGTCCAACTCCGAATTGATGGACATGCTCCACCTAAAGAAATCCAAGTCACTGTGAGCCACTCGCTCTAGTGAGCTAAACCTCACCACTACATTAAATAGAACATGTTGGAGGGATAGATTCCTGTCAGAGACTCCCCATGCTTTGGAACAAAATTCCTAACTACATTAGGCAGAGCCCCTCACTAACGCTCTTCAAGAAAAACCTTGACGAGTGGATGGGTAACAGAAAATACACCCCTGGGATCACTTCATTGGCTCTTCTTGACAGAGGCTCAGTTAATTAATCAATGGGGCAGCGAAAGCTGACACACTCTGGCTAGGTTTATGAATGCCCTCCGGCAGATAGCCTAGTACCTACCTATGAACCAATTGAAATAGGTTTTCTGTATATACAACATGGAAGGTTCTCTGTCATTCAGGTTTCATTTAATTAGACTTCTAGAGGTGAATCACGTTCATAACTATATGTTAGTAGAAGGTTGTGTTCTGCCTTTAGAGCTCATTCTCTTGAGCTGCCAGTGTCTGTGGGGAAACCTTGCATCTCGTGTACTAAATTCTAGATTTTACTGTAGAGGATGTCAGCGAATTAGTGTGTAGAGGTAACTGTTCTTGCAAACATTTGCCACCAGACTGCTTCTTTCTCTGTAGACTGATTTAATTTATATGGGGTGTTGTTTTTCAGATAGAGAGAACTGTTCTGATGATTGTGGCAGCGTATCAGATGTGTGCACTTCATTATGATTTAATTTATATGGGGTGTCTTGTTTTTCAGATCGAGAGAACTGTTCTGATGATTATGTGGCAGCGTATCAGATGTGTGCACTTCATTATCTAGCTCAGAAGAATCAAACTAAGGGGTAAGTCATCGAATGTTTAACGTTAAGGTTATACAAATGTTTACTCGCAAATTTATTTGGACTTTCTACAGAGCATAAACTTTGTGATATACCCTTTGCACATCTACTTTGAAAGCTTAAATTACCAAAATCACGAAATTCATATTGGAGACAAAAATCGTGAATGCTGGTACTCCTAAATCAGAGAAAATCTTCATATCTACATTTATCTCTCTAAACCTTTTGTAGTATGTATGAATTCAAGCATGTTAGATGTTATATTATACATACCATCAGAGAGTGAGGGTCACTGAAGCATTAGATGGTAACATTTGGGTTTACCCACCTGACGTATCCCCTTTATCTAGAAACAGCTTCTCCAAGTAGTGCCATATTCCCAGTGAGGAGCCAGTATATCCCTTGCTCTTGGGTTTTGAGGTAGATGGTATGAGATTGCCTTATTTCATGCATTCTTTTAATTAATTCCTCTGTTATGTTAGACTTTTTTCTGGGTATTATCCTGTAACCATTTTCTTTATTTTTAGAACTGTTTTCATTTCACCGTAACATAATTCTTCCCTCTGTACTGGCTTAGGACTAGACATGATGCCAGAAGTCTTTACTAAATATGTTTGTAGTCGATGAATAGCATCTAAAGAGTTGTGTATAATGCATGTTCTGTTGAGGCTGTGGCCATAATGCAGAGAAGTACTGAATGCTGCAGTAAGCTAAGAACATCCAACTTCATTTCAGAGAGGTGTGTCAAGGATCAGAAAAAAATATTTTGTTAAGATGGAACCTGTTAATGGAGAAAAATAAAGCTATAAGAATCCTGTTGTTGATGGAAAAAAAAAATCCTCATCCTCTGACAAAAAAAAAATCCTCATCCTCTGACAAAGGAGCCGTGCAGCCTTCCATTTGCCTCCAGATATTAGGGGTATGAATCTGGTGATTAGTGTCTAGAGAACCTCCATGGATATCGGTGACTTTTTGAGACTTATTGTAGAATGTCCATCCTGGTTGTTTGTACAGATGCCTGCATTGGTTTTGGCCCTATACAAAATTATTTTAAAGATAGATGATCCGGATGGTTCCATCATAGAGGAGTGCATTTTGACACCAGTAGTGAAGGCTTAATTCTTGATGGCAGAAATGACCAACTTCTCTTTTTCCTAGTGTACCCTTATAAATTTCTTATCTACAATGCTACAGTATACTACAATGGAAAAGGTTTCTGACATTGCATCATTTTTGGGGCACATTTTACCATTTAGGCTAAAATAATGCAACACTGGTACCAATGAATGTGGATGTAACATAAAAAGGATAAGTGTTCCTCCTTGAATTTATCATGCAGAGAAAGAGAGAGTTTTACTTTTCGCATTGTATTGTCAACTGTTATCACTGTATTGTCAACCGTTTATGATCAGATTGTGAAAGTTCTTTGTAATCCTCTGAATAGTCACCTCCTCATGATGCAACTTTTGTGTATAGCAAAGAGGTAATGAGACAGGATGGATGAATTTGTTGCACTGGTGTACAAACAAAGTTTCATCTAAACATTTGCAGAGTATTTAACTTCCACGGTCAGTCTGCAAAGTCATCCCCAGTGAAACAAGTCGGCCCCCAGCATAAAGCACTGGTAAGTCACACTCCACTATAGGCAATGGTCAGAGAAGACTCTTAAGGTCAACAGTGACTTGGCTGAAGACCAGAAAATTGGCTGGAGTGAAAACATAGCAATTCCAGGAAGAAATAATCTAAGAATGGCAGTGCCTCAGAATAGCATGTGTGAAGCCAGCAGAACAGATTCCCAAGACGTAAGGGAATTCAGACATTTGAGTAGTTTTCAGAAGGAAGTAGAGCATGAAGATGTGGGTGATGGAAAAGATGGACCACGCTACGGAGGAGTCTCTGTTGGCTAATGGAACAGCGACAGTGGAATATGGAGTGAGTGCTTCCAGAATCTACAGAGGAGTATCGGTTGGCTAACAGAACAGCGACAGTGGAATATTGAGTGAGTGCTTCCAGAAGTTACAGAGGAGTACCGGTTGGCTAACGGAACAGCGACAGTGGTATATGGAGTGAGTGCTTCCAGAAGCTACGGAGGAGTATTGGTTGGCTAACCAAGGCTAATGGAACAGTGACAGTGGTATATGGAGTGAGTGCTTCCAGAAGCTACGGAGGAATATCGGTTGGCTAAACGGAACAGCGACAGTGGTATATGGAGTGAGTGCTTCCAGAAGCTACGGAGGAGTATCGGTTGGCTAACGGAACAGCAACATTGGTAAATGGAGTACTTCCATAAGCTTCTAAATGAAAATTCTCTCCGCTGCTAACATGCACATTACATACTGAAAGAGCAAGGAGAACCCAGCTTAGAGGAAGTACAAAGTGCACTAAGGAAGACGAAGTTATGGAAAGGGAGACTCTGATGTAGTCACTGCTGATGTGAAGATGTTTGGAAGTTTAGGAGAGAAATGGTATGGTATCTGAGGGTACTCCTCACAGTGTAAAGAGAAAGGTGTCCCAAATTGGAGAATAAGCATTCTTGCAGCTTTGCACAAGAAGAAAGGAGATTCACAACTATGAGCAGTACAGTGAAACTCCTGTCACACAGCATGAAAGCGCTGGAGCGCATGATAAACACATTTGCAGAATAGGAGAAAGGAAGATGAACAGTTTGGATTTGTATCGAAATGCAGCACAACTGATCCCATGTTTGCAGTTAGATTGGAGAAAAATCTGGAAGAGTCCAACTAGACAGTCTTATACTTTGGGAAAACAAATGACTGGGTCCCAAGAAAGCCGATTTTGGCAGGCTTACAATAGTTTAGAATTTGTGCAGTCTATGTACTGGGATCTAGTGACAAAAATGCAGAGTTCAGCCTGCAGAGTTCAGCCTCCTACAGTCATTCCCAGGGTGTACATAGATTGCAGCTCTGAAACCAACTGTTTATATTGCTGATGGGTTACATCAGCAAACAGGTGAGGGGGTACAAGTCAAAAAAGCTGCTGTATGCAGATGATGTGGTATTAAAGGCAGATTCTGATTCAGCAAATGATAAACGACTGGAATGCAAAACTGAAGGTGCATGGGATGAAACTGATTACAGACGAGACAGTGGTCATAATACCACCTAAATATAGCACAAGAATTCTGGACAAACCCAACAATAATGGAGGGATAAATGTCCCAAATCTGGGGCAATTTAAATATTACTTCTATAAACTTGGTCACTTGAAAAACAGGTTTTGCATTGGCAAGTATTTTCTAAAGGATATGACGTGTGAAACTCAAAATGTCTGTTTAGTGAAGTCAATCCTCAATGATTTGCTATAAAAACACAAATTATGAGGTACAGATGAAAACTATGAACAAACTCTTGGCAATCTGTGAAATCCTGGACAATTGAGAGGTATGGCTGTCCCAGCTGCAAATTAGGAAAATCAATAGAAGCTTGTACTGAGATAAAAAAAACAGTGAAACGGGTTAAGAGCTTTGAATGCTGAAAAGGAGTGGTAGAGGAGAGGGCCGGTATGAATAAGTAGGTCAAATCTAGAATCCAAGATCTGTACCCAACTGGCTCTGAAGTATCGGAAGTAATTAAGCAAGCAATAATGCCTGACAGGGTGTGTGTTATTGTAATTAATGCCCACCAAGGGGTGTGCTAATGCCTGATGCCACAGGCCTAGGGCCTCTACACCCCTCAAAGGGCATTAATTACCCATTAACACACATCCTGGATAGTAACATTGCTCTTAAATTATGGGGATCTCTGTAAAATTGTATTTTACTTATTCAGATTTTTAATTATATTTTTTTATATATTTTTTATGTAAAGTAGTTCCTCTGCCTAATGCTTCAAAGTTGCTGTAGTATATGTAAATGGTGTTAGAGGAAGCATTTTACATCCAGAATACATAATTTAAAAATATCTAGATGTTTTCTTTATTTTTGATTCCTTATTGCTAAAGTGGTTTCTTGCCAGCCATTGGGGATTAAAGTCACTAATGACCTACATTTGACTTTCAGACTTTAGTTCCTTCAAAAAAAGTCATTGTTAACACAAATCCTTACAAGTACATTTAAAATGTGTTCCTATTTTTGAGCCTTTATTCCAGCTTTATCCAGATTTGAGTTAAAAGATCGAGAGGTACGCAAACCTCTTACTTGCTGCTGCTAGTGTTCCACCGATCTCAAACAGACTTCGTCTCACACACACATCCCCTCCACATGCACATTTGCACTTCAGAAAATGCAAGTCGTATTACTGAAGCAATTTTTAACAGCAATATGTTTCTGTTTTGAACCTTTGTTACCCCTTTATTTTAGGTTTTAATCCGTTAACTTGATCTAAGAGGCGAGCGGGACGTAAACCTCCTAAATGCTGCTGCCAGTGTTGGATCACTCACTCTTCACTCTGTCATACCTTGCTTTCATGCATGGAAGCAGACATTCACACACACAGAAATATAAACACATGCACACCATTTAGTTTTACACTTGCTAAACAGCAAACATGCTGCTTAGCAAGTTGAAAATAGCTCAGTCAATCTTGCTTTCACTCATATGCAGACGTATACTTACACACAGACACGCTCACTGATCTGACTCGTTTTTAGTGGGCATTACTTGTAGATTAACACCCTTTAGAGAGTGTTCGTTCTTCATTCGGGATGCTCATGTACAATTTGCCAATTCTCTAAAATTGTGGTATAGGGGCTCGGATAAAGGAGGGAGAAGGAGCAGAGAGAAGTGCAGAGTTTAGAATATAGGAGGAAATAAGGTTAGGGAAAGATCCTATACCATTTTATAAAAAATGGTACATTGGTGGGTAGCACATGGGTATTTAAATATATTTAAAAGTAGAGGAGAATAAAAAGAAATGATGCAGCATAAAGAAATACAAAAAACTAAGACCAATGATGTGGCAAAGTAAGGAAGCAAAGATGTGTGACGAGAATAAATTAAAGGTAAATATGCTATACAGACGATTTTTTATGAAGAAAAATCAAGAGGATGCTTTTTTTGGAAAAGAAAAAGCAAGAAGGGTATCTTAAATGGAAAAGGCGGCATAAAGTATAAGCAAAAAGGCATTCTAAAGGTGGTAGAGAAATTTGTAGAAAAATGTATGAAAAGAAATGGTTGGCTAAGAATGGAAACTGGAAAAATATCTGAAAAAGTAGAACAATTATATAGGCATTGAGGGCATAGAGCAGGAGATAAAAAAAACTCAGGAATGAATCTACACCAATATTGAATGTTCCCAAGGTATGAGTATTGTAAGGAAATGAACAAAGGTGTAAGAGAAGTGCTTTAAAAAAATATTAAATGAGTTGAAGGAAGGTAGATGTGGTGGAATGACAAAAATTGTATGTGGAAAAAGGATGAAAGAAAGGGTTTAAAAAAATTGGAGGCATGTAGCACTAGGGAATGCCAACTATATTGAAAATATTAGGAAAAAAGGATTGGGAGTATTAGATGAGGTAGTAGAAGGAGTTTGCAGTATAAAAATGAGAGGTAAAACCAATACAGTAAAAGTAGTGGGAGACACTGGGGAAAAATAAAGATGGTTGCTTCATGACTCACTTTCTGAAAGGGTTTAAGTTGCATGTTGTGTGGCAGATTATATTGGCATATTGTATAGGTGAAACAATGTTCTAAAGAAATGTTATAGGTCATGGGTACAAGTTATGATAAATGGGGTGGAGTTTAAAAAGTGATGCCGAATGAGTATGTGCTTTTTGTATTGATTGCAATAATACTGACATGTACGTATGAAATAAGGGAGGAAAGAAAGACCAACATGTATAAAGTATTCAGATTTGAAGGGTGGCATAATGGTTATCCTGTTTACCTCATATACACAAGGTACAAGGTTTGGTTCTCTGGCTTACATGGCCAAATAGCCTAGCACTTGCCTATTAACCTATTTAGTTCTAATAACAAAACTAGGTATGTATTAGCGAGGATGTAGTAAGAACTGAAATGCTGTTGAAAGCAGCTGGTTTGCAATTAAATAAAATTAAGTGTAATGGATCTGATGGGATAAAATAAGTAGAATATATTTTACAAGAAAAGTAGGAAAGATTTTGGAAGAGTTTATAATTTCAGAAAAAAACACTATGAATGCTTATGTTTTAAGAATCTACAGAATGTATTTCCCACTCAAATGTAACCGTTTAGATATGCTTTGTTTCATTTGGGGCTAAACCCATTAATAAGAGATCATTTACAATAAAAGTGGTTTTAAATATTCAAAACATCAGTGATTCATTTAGCATCTCTGCGTTTATTTTTGCAAATGAGAAAGGTAAAAGAGAAAAAGTTAAGATGTCATATGAGAAGTATAAAACTATATGGAAAAAAAATGTGAAATGGTGAAAGGACAAGATGGAATAAAAATATGAAATAAAATGAAATCATGGAAGTTAAAAGTAAATGTTCATGAGGAGAAAAAAATGGTACAGCATGATCTTGGAAAACTTGTTGGTGTACCCATGAAAGGAGTTAAAATTTTATGAAGCAAGGCATTTTTGTGAAGACTTTTATTAGATCAGTTAGAATAGATAAGGGAATATGAAATAAGGTAATGGAAGAAAAAGTTAGATAAGGGAATATGAAATAAGGCAATGGAAGAAAAAGGTGTTTTTTGTAAGGAAGAAACAATTTTAACTGTAAAAATAAAATTGAAAATGTTAAACTATAAATGGGGTGATTTAACTGTATACATATGCATGTTATGGGAAGCGTGATAAAGAAATGTGATATTAAATGGAATGCAGTGCAGTTTGTGGCAATATGAGTGTTCTACATAAGATGAGGAATGAGAGGTTGACATATTACCCAAAATAGAATTTGTAAACTGACAACTGATGGAGCCAGGCATACAGGAAACTCAAGAAATAAGGCAGTTCAAATGATTCAGGTAGCAAGCACAAAAAGTCCAAGTATATATATAAAAGCATATAAAATCTCCTTTATTGTAGTCGACAAAAGGTAAGCGCTTTCACTATCTAGCTTCATCAGACCATAGCTGCTTATATGCTTTTATATATACTTCGTGCTTGCTACCCGAATCATTTGAACTGCCTTATTTTCTGAGTTCTTGCTTGGAGCTTGAGTTTCCTGTATGCCTGGCTCCATCCGTTGTTAGTTTACAGCAGTCTTTTGGTTCGTTTGTTTCTACTTAACGGAGGACTTACCATTTGGATTCCACTATTTTGTTTTCATTGTTATTGCTAAAATAAAATTTGTAGAGGATGGAGGGATGAACAGTAAATTATAAAATTAAAAGAAATGGAATTGTTTAGCTAATTTCTATTGTGTTAAACATGTACATTTTAAAATATGAATGAAAAAATGTGTAAATAGTTTCTTGTGATATGAAATTAATAAGAATAATGTTAAAGCAACCCTTAATTTTTTTTTTTTTTTTTTTTTTTTTTAAGTACAGTGGGGTCTTTCACATATACCTGTGCTACCAGCAGCTCAGGCAGATGGGACCTCAGTTTAACATCTCATCCAAAGGATGATGCACCTAGGACTGTAGACAACCCCATTTTGCAGCACTGCAGTGTCGATTTATCCAATCATCCAAGAAGGCATTTAAAGCTATTAGCTGTAATTACAAACCATTAAAATTCAAAGACTAATTTCTGTTGGCATATAAAATGTGTTCACAACTACTAACAACTCGTGCAATGTTAGAAATGTCCTTCTAAGGCTGGAGTTCTGTAAACTTGATGTGCAAAGAACATTATGATGCAAATAATGTGGCTGACCTGTCAGCCTTTTCCAAATGATAGTATGGCAGTGCATGGTGGAAAAGATTTGGACAGTTCGTTTAGCCACTGTGGGGAAGTGTGGCCATGAGTGTGGAGCCTGAGTAAGGAAACAGGGGAGCACAATCTGGGTAAATATAAATTACACACAACCCTACCTCATAGAATTGTTATTGCAAAATGGCATAATTTTAATAAAGCATCATACTGTTCGTCAAATCTACTGCCAATCATTAGCGGACCAGAGTTCCGCTGTGGCAACCCCTAACCGTGAAAAGCCGAAAGACAACAACTGTTTCAGAAAATTGCTGTTGTATAACCTAAACTCCATTTTCCATTATCTGCACGGCTGGAGTCAGTGACTCTAGTAATTAGCACTGAGGATTAAGGCTATGAGCTGTTCATGAGTTTCTTCCTGTAATGCAGGGTTTGATTCTCTGTCTCCATTTACCTACTGTATACCTTAGCAAGTCAAACAGGGTGCACTTGACAGTTGGTAAGGTGTGCTACACAATGTCTCGGGTAAGGTGTGCTACACAATGTCTTGACTACATGCAGTAGTAGGAGCTTATGAGCTTAACTAAGGATGGCTTTAAAACAAAGTGTGCTTTTACACACCTAGTGTGTGATGACATTTGTGGCATCAAATAAGAGCAAGTTGTGCTACTGTGAGTGTAGATGCATAAATGAAAGAGCAGAGTGCAGTTTAATGTGCAAGATAGGTTCACTTCAGAATATAAAACAATAAGGTATGTTAATGCATTTATTTTACAGAGATTTGCTTTAAAACAAAAAGTATATTTTGTCATTTAGAAGCAATAAAGGGTGACAATTTGTTCAAGTGATACAGAAAATATTTCTGCCTGACCAACACTGGTCACAACTATGGGAAGTTAACATTTCCCTTTCTATTAGTACACGGTTGGGGTCTTGCATTCTCAATTTCAGGGTCTCTGCATATTGTTTATGGACCATAAATAGCAGGGAGACTGGGCTGAACTGTTACTGAGAGCCATACGACAGTACCATGGCTAAGGAATGTTTGACCAGAGCTGTGTTCAGGAAGACTGAAAACTATGTTCAGATGATATGACCAGATCATACCCACAAAAGGTGGATTGACAAATACCAAGCTTGAAGATGAATGGAAAGCTTGTATGGGGTTTCTGCAGTTTGAAAATAAAGGTCTTCAGTTGTCAGGCTTCTAGAGGAAAGGAGTTGCTCAGAGGTACTCAAATCACTGGTCTTTCCAAATCATTGATCAAAGGCCTATAGTTCCCAGATATACCATCTTGAGTACCCAAGGATATCCATTTAGAAAATTAGACTTCATACAATTTGTAGAATAAGTCCATGGATTATAATCACCTTGCAAATGCTCAGCCTCGTAGTTTACTAATTGCCTTCAAAAGGTGAAATAAGTCATGTCAGAGATGAAATGATGGACACCCATCCACCTGTCAAGGTCTGCCTTAAAGGAAGCAGCATCATCTTCATTATATACGTAATGTAAGATCACATCCTACACCTCCACAAACTGAAATAAAGGGTCAGATTCTTAATATGAAGATGTATATGATGAATTTTAACATCTGGGAACTGATATGTAATCAAATCATTACATTACTTAGAAGCAGTAACTAATCATCCAAGCAAGTGGTTGAAGGGTGGCTTTTTATAAGGGAAGTTCTTGCACACCAAGGTCCACATTTTCTTAACCAACAGATTGCATTATATACGTCAGTTACTTAGTCTCCCTAGCTTCCTAGTTTCTCATTCAGTAAATGAAATAAATCCTGTTCTCCTTTGTGGCTCCTTATTAATTGCTCTATACTGGCTATAAACTGCTGTCTGTAGAAATTAACCTGCTCTCTCTAATTGACCTCGGGGTGGGAAGCCCACTTTGCTGCTGTACTCTACCCCTAATTCCCACCCCCCTCTTACTTTATTATACTTCTCACATGCACACTCCACCTGTTACACCTGTTCCATAGGGTCTATATGACATAAACAAATGCTTAAATGTTCGAATCTCTAAAGGTCGACCTTTAGAGATCAAAGTTAACTTTTCGAATATGTAATAAAATAAAATTAAAATAAAAAAAAAAAAGTAAAAGGAAAGGGTTTTTAACAGGGGGGCAAGCCCCCCTGCACCCCCCGCTACTTCAATATAGCAAGTCCGAGATCGCACTTCAGTGCGGAAACGAGAAGTTTCCCATTCCCTACACTAGCACGATCTTGGAGTTGGTATATTTAAGTAGTGGGGGGGATGCAGGCGGGGCTTGCCCCCCCTGCTTACACCCTTTAGTTTTTTTTTTTATTTTTTTTAATTATTAAACATATTCAAACATTTAAATGCTTGATCTGTAAAGGTCGACCTTTAGAGATTCGAACATTTTAAGCATTCGTATACGTAATATAGACCCGTTCCATATCCCTCCCCTAACAAATTTTGTATAACCATACAAACACTCCTGTTTCTGTTTTCCCACTTCCATCTAACATTTAGCATTGTTCCCAACAACCTTTCTCCCTCCCATGTCTTGCACTATATCCATTCATACTCGGGGGGGGGGGGGGATGTTCCCCAACAGTACCTATTCTACATTTCAACTTGGATAAACCATCACTACTATCATAACTACATCCTCATACTGTGTCCTTTCAAACCTCGTGATTTCTTGCCTTTCAGAAACCTCACAGAATATACCTGGGCAACCTGATCTCTTCTTTCATAGAAAATGCTTCCTTCCTATCTCCCTTTTACCAGCTTTGACTCCACCACCACTAAATATCCTGCAGCCTTGAAACTTGCTTATGTCTCTGCTGTCTGCCATCAGTAAAATACAGATCCATTTACTTAATTGTTACTTAACCTGCATTCTACTCCTCCTGCTGGGGCATCTCTCATCCCACCATGACTCAGTAATAGGTCTGGACATCTCTTCAGCTGTATCCCAACCCACCTATTTATATATTGCCTCCCTAAACTCACCACAGGTTGCACCAAACCTATTTAATGATTCCCCTTACATTTACCACAAATATTTAAGCAATGACGTGGTGTGGTATATTGAAGATTTACCCATGGTTGGTGTGGTTTAATCACAAGGGCGAATCCCAAGTGATTAAACAAAGGCAACCCTGTGTAAATCTTCAATATACCACAACCATTGAGTCTGTTATTGCTATTCTACAATGATTTTATTTAAAAAAAAAAAAAAAAAAAAAAAAAAATACTTTTCTTAAATGTCTTTGCATAACGGTGAATTACTCTTCTTCCACCAGTTGTGGTACACTGCTTCTTCATTTTGATGTACTGCACATGCGTATGGGACTTGTGTTCCCACGCATACCCAGTGCATCAAGGCTTTGAAATGGAAGCAACGGAGAAAAGAAAGTTTCCATTGCTCCTTTTTCTCTCTCTTTTTTTTTTTCTTTAATAAAAAAATAAAAGTTTGGGGGCACTTTATACCAACGGAAAAAATCTCCAGGTGACTGGATCTTTTAATGTTGGTATATTGTGGGATTTACAACAGACATGCCTGGTTGGGCTGGCCAATCAGCGTACACTTTTTCGAATATTAATAGGGAGTCATTGTATAATGACAAATTAAAATTAATTAGAAAAATACTATCCAAAAAAATCAAGAATCAATTTCCCAATGTACTAAAAGCCTCCTAAGGGAAGACATTTACCCTAATCCACTTATCACAACCAACATCAAGACAATTCCCTTCCACACACTTCTCTGACTCTGCCTTGGTCAGCCACCACAGCTTGGTAATCTAACACTTGCTACCATAGATATTAGCATCGTAAAAAATAAAACTACTTGCCTGGGTTACCCAATGCAAGCCTGATATTCTTGCTATAACTGAAACTTGGCTTAAACCCTGCATAACCAACTCCAAAATTGCACCCTAGCTACAATATCCATAATGGCCATATAGACAGGAAGAGTACTAGTGTTGCTTTAAAATTTCCCAACAACAATTACATCTCCCCCTACAACAAACCATTACGAGAATTCAGTTCCTTTATATCCCTCCTGGTGACAATATAGGTACACTGGAAGATATTTGACCATACCTCTCAACTGTCCCTGATTTTGACTCAAATTTCTGCCTTGCCCAATCCCTCTTAACACTGCTGCATTTAGAACAAAAGGTGGTGAATTATACTTAATAAATAATGACAATAATTAAGAGCTGATTACTTATTTTACTTCAGGAAATGTATATTAATTCACATTCTCTAATTCTGTTAATAAAACTATTTAAGTGTCCCTGATTTTTTTTTCTGGATTTGTCCCTGATTCTGTCTAGATTTGTCATAGGTTAGTACTAGGTTAGCTGCCCTTGTGAGCCATTGTAAGCCTAGCCAATTATCCCTTGTGAGACTCAAACCCTGTACATTGTGTTTGTAAGGTAAACACCTTAACCGTTAGGCCACCTTCCCAACCCTGATGGTTGAGAGCTATGTATCTGACATTGGATATCCATAATAATTCCACAAGAAATACTACTAGGTGATGTCAATATCAGTTTGTTGGACATGACCTCTAACTCCCCTAATTCTCGCATGAGCATATATGGTTTGACACAATTAATAGCCCCACACATTATAACAAAACCTCATACTCCTCATTGGACTGGATCCTGGTATCAGACCAAACAAACTGACCACCACAGGTACAATTTCAGACTTGCTCTGTGACCATATCCAAATCTCTCTAACCTGACATTTCACAAATCCATTTAAACAGTATGTTTATAAATCATGTAACCTGTCCAGGTTTAACCCAGAAATGTTTTTTACTATCCTATCATCTATTAAGCAAAACATCCTTAAATTCCTCCCCTTAGATGCTGTAAATTGATTCAGTGTGATGTTCTTAAATAGCCTTGCATCCCTAGAAGGAAGAGGTGAAAAATATTGCAGTGCAGCTATACAATGAGTAGAATGCTAATAGAGGGTAGAGAAAAAGCATGGAAGGAATAGCAAAAATATAAACCACTGCAATATCTCCAAATCTTCAGAATCCTCCACGACTGTATTAAAAAAGCAAATATATAAAAAATCTGAACAATAATAAACACATCCCTAAAACGTCTGATCAGTCATTAGTCTGGTCAGCCATTAAAGAATGATTGCATCCCAGCTAAAAAGTCAACCCTAATCCCTCTCCCAGTAACTTACCACTCAATAATCCAATAGATGTCAACTCTGATTTGAGAAATAGTATAGCATCCATAACCAAGGATTCCCAGTGTCTAATCCCAACCCTGCCCAATAACCACACATCACCACTTCGTCTTTCTCCTTCAAACATGAGACAATATCCTGTACAAAACTGTCAAAACTCCAACCATACTCTACTTCAGCTGATGAGCTGCCAAGTGAGTACCTTAAAATAACAGCATAACATTGCTAGCCCTGTCTCAGCCCTTACAAATGAGTCAGTCCAGGAATCCCACATTCCCTATCTCTAGGGAAAAAGTCACACATTATCCATGTACACAAAGAACGAAAGTCAAAAGACATTACGTCTTGAGATTGCTATAGGTCTAACATTGTTAGACCTATAGCAATGATGTTAGAGCTATAGCAATCTCACCCCTCTCTCCTGCAGGAAGAATTCCCATCTTCCACACAACACAGCTTCTGTCTGTCCCATGGTACTAACGCTTCTAACCTTTTAAAGATACCAGTAACACTAAACAAAACCGCAAATTAGTCTCCTCATTTGTAGACTTGTCTACAGCCTTCAATGCAGTTTGTCACAGCAAACTTCTACTTAAAATGTCCTCACTGGGTCTATCTCAGCCCACCTTTCTATGCTTCAAATGCTGCTTGTCCAATAGGTATCAGTCAGTAAAATGGCACTTCACTCTCTCTCCTTACCTCCCAGTCACCACTAGTGTACCACAAGGCTGTGTCCTTGATCCCCTCATCTTTAACATTCCCACCAGCAACCTCTACACAACAGGCCTGTGTAATATAGTATGCAGATGACTCCACACTCATATGCACGAGACAACCTAGAACATCTCCAAAAAATTTACTCGGGAAGCTTTAACAACCACTGATATATGACTTTGTAACTATTTTTATTATTTTATTTATTTATCATTTGTTGACCGGGAAAGTCCGACTAGGTTCCACAGAGCCTGTTTTCAGCGGAGGCCCGGGGAGAAATGCTCCAGATGCATGTCTTTGGAATGTGGGAGGAAACCGGAGTACCCGGAGCAAACCCACGCGAACACAGGGAGAACATGCAAACTCCACACAGAAGGCACCCCAGCCGAGAATCAAACCGGAGAACCTCTTGCTGTGAGGTGACAATGTTAACCACTGCACCACTGTGCCGCCCAACTAGCAACTCATGTTCAACTCTAACAAAAAAAAAAAAAAACTTTTCCCTAAATCCCCCTCTCATGACAAAAATAAATGTAAAATCCCCTCTCTTAGTAATACAACCTTTGCAATCACTTCTCATAGCAAATCGTTATGGATGATAGTATGTGATTTGAAATTCTACTTGCATATACAAAATTATATAAACAAAACTTACCAAAAAGCTAAGGATACTTTACAAACACTTTTCTCATCAATGGAACTAAAACTACACTTGCTCCTCCCTTCACAACTTTATGGCACTCCTGTCCTTACTAACCTCCAGGCATCACAAAAAGCAAAACTTGAACAATGCTATAAAGTAGCTAAATTTACAACAAAGACAACTTTCAGAACTCACCGCTGCATAGCACTAAAGAGCCTAAATTGGTTGGGTAGAACTAACCTTTCAACTATTTTATTTTATTTATAGTTTTGTTAGCCAGGATAGTCCATTGGACCATGAGGAGCCCGTTTTCAATGAAGTCCTGGGAAGAAAAGCTCCTGAAAATTACAAATTGAAGAGCAATTTATTAGAGAAATGTAATGTGCACAAATGAAGCAAAATTAAACAAATAGAAAAGCACATAGAGTGGATATATTGGTACAATGCAATAAGAGTAATATTTACAAACAGTTTAACATAGCACAATGCAATAACAGAAACAAACAGTCTAATTTTTTTTTTAACAGTTAGGCTAATTCATGCAGTTAATTTCTAGGCTACTGAATTGTACCATTCTAGGAGTTATGCTAATTCCTAGAGTTTATTAGGGGTTCAAAACAATGGGAGGCTATTGTGAATTATAGCTTATAGAGAGTAGCTATAGTACAGAGAGATTGTGGGATGGGAACGAGAGCATTCCCATAGTGAAATTAGGTGTGTATGAAGTAAGGTTTTGAATGGAGAGGCTGCTGGCGAAGCGGATGAGAGGTGGGAGGGAATTCCAATGGCCTGCTAGAGAGAGGGACATTAAATGTTTGTCTGGTGGACAGGCAGGTTTATGCAGTTCAATTAGATTTTGGGAATTAGATCTCAAAAGTCTATTTGGTTGTGCATTTTAAAGGTGGTGGAAAGAGAGGGACAGAGGGGGGGTGAAAATAAGTTTGTGTGCTTGGACAAGGTGAATATAGATGAGGTAATTGGACAGCTCAAGCCAATTCAGTTGGTGTAGGGCACTGCAGTGATGGGAAGAGGATCTATGGCCGGTTGCAAAATTTATTTTATTATAGCAGGAGGAGTTTAGTCTTGAGGGAGGATTGCAGGTTAGTAAGGATAGAGGCGCCATATAGGAGGGATGGGATAAGGTAAGTGTTGGCAAGGGTGAGCCTAGTGGAGGGAGAGATGCAACGGTTGTGGCAGTAACCATATACGAGGGATGGGATAAGGCAAGTGTTGGCGAGGGTGAGCCTAGTGGAGGGAGAGATGTAACAGTTGTGGCGGTAAAGCATGCCTATTTTTTGTGTTTTTTTTAATATTTACTTGTAGATTATCATATTTTAGCTGGTAATTGATCAGGCCTCCTAGTAGTTTAGCATTAGAGACTCTTTCGAGAGGAGGTGTATTTTGACTGGTGACTGAGAATGAGGTTTTATCTAGGGTGGTGGTTTTGGAAGCAGTAAATATCAAGAGTTTAGTTTTAGTAGCATTGAGTGCTAGATTGCTGTCCATCCATTGCTCAGTGGAGGAGAAGGCATCTTGGGTTAATTTAACTATGGTGGGTATAGAGGAGGCAGAGCAGATTATTGTTGAATCGTCTGCATATTGGACAAGGTTGGCATTTGGGATGGCTTGGTAGAAATTGGCTATGAATCTATTGAAGAGAAGGGGGCCTAAAATTTAATCCTGGGTGACACCTGTGGAAGTACTGATAAAAGGGGAGGTGGATTTTTTTTCCATCTGACTACTTGTTGAATGTTTGAGAGGTAACTGGTAGTTAATAGAGGTGTGGGATAGATTTAGTTTGGAGAGTTTTGTGAAAAGAAGGTTGACAGATTTTGAATGCCTTAGAGAGGTCAAGGAGACAAGTGGACATGATGTAGTCTGTGACAAAGGCCTTATTAACTGTTTCTAGGAAGGAGAGGAGAGCTGTGGTAGTGCTGTGGCTGCGGTCTGAAACCATGGTGAAGTAGGGGTTGGTTGTTAATGAGGTAAGGTAGAAGTTGTAGATGGATGCATTTTTCGAGAAGCTTAGAAATGGGGTAAAATAGCGATAGGTCGAAAGTTTGTGATATTATTATTACCACCTTTATGGAGTGGAATAATAAAGGCCTTTTTCCAGAGCTGGGGAACTTGACATTCAACAATAGATAGATTTATAAGAATGCAAATGGGAAGAGCTATACCTTCTGCGGCAACTTTTTAAAAAATATGAGGGTATATCATTAGGGGCATTGGAGACTGGTTTCAATGTTAGTAGAAGTTTTTTATGGTGGATGTAGGGATGGGGTTGAAGGAGAGAGGAGGAGGTTGGGAGCAGAAGATGCTAGGGGGGAGGGTTAGGTGGAAATAAGGGTGGGGAAGCTGAATGGGAAGTGAAGGATGATGTAAGTTTACTTATGGAATTGATAAATAGTGTTAAATTGGGTGGCTAAGTCTAAGTCAGAGGCATCTGGATCAGGGCAGGGGTTTTCTTTTTTGACAGGGTTCAGAAGGGAGGAGATTCCATGCCAGAAGTTTTTGGGATTGGTGTTAGGGCTGGTTTGGAGAGTAGAGAAGTAGGCTTTGCGGTCCGGGATGCAAAGTTTGTTTTTACTTTGTTACGAAGTGTTTTAAATTCATTAAGGGTGGTGGTTTTATTTTTGGAGTAGCATTTCCAGGCTTTATCCCTGAATCGCATGGCTAGTAAGGTATTTTTGGTTAGACAAAGGTACAGGATTGCTTCTAAAGCATTTTTTTTCAGAGGGGCAAAGAAGTCAAGTTGAGGAAAGTTGAGTTAAAGTACGTTAATAGCATTTTTCTAAGGGAAGGTTGTTAGTGGGTTCCAGTTTATTTTATTTAGTGCATGTGAGTGTGCTAGGATTAAAGTTTTTTTAGAGAGCAGGTGAAGGTGTAGGTGTGCGTTAGTTGTATGGAGGAGGGAAAACAGTGGGGGAAGTGGTCACTTAATGGGTCGGGCAGAGTGCTACTATCAGAGATGTAATGTGGATGAAAAACTAGAATCCAGTCCAGGGTTCTTCCAGTAAGGAAGTTTTTGGAAGGCATAGTTATTGAGTTAATAAGCTGAGTGAAGTTGTACAAGTTTATATTAAGTGAGTGTAGGAGATTGAATTGTTGACCAGTTAATATTAACATCACTCAGGATTATCGTTTCATTAGTAGTGATGTTACAGGAGAGAATATCTTCAAAGGTTGAGATATTGTCTCCACGAGGGATATAAAGGGAGACTTATGCATACAAGTTTGTTTATATGAAGCAGAGCTGGAATTAGTTCTGCCTTGCCAAATTTGGGAATTGGTTTGGTATAGGGAGTAACCAAGTGGAATGATGAGTAGAGGACAGCGACCCACCCCTCCTTTTTTGTGTGTTCTATCTTTCCTAATTATGGGGTAGTTAGGTGGTGGTAGTTCAGAGTCTTTTATATGGGGTTTTTTGAGTCAGATTTCTGAAATGGTCAAGAGAATCAGGTTGCTTATGGAGAAGCCAGGCATGGAGGTTAGGAATTTTGTTGCATATGCTCTGAGCATTTAGAGCTGAGAAACTGAGGGGTTTACCAGCTGTGTGAGGAGGATGTGGTTGGGAGGTTGAGATATGTGGGGGAGAAGGGCCAGGGTTTGGGTGAATGTTGCCGGAGAGGAGGATAGAGATGACAGAAGAGGTATTTGAGTTGCTTGGTATGTAATCTATGGGGTGTAAGCTTTATGGGGATATGGCTAATATAGATATAGAGTTGTGGGGGTTAGGTAGGAGTCTGCAGGTGAAGAGCATACTGTTATTGAAGGGGTAGAGACTGGGTGATATGCAGGTTGAGGAATATGTGTGCATCATGGAGGTTGGGTTAGTTGTATGAAATGGGGGTGGGTGATTCGCACTGAGAGGTTGGGTGAGACAGGTTAGGTAAGATATGGTAATTAGTAATTAAGTTAGAAGTGAAAGAGGTTTGGTAGACATAACTATTCAGGATATAATGGGGAGTGAGTTTGGGATTAAGTAGATATTAGTAAAAGTTTAAAGTATGGGTTTGGGTACCTGAGAAGGTAATATGGATAGTTTGTGTTAATGTGGTAACTAATGTGCAAGTTCTTTACCGTATATAAAATTAACCAGCATCCACTGCTTGCCCAGCATTAAATACCTACTCTGTCATGATCCAGTGAACAAAACCTCTCTGTCAGCAAACGTATCCAATCTGCCAAGCAAAATATGTACTCGTACCATATTCTAAGTCTTGAAATTCCTTTTCTTTATCAGGTCAGTACCTCCCATCCAGTCCTTTAAAAGCATTCTGAAAGACTTGCTGGTCAAAATCTGCCTCTCTCCTTGTTCAATCCCAAGATAAACTGTATCACTAAATATGAGCAAGTAGCTGTTTACCTTACATCTCCTCCTTCACTCACTTTTTCTTCAGTCAGTATCTATCCCCTGACTCTAAATATGCCATAGCCATATTCTTCTCCCACTTCATATTGCAGTTCTTGTTTGTGTTATACTAACTTACTTTATATTCTTCTCCCACTTCATATTGCAATTCTTGTTTGTGTTATACTAACTTACTTTATCTATACTGGCTTAAATTTCTCTAAGTATTAAATTATCTTGTATGCTGTATTTGTTCTTAACTAATGTTTTCACATTCTAACTTGGTATAATTGTAGATGGCTTTGTCTTATGTTTAGAGATTGTAAAATTAAAATGATTGTGTAATACTTTTGAGCTTTTCTTTGGCCTCTGCTGAAAATGGGCACCTACGCAGTCAGACTTTACAGGTAATCTGTTAGTAAATTGACTCCTATTCTAGCTTTACCTGTACTTTTCTCCATTTCTTTACTACACTATAACATTTCTTTCACCCTTCCTAAATCTTCTCTCATTACACAAAAAATTAATATATTAAACTATTTTAGCTATGTCTATTTACAGCAGCCTTAAAATGTTTTATTCTTTACTACATTTTTCTTATTTACTAACTGATGAACTTTATAATCTAATTCATTTTGTCAATATATTTCCTGACTTTTTTGCTTATTTACTTTACATTGTACAGTAGTGTGTGTACATTATTGTATCTATAGTAACTATAGTTAGCTTTTTATATTGGAGCGTTTCTCCCCAGGCCTCTGCTGAAAAAGGGTTTTACTGCCCAGTCTGACTATCCTGGTAAACACATAACAAAGAGAACACAGGGGCTGTGAAGAAGTAAATTGGTTCTGAGCTATTAAGAGGAGAGAAGACTGTAGTTAAACTGTGAAGGTAAAATACTGAATTGCACTAAAGCAGTTCTCAGTGTTTTACTTAAAGGGGGGATATGTCTCAACTGTTTAGATTTTTGCAGAATGTCCAAATTTTTGCCTCATTTTTGCTGTATTTCTCATAAAATTGTGATTTTCTGATAAATTATTTGTAAATCATTGAGGGTTGAAGACAGGAAATGCACATTTGAGTTTCAGACTTCATACACTTCAAAAATGTGCACTAATGCAATACTTGTTGCTCTATCAACTTTCTAAGTTTGTAAGAGCAATATTGGTCATTTATCCTCCCATTATTTATGGTTTTGTACAGATTTATTGGTCTAAAGTTGGAAGGTAGAAAAAAAAACAATGCACGTATAGTCTAAAACTTAGGGTAAATTTTTATAGAGGGAATTAACTGTTGGTGACATTTTGAGTCATTTAAGGAGTAGTAATTGGCGTATCACATGACACAGGAAAAGTAGTTCAGTTTTTCTGGAATCATGCAATGTTGTACAATTAGCACAAAGAACTTGACAGTAGCTAAAAAAAACCTTACTCTGTAGTTGATATCTTTTCCTCGGTGTAACTTACCTTTCAGGAAGTAGTTTATCCATTAGGGACTGTACTGTGAATTTTAGCCGCCACAAAGCAGAATAGTACAAAAATTGGACAGTGGGGGGGAGGTGCAGCACAACACAGAAGGTGAGTAGCTCTGTATTACATTATCTAGGGAAATGCAAGTCCTAAGTAAGCACTGATTTGTGTTCTTTTCAGGCCACTGCAGGGCCCTGCCTCTTACTTCTGTGAAATACTGACTGATCGCACGTGCCGACCGCCTAGCAAGAAGCTCAGAGAAAATATGGTAGGTGGCTAAACATGCCAGTCTTTGCTATCTGTACATTTTATGGAATTTTGTATAGTGTCTGCATGGTGGGATCGTGAGATTTCCAGCCTAAGAAGGAATGGTGATGCTCTGTTAAAAGGAAAAAAGATGTGAGTAAACTGTTGTGTGCTGCATTTCTGAGGGCAGGAGCTGCATTTCATAGCCCTGAACTACGTTTATGGTTCTGGTGATACCAATAAGTTCATTGCTGTTGGCAAATGCAACACCGTAAAGTGGTCCTGTAATGATGCAATGTGTGTATTGGACTGTTTTTACTACCCTACCCCCACACACATCTTGGCCCATGATAGCTGAATGTATAAAATGCAATGTTACAAATTCAGTACAATAGGAATGACAATAGACACCGTTTTACATGGGACAAGGAAAACTATTGGAAGTGCTAATGCAGATTCATAACAATATTAAAGGACCATTAGTAACTCCTTTTTTTTTTTGATTAGCTGAAAAGGATAAAGCTGGCTGGAGAGGACATTCATGCATAGAGCAATAACGTTTCTAGAGCATTCTCATCAGTAAGGTTGTCCTAGGCTAAAGTCAGTGCACCATAGAGAAGTCAACCCTTCAAGACAAGGAAGCCAGAGAGGTTACATGAGCTGCAAATTGAGACTGCATGAGAAAGAATTGTTTTTCCAATGTGCCCCTAGCGCACTGAGACTGATGTGATAGAATTGTTTCCAATGTGCTCCTAGCGCATTGAGACTGGATGTGATAGAATCGTTTCCAATGTGCACCTAGTCCACTGAGACTGGATGAGATAGAATTGTTTTTTGAATGTGCACCTAGTGCAAAGTATGCTATTATCACTCTAAAATCCAGAACCTTTTAAAGCTACCAATAACGCTCTAGTTTAAATGCACAGTAGTATGAACTGATTCCACTTGCAAAAATATTTTTGTCTTTAACCTTGAAATTCTGGAAGTGGATATAAGCAAAGGCAAAGTTTACTGAATGACACAGCATATTTAACTACTGTAAACACAGACCAGTTCAGTTCCTTGCACTATGTCACTCCAGTGCTTTAACTAGCTTATGGTGTGCCATGTAACATAGTAAAGGGGTGAATGGTTCCTACTCTTTCTCTAGGAAAGTGCATATTTATAAATGTAAGAAAATGGAAATGGCAGCCGCATACAGGGAAATGGCAGCCGCATACAGGGAAATGGCAGCCGCATACAGGGAAATGGCAGCCGCATACAGGGAAATGGCAGCCGCATACAGGTGCACAACAATGTAGGATCAACACTGGAAGTCTGAAGAGTTTAAGTATGATATTCAAAAGTGTGACACTGGCTGGTTATGGAAATGTATAAACTCCAAAATATTCATATTCATGCATATTTCCACTTTCCAAAGTGTAATAATCACAATTATAATTACCAGGGGTATCTAGGGCATTAACCCACTGAAAAAAACATTAGATGCAGCAGTAAGTTTGACTCCTGGCAATGAAAAGTGAATCCTGAAAGTTCAATTCTTGAACTGTTGAATTCGCAGTATTGGGTTTCACACGGTGCATATACAAGTGTATGTATATATGTGTATGTATATATATATATATATATATATGTATGTATGTATATAAAATGTAAAATATAACTTTTTCTGAATAGATCAATTCTCTGTATGCCCATTTCCTTGATTTCAGAATTCCTGTTGGACTTTGTTGCGGATTAATGCAATAGTTCATTGGAAAATGTTGGGCACTGCTCGATTTAATTTTTTTCAGCAAGTGGGATCTAGCCTTGCCTCATATGAATCGGGTAACTTACATTAGGGGCTGTCCAATATTCTTGAGCATTTTGCACTGGTGGGCCTGTTAAGCTGCTAAGAATTCTCCATTTGAGAACCCTAGAGGTGCCAGTTCACTACAAATTACGCCGTCTGCCTTTATGAACAGAGTAGCACAGTGTATAAATAGCAGGTCTTTTCCTTGCTCATTGTGTTCTCTGACAGTTGCTTTGCTCAAGGTTGTGTGATGCGTTTGAAACACCATATCGCTGTAATTAATATGGGATGTTCAGAGTCTCTTCCTGGTTTTAGGACACAGTTTAATGGAGCTGCTACAAAGCATTTCTTTTAGCACTGGGTTCCCAACTGACTGTATGTTGTATTAGTCCTCATTTAAATTAAATCTTTTAAGCATCTTTTTATTAAAAATTACATTTAAGTGATATTGGTACATTTACAGTAATAGAAAACCAGTCACAACAGTTCCTTTATTTTCATGTAGTATACATGTTTCCTTTTATCAGTTTTCATTCACTCCAACATTACATAAATGATTATTAAATCTCTTCTTGTCATAAACAGGAATTTAATTCTGATGAAACTGACCATTCTGTCACCAGTGACGACTCTGGTTCCAGTAATTCTCCATCTGAATGGCAATCGAAGTAAGTGTGCACAACAAAAACTACATCTGTAATGTGCCTTACCTGGACCTTGAGAGTCTGTGTATTGTATCTGGTAATTTCATCCTTACGCTGTGCTTTTAGTTACTGCATGGTTTATTGTAATAGGGCAGCCTTGTGTTTGTGCTGTTGACATTAAAATGTAGAATGCAGCCCTCATAGGTGTATATGTATCTGGCTGTGTGTGCACAGTAGGTGTCTATATACCCTGCTGTGTGTAATACAACAAGAAACAGTGTTGCAGGTTCTTGCATGCCTTGCCGTTAATGTAACAGTTAATCCAGTCCTATTAGTTTGTTTCTAAAACACTGTAACAAAAGTATATATAAAAACGAGCAAACTACGGAGCTACCATGTAATAAATAAGACGCCAAACGAGGAAAACCTCCAAATAAAAATCCAAATGGATGGTTCTCAACTTCAATCCAACATAGACAATTAATGAATGTCCACACAGGAACATGAAAACCAGGATAAAAACTCTTGTTTATTATAACAAGAGGTGAGCGCTTTCGCTATGAGCTTCTTCAGACCTAATAATTAGATTTTTATTTGGAGGTTTTCCTCATTTGGAGTCTTATTTATTACATGGTAGCACCGTAGTTTGCTCGTTTTTATATATATTTTATTTGTTAGTGTCTTGTGACTGGAGCTTTTATCCCTCGGTTTACTGACTATTTTGACTACTGTAACAAAAGTAATACATGTGCTTACTTTGCTGGCTAATCGTAATATATCTGCTTTGTACAGTCATGGCAAATAATTAAGGCTGCTTTTATTTTTAGGATGCTGTCTTACCATTTGAAAATCTCTGAATTCATCAGATGTGTGCGGAAAAGAAAACTATTTCCATGCAGGTGAGATGCATTCTGGGATAGGTTAGCCCTCCATTACACTGTTCGAAATCTGGGGTATCCCTGTATATCTACATTAGCCTTAAAATGTCCTGTAAGGGAAGGATGCAAGCAGTCCAAGTGACAACTAGTAACAGTGCCAGACTTCTGATACAAATTTTGTGAAAAATTCTATTTATTACCACACTGAATTTTTTTTTTCTTTTTGGATGTGCTGTATCATTCAGTATTTTGCAAAGCAGTTTGAAAATGCAAGCTCTGTTGGCATAGAAGGATAAAATTGCAATAAAAACAGAAAACTAGGAACCAAACAAGAAAAACAGCGAAAGCAAATCTGTTAGATAACAGCACAAGTATAATTAAGACTTGAAAACATTTTATTAAAAATAAAGGATTAAGCGCTTCCATCAGCCTGTAACAGACTTCTTCAGAATTCTAAACCAATTGCATAGTGGGCATTTAAATATTAATTTAACTACATCATGTGACTATTAAAAAACATTCAAGAGCTTTCCTAGTTACATTATATTATGTTACATAAGACTTTAAACACCGAATGCTAGCAATAGAAACATGCTCATTTAAACCTGGGTGGGGGGACATGAGCAATTTTATCTGCCAAATCATTTCCCTTAGTTCAATTAAGTCCTCCCAAGGTCCACCCCTAACTTCCTTAAAAATCATACTAATACCAAACAAGACGAAATTAAGTTCGGGTTACAACTGGACACGTCTATATAATGAGCTCTTCATATTTTTATTTCTTGTATCTAATCTAGAATGGTTGTATCGTCTTTCCATGAACTTGCGTTTTGTCATCCCAATGTAAAAACTATTACATTGGGAACACACTGCCATGTACACTACCGCATGGAATTGCAGGTAAATACTACCAGTTTCCTTATCACCACTTTATCATGTTCTAAAATTTGCACTGCTTACACACACCACATTTAAATGCTTACTTTCTTTTATGGGACAAAGGGGTACCAATTTCCCCTAATTCTAAAACTCTGTTCTGCCTATTATATGTGATCCCTTCCCAAAAACATCAAGGGTATTCCTGAAACAGGAAATAAATGTTGCAGCTTTTATAATGAATATCTATAATGGGGGCATGATGTCCTTCAAGGATGCATCTGCAGTCCTAACAAATGGGTTGTCCTGTCCACAGGCAGCCCTTCGTTCGGCCGGATTCCAAAGTCTGGGTCTGGCCTCGGCTGATGTCGCACTTCACCCGACGTCATAGCTGCAGTTCTTCGGGTATAAAGGTATCAGCCGACGCCATTTTCCTCAGTCTTTCTTGCCGTGTGGCGCCCGAAGCAGAAGCTGTTCGCAAGTGCCGGTCGGTCAGAACCAGAGATTACTACTACCGAAGACTTCTAAAAAGCTAAGTACCCCATTGGGGACTCTTTCTTGCCTCAGCCGATGTCAGAAAAAGTGAATAACTGTTTAACTTGTGGGAAACAAATACCTCATAAAGATTTCCACTCTTACTGCCTACCTTGTTTAGGCCCAGACCACGAATTAGCAGCTTGTCTAGCCTGTGCTTCTTTCAACCGACGGACACTTAGACGTCGGTCGGAATTTGCTGAGGAGTTTTTCGGCTCCGCTTTTGCTTATAACATGCAGTCGGAAATTCCAACTTCGCAGTTAACTAAAAAGCGCAAGGAAAAGGACCGACACTCGCGGTCAGTGGTTTCGGCCGAAACCGCGGTTAAGTCAACCGCGAGTGTCTCTGTTTCAGCTGAAACAGAGTCCTCGGTTCTTCGGCCGAAAGCTTGCCTCCTACCGAGGCCTCATCCAGCATGGCTGAATCTGCTACTGAAATCCCACCTGCCCTTGCAGGTTCACAGGATTTATCTGATACTATTCCTTTAGATATATCTACTCCTGCACGTGGAGCTGCTAGGCCCCCTGCATCCATGTCGATTAAGGCTTTTGCCAGGGCTAAAGCAGCAAAATCAACCAAGACAGTGCCTGCTAAGACCCCCTCTCACAGGCCTAGCTCTAGTACTCAAATGCTTAGTCTAGCAGAGAATCTCATTTCTTTGATCCGGGGATCCCAACCTCACCCTGACAGGGCCTCTCACCCACCTCCAGAGAAGAGGCCTAGAGCAGAGCCCCCTGAGCCAGTTTCTTCAGATTACTCCTCTGATGATTCAGATAATACAAACCCTCCAGAGGGCCCTTATTCCCCTTATGAGGACTCTGATGCAGAAGACTCCATTCCTTCTGCCTCTCCGCCTGAGGAATTTTCTTTTGGGGAAACCTTGCATGCTATGAGGGAACAATTTCAATGGCAGGGCCAGGATTTTTTAGACTCTAGGAAAAGGCTGAGGACCTTTTTGCATTTGCCACAGCATAGGCCTTTAGCCATTCCTCCAGTACTTACTGTTGTGGATGATGCATTTAATGATGCTTGTACTGCTCCCGATTCACTTCCTCCGGCCCCTGCTAAGCCCGACAGGTACTACAGGGTTCCGGACACACATTATTTATATAAGGCTCCTTTTGCAGATCCAGAAACTATTTCTCAGGGACCCAAGGCAGTAGCAGCTGCCTCTGCCAAAAACCCCCTCCCCTCTGAAAGGGAATCTAGGGCCTTAGAGAGATGGGGTAAAAAAGTTTATACTTCTGCTACTCTTTCGGCTAGGGCCTTAAACTGTCAATTCCACATGATTCAGTATCAGGAATTTATGTTAGATCAGTTAACTAAAAAACTGTCCTCTCCTGAACCATTAGACAAAAAATCTCTTCAGGAAATGGTACATAACATTCAGCAGGTCAGTAATCATTCTTTAAAATGCGGCTATGATGCACTGGAGGCTTCCTTTAGATCAGCTATGACTGGTACAGTGATCAGAAGGCATGCATGGTTAAAAGAGCAGTCCTTACCAGACCATGTTAAATCAAAGCTCCTAGATGCTCCCATGGATAAGCTCAATTTGTTTGGCTCCCCTGCACAGCAGGTGCTGAAGAAGGTGGAAGAGAAAGCAAAATCTGTCCAGACAGTCAAGGATTTCTTACAGATCCAGCCTCCAAGGTTTAGTAGGAACTGGCCTTCCAAGAATTGGTCCTTTCCAGACACCACCAGAGCACAGAGAGGCAGGAATAGGTGCCCAAGAGGCAGGGGTCAATCCAGAGGTGCCTAAAGGGGACATCAGTGGCAACCTAACAACCAGCAAAGTACTGCCACAGATCCAGCCACTACCACTTCCACAGGACAATCACAGTGACTTGGCTCTGAGACCGCCTACCAGAGAACAACTAGAAGCGCCCTTAGGCGGAAAGCTAGCCTTATTTTCAGTAAACTGGCATCACATCACAGGAGACAAATGGATTTTACAGACAATAGACCAAGGTTACAGGTTTCACTTCCATACTCTGCCAAGGAAGAGAGGAATGCCAAACCTACCTCCAAATCAAAAGACAAAAGCTCTAGAACAAATAGACCACTTAATAAGGATGAGAGCTATAGAAAAGGTACTGTCTATGGAACAAGGGCAAGGATTTTACTCCAGACTTTTCCTGGTGCCAAGAAAAGAAAACCAATGGAGACCTATTCTCGACCTGTCCGCTCTAAATACTTATCTCATTGTTCCAAAATTCAAAATGCTGACCCTACAGCAGCTTCTTCCCATGCTGGGCAAGGAGTCTTGGCTGGTAACTCTAGATCTCAAGGAGGCATACCTGCACGTCCCCATACGACCAAATTGCAGAAGATACCTCAGATTTCTTGCAGGATCAGAGCATTATCAATTCTCAGCATTGCCCTTTGGCTTATCTACTGCGCCCAGAGTATTCACGAAATGCCTGGCATCAGTAATTGCTCATTGCAGGCTTCAGGGAATTCAAATTTACCCTTACCTGGACGACTGCCTGTTACAAGCGGACAACAAAAACAAATTAGAAAAAGATTTGGAAAAGGTCATTCATCTACTGCAAGCCCTGGGATACACAGTCAATATAAAAAAGTCAAGGCTGATACCGTCCCAAAGGATAACTTTCTTGGGTGCAGAACTGGACACATCAAATCAAATGGCATCCCTCACAGCAGAAAAGCAGAAGCTCCTTCCTCTCTATTTCATGGCATTAGCAACGCAGAACCAGCTAACAGCAAGGAAAGTCCTGCAAGCCCTGGGTTACATGGCATCCTGCATAATATTGATTCCACATGCCAGACTACATATGAGGAAGTTGCACTGGTACCTAAGGAATTTATGGTCTCAGCACAAGCACAGCCTAGAAACACAAATTCCAATAATTCCATGCCTGAAGCAAGAATTCCAATGGTGGGCTCAGGCCTGTCAATTGAACAAAGGACTGCCCTTCCACAGCCCTCAACCAAGCCAGACTATCACCACGGACGCCTCAGACCTCGGTTGGGGGGCACACATGCTGGACAGGTGCATACAAGGCTTATGGACTCAAGACCAGCTGAACCTACACATAAATCTAAAGGAGATGCTGGCAGTAAAACTGGCAATTCAGACATTCAGACAGTTTCTTCAACAGGGTCAATTGCTGATAAGGATGGACAACACCACAGTTATGTGGTACATCAACAAACAGGGAGGCACACATTCATACCCTCTATGCCGGATGGCAATGGACCTCTGGAATGTGGCCCTGAGCTTCAACATTCAGCTACAGGCAATATTTGTACCAGGAAAAGAGAATTTACTGGCAGATACCCTAAGCAGAACTACCACGGATGCCCACGAATGGATGCTGCATCCAGACATCTTCAAATCCATTACAAGGAAATGGGGACTACCAGAAATAGACTTATTCGCATCCCCACACAACCACCAATTGAAAAAATTCTGCACAAGGGCATACCACCCACTTGCTTGGAAGGTGGACTCCCTATCTTTCAGTTGGAAAAACCTGACTGCATATGCATTCCCTCCTCTTCCTTTGATGCACAAGGTGCTATTGAAGATCAAAGAAGACCGCCCAAGGATCATCCTGATAGCTCCAGACTGGCCAAGGCAGCATTGGTACCCATTACTGAGGAGTATGTCTCGGGAACAAATATGGCCTCTGCCCCTAGTTCCCTTACTGCTAACACACAACAACTTCAAAACCCTGCATCCAAACCTAAAAACGCTGCAGCTAGCTGCCTGGAACATTGCATAAGACAAAATAACCCAGATTTATCTCAAAGGGTTAAAGACATTATCTTGGAGGCTCGCAGACCTTCAACAAGGAAAACTTATTCAGCAAAATGGAAAAGATATCTCATTTGGAGTGCAGCGAAAGGAGTAGATGTGTCACTGGTAAACATAGCTAACATCCTGGAATACTTGGCAGAGCTTTTCCACAATGGCCTGTCCTATTCTTCCATTAAGATTCATGCATCAGCTATTTCAGCAGAATACAACATGGACCCTCCAGTCTTCTCACATCCTCTACTCAGGCAGTTTCTGAGAGGAATTAAAAATGTAAAACCACCAAGGAAGCCACCATTGCCCGCATGGGACTTGAACTTTGTGCTAGAAAAGTTGACACTCCCTCCTTTTGAGCCAGCAGCAACAGCAGAATTACAGTACTTATCATGGAAAACTGCTTTCCTGCTTGCAATCACTTCAGCAAGAAGGGTTTCTGAATTACAGGCATTAATGGCAGTACAGCCCTTCCTTATCTTCCATCAAGATAGTGTCCATGAGAACTAATCCTACTTTTATGCCAAAGGTGGTCTCCAGGGTATCTTTAAACCAAGCTATCCACCTGCCTACATTCTTCCCCAACCCACAAAACAGGGGAGAAAGACTATTGCATACCTTGGATGTGCATAGGCAATTGCGCTACTACCTGGACAGAACCAAGAGCAATAGAAAAACTGACCAGCTACTGGTAGCATATGCAACAGGAATGGAAGGAAAAGCAATTTCAAAACGGACAATCTCTAAGTGGATAGGAAATTGCATTAGATTTTGTTACTCTTACCATGGAAAGGCAACTCCAGAAAACATCAGACCTCACTCCACAAGGGCTACAGCCACTACTACAGCTTTTTTACGAGGAGTGGCTACCAAAGACATTTTAGAGGCTGCTACTTGGAGCTCTGTGCATACATTTGCCAAGCATTATAATCTACCCTTATATTCCAGATCCCGAGCAGGTTTTGCCACTGCTGTTTTGCAAGGGATCTTAACTACACCATAAACTTATTATTACCTCCTCCCCCAGTTTGGCTATGGTATTCTACCCATTTGTTAGGACTGCAGATGCATCCTTGAAGGACATAGTACAGTTTTGTACCTACCATAAATGTAGATGTCAGAGAGGCATGCATCTGCAGTCAGGATTACCCTCCCTCCTTTCCCCTCTGTGGTACTCCTAGGGTATTTGCCCATCTTCTAGCTAGCTGGGGGAATCTATTATGGTGTATTTGTTTTGTATATATGTATATACATGTTTATTTTTATTTTGCTCTCTGTTATTTGGAAACTTTCACATTATTCCAAATTTAGCCTTCCTAGAGGGCACCTGGCATCCGGGGCAAGAAACACTGAGGAAAATGGCGTCGGCTGATACCTTTATACCCGAAGAACTGCGGCTATGACGTCGGGTGAAGTGCGACATCAGCCGAGGCCAGACCCAGACTTTGGAATCCGGCCGACCGAAAGGGCTGCCTGTGGACAGGACAACCCATTTGTAAGGACTGCAGATGCATACCTCTCGGACATCTACATTTATGGTAGGTACAAAACTGTACTTTCTTTAGTATAAGTGATAATAAAAAGAGAACAGTATTTGACTTTTTCTGTTTTGTTTTGTTTATTAAAAATTTCAGGAAGGGAATAACTTGTCCCACTAGTGCTTCAGGATAACATCTCAGCCAGTTTCGGTCAGTCAACCCCATAATCATTCTCTTCAGAAATCAGTCTCACTAATCGAATAAATTGACCTTTGATAATTCCTCTCTTAAAATGTGGGGGGTGAAGACTACAATAATGCAACACTGCATTAGAATAATGGGGTTTACGATAAATGTTCAGTACTATTCTCTTATTAAAAAGAATCTTTGGGAACTAAAATGTCTAAATAGCTAATGCTATGGGAGCTAAAACTATGGATGAATTTGAAAAAGGAAGTCATAGAGTTTAAATAGTTAACAAAACACTTTCTCCACTTCTGTAGTATCCTATGCAAATAAAAATGTCATCCAAAAAATGAACATACACCTTCCATGGTATGGGATCAAGCTTATTAAAAATGAAGTGCCTCTCCCGTTGTAGCATTACTTTACTAGCATATAAGGGGGCTCATACACCCCCATAGCGACACCTTTCTTTTGCTGAAAATACTGGCCTTCAACAAACAAAATTTTATTCCAGCACCATTTCCAAAAACAAGGTATTAATTTGATCATTACTTAATTTTCCAAAATCTTCCAGAAACTCTCTAAACCATTCTAACCCTTGTGTATGTGGTACTGTATTAAATAAATTAATCGCATCCACTGTTAAAAAAAACAAGACTTTCAGAGTTCTGGACCTTCTGGAGCTTAACCAAGTCCCAAGAATCCTGACACAAATGTGGGTAATCACTTTAAGTTTAGTGTCAATATATTTAGCTAAGAGATGTAATTTGTAGCTACCCGCATTAACAACAGGTCTCATTGGGGGGTTGACCAAATTTGTGTATTTTTGGGATGCCAAATAAAGTAGGGACTGTAGGAAACTTTGCATTTAGAAAGGCAAATATTTCTTCAGTAATTTGTCCCTGTTCAACCATATCCTGAAGTAAAAAAGTCGGTCTTTATATATATATATATATATATATATATATATATATATATATATATATATATATATATATATATATATATATATATATATATATATATACATATATATATATATATATATATATATATACATATATATATATATATATATATATATAAATATAAAAATATGAGTCTACTTTTTTTACATTGAAATTACACTTAATCGAATCAGAAAATCGCGAGTTCACATCTCCAAAACACCACTTCTTGAAAACGCATTTACCGGAATCTCAGTTCACCGAAAATAAACATGCAAATATGATACCCTAATCAGAGTGATATGAAACAAAAGTTGAAAGAAAACATTGCATTTCCCAGCTGAGAACAGTGCTAATAGTCAAAAATGTGCCCAATAGCATTTAGTGTGCTGTGCATTATGTTAACGTAAAACACATGGTCAGTCACATTTGTAGTAAGTGAGAAATAGCTGAAACTCCATGCTGCTGTAATCATACCTGCGATCAAATATAGTTTGAAAATGAGACCGTCTTTTCAATAGTGCTCGTTTCTTAGGTGAAGGAGGGCGAACTGTAGATCTACGCAAACAAAGCTCATCTACTCTGCTTTGCTCTCTTGAAATAGCACATATTGCACTTCCAGTATCTGAAACATGTTTTCCAATCAATCATTTGAAACGCCTATGCCAAGCCTCTACACTGTTCTGAGGTCTCGACAGAAATAGGTCATTTAGTATAGAGATATTCCAGAAGGAAATTGGGAAAAGTGGAGGAAAGCTAACTTGAGTTATGGATCGTGTACTGAAAGTACTGGGTTTACCCAAAACATACCGCTCTGTAAAGTATTGAAGTTCTTTACCTTCCACTGGAAGTTTTTTTTTTCAAATCTTGAAATGTTGGAATAACATCTTTCTCAGGAAAGAAAGCTAATGCAGCCATTCTTTTTACTGTGAGTTGAAAACTGATGCACGAGTTATACAAACTTCTCAATCCTAAACTCTGAACCTTTTCCGCAGGTTCCTCCCAAGTGAAAAAAACAGCCGTTTGACATGAATATTTGCTCTAACGCGGCCATTTCAAAGTCGCATAGAATGTAAGAAACTTAACATTCAAGACCTTCTGTACTCCATAAATCAAATAATCCATTCCAAAGAAAGTTATAGGATTTCAAAGATTTCTTTGCCATAAGGCAGTATAGTAACTGGACACTTCTACTATAAGCTCCACATTTTACAAAAGCATGTATAGAGCCGTCTACAATCACTTCCTTTGAGAAAGGACGTCCCATCCATAAGCCAGATTGTTGAACATGACAAATCACATAAATTCTGTTTTGTTTTGCACAAAACTACAATATTCTCTGTATTTGAGTCCCATAACATTTTTTGTAAGAAAAGTCTGCATTTTAAGAGAAGCTCATTTATGTTAATATCTAAGTTATCTTCCTGCCTACCTTCCAGTTATTTTCAAATGTGCTCTCCTAACCTGTTGAAGCATTGCTCTCCCACAAGGCATTGCTGGAGCATAATCAAGGGGAGTAGATGCAAATGCATCATCCACTGTAACACAAGCGGCATCCCTAGACAGAGTGGTTCATTCTTTTAGAATGTTGCAAGCAGCATACCTTTCAATGGCGCACGGGTCTCCGCTATAATAATGTTCTGATTTTATTAACTCTTCTCCAGTGCTAATGCAAGCAGTTATAGCTCTGCTCTTACAGTTTCCAGATATTTTCCTCTTGCGGCACCAATATTTGAGTCTTGGCATACTTTTCCAAATAATACACAAATCCTTTGATTATTAAAAGTTCTTTTCCTCTTTGAGATTTAGTTGTTTGGTACACTGTACCTAGCACTCTAGGCTTAGACGATACCATATTTGAAGTTCTGGTTGTACGTACTGACAGTTGCCATATTTAAGCAGCATTTGCTGTGATATACTATTTGCTTTCATTCCTAGATTAGTGTTTCCTTGAAGTGGATTTTCGGAGTAGTGTTTTTTCGGAGATGTGAGCTCATGTTTTTCCGATATGATTAAGTATATGGGTCTACTTTTTTACAACAAAATTATATGTATATAGCTAAAAGGGTGCTTTCCTCATAAAAGCTGACATCATTAAGGAACTCAAACATTTTCCCAGTGCAGTCCATTTTATGCATAACCACCCCACCCTCCTTGTCAGGTTTCATAAGTCTTGTTTTTGCCACTACACAATTCTTTTAATAATGTCAACTCTTGAGTTAGAATGCCCAGCGAAATGTTTTTATCGATAAATTGCCTAAATTCAAATTCATATAGCTTGTCAAATTACAAGAGGTAAAGGGGTGGATTGAAAGTGCAGCTCCAGCGTAATGTGTTGCTCTCATATTCAGTACTTACATCTTCTAAAATAAATCTTCAAATTAAGTTTTCTAATAAACAGTTTTAAATCTAAAATAACATTTTCAGTTCTCAAAGGTATGGAAGGAACAAACATGTAGCCCCTGCTTAATTCAGCATACACTGCACTATCAAAATTCTCAGTATAGTTGTAAAGTTTAAAGTCACCTGCAGAGTTGCAGATTGTTTCAGGACCATCATTATTTTACGAATCAAAATCAGGAAACAAAATGAATTCCTCCTCCATCTGTCATCTTCCCAAGTACAGTTTTTCCATCTGTGCTGGTAATTCCTGTTGCGGGAAAACTCCTGGTAATCATTTCTCCAGTTCTGAAGGTATTTGGATCTCCTCAAAGTAGGCAGTTCTAAAGGGTGGCCTTCCTCTGTTTGGTCACCATCATTTATAATTTCAGTTCCTGCTTCCTTGTCCTTGCTCTGTAAGCCCTGCTTCACGTAGGTCCCTTTGGCTTGTCATTGTTCAGTAAACCCCGCTTCACGTAGGTCGCCCTTGGCTTGTCATTGTTCAGTAAGCCCTGCTTCACATAGGTCCCCCTTGGCTTGTCATTGTTCAGTAAACCCCGCTTCACGTAGGTCGCCCTTGGCTTGTCATTGTTCAGTAAGCCCTGCTTCACGTAGGTCCCCCTTGGCTTGTCATTGGTGAGTAAGCCCTGCTTCACGTAGGTCCCCCTTGGCTTGTCATTGGTCAGTAAGCCCTGCTTCACGTAGGTCCCCCTTGGCTTGTTATTGTTCAGTAAGCCCCGCTTCACATAGGTCCCCTTTGCTTGTCATTGCTCAGTAAGCCCCACTTCACATAGGTCCCCCTTGGCTTGTCATTGTTCAGTAAGCCCCTGCTTCACGTACGTCCCCCTTGCCTTGTCATTGCTCAGTAAGCCCCACTTCACGTAGGTCCCCTTTGGCTTGTCATTGCTCAGTAAGCCCCGCTTCACATGGGTCCCCTTTGGCTTGTCATTGCTCAGTAAGCCCTGCTTCACATAGGTCCCCCTTGGCTTGGCATTGTTCAGTAAGACACACTTCACATAGGTCCCCCTTGGCTTGTCATTGCTCAGTAAGCCCCTGCTTCACATATGTCCCCTTTGGCTTGTCATTGCTCAGTAAACCCAGCTTCACGTAGTTCGCCCTTGGCTTGTCATTGTTCAGTAAGACATGCTTCACGTAGGTCCCCTTTGGCTTGTCATTGCTCAGTAAGCCCCGCTTCACGTAGGTCCCCCTTGGCTTGTCATTGTTCAGTAAGCCCTGCTTCATGTAGATCCCCATTGGCTTGTCATTGCTCAGTAAGCCCTGCTTCACGTAGGTCCCCATTGGCTTGTCATTGTTCAGTAAGACACACTTCACGTAGGTCCCATTTGCCTTGTCATTGCTCAGTAAGCCCCGCTTCACATAGGTCCCCTTTGGCTGTGGATAGGCTCTTCCAAGTATTCTAGACTATGCCTTTCAATCTTCCTCTTTTGAAAATCATTGACTGTTTTATCAATACAAGTAAAAATATTATATTGAAATTGCTTGGATGGAAACAGTAGGTCTTTTTTGATGGAGGTCAAGCTGTGAAGCTTCATGAATGAGTTGATCTACAGTATATTATGCTGGTTATGCTTAATGATGGTTTTTAACCGTTCAACACCCTGTCGATAAAAAGCTCTGTTAATTCATAGTGTAAAGGGGAACCAAGAATTAAACCCGTGGGAAATTTCCATTACGTAAACCACGGGGAATCTGCTTATTTTTAACACACTGCAACAGGTACCCATTTTCAACTTGTAGAAATGTTCAAATTTGTCCATTTGTTGTAAAGTGCTGATGCTGTTAGAATACGTGTGTTGAAAATCAAAGCTTTTATTTGTCTATTAACCTGATTTCAATAGCCTTTTCATCCCTCCAGTCATGAGTTTCACAAGCCACAGCATGGTTATCAATATTTTCTGAAAGTCGCAGGCACCGAGGTGTAAATTAAAATCCAAAGTGGTGTTTAAATTATTACTGTCTTGGCTTTTTCCCAGTTAGGGGTCGCCGAGTTTCCAGCCCGGTGTCGAACCTTCAAAGAAGGCACACCCACACATGCTCGCACCTAATTGCATGTCTTTAAATTCACTCGACCATGGGATGGACATGCACACTCCGCACAGAAGGCACACCAGCCGAGAATTGAACTAGAGAGCTTCTTGCTGTGAGGCAAACTTGTTCACTCAGCTGTTGAATGAGCGAAGTTAGTCCAAAGCTTGTAATAATATGGTCTGCATTTGTGGTAAGTGTGCCGGCATCCACATTTTGCTCAGCCAGAGACATATTGCAATAAAAAAAAACAGAAAACTAGGAACCAAACAAGAAAAATAGCCTATGAAGCAAATCTGTTAAATACCAGCACAACCATAACCAAGACTTGAAAACACTTTATTAAATATATAAAAAAAAAGGATTTAACACTTTTGTCAGCTTGTAACTGACATCTTCAGAATCCTAAACCAATTACATAGTAAAACCATTTAAATATTTATCCAAATACACCTTGTGACTATTAAAAACCAATGAAATGCAAACCAGATTAAAAACATTCAAGAAGTTTCCTATTTTCATTATATTCTTTTACATAAGACTTTAAAGGCAGAATGCTTGCAATAGAAGCATGCTCATTTAAACCTGGGGGACACGAGCAATTTGATCTGCCAAATCATTTCCCTTAGTTCAGTTAGGTCCTCCCAAGGTCCACCCCTAACTTCCTTAAAAATCATATCAATACCAAAAAAGACATAATTATGTTCTGGGTACTATTGGGCATGTCTATATATTTCTATTGCTAGCATTCTCTGCTTAAAGTCTTATGTATCCTAATATAATGTAAATAGGAAACGTCTTTAATGTTTTTAATCTGCTTTGCATTTCGTTGGTTTTTAATAGTCACATGGTGTATTTGGATGAATATTTAAATGGTTTTACTATGTAATTGGTTTAGGATTCCATAGAGGGACAAAATCCTGAGCATCCTGTGACCCAAGCTTGGCCAGCAGCTTGGGCTGCTGTTGGAGATGGTGTGGGAGCACAAAGAGACTGCTATGGAAAACTGACTGACCTCTGGTCTGGCTGGAGGTCATGTGCATAGGCAACCTTCTCCATGGTGGAATACCCAGTGGAGATGGGGAGATTATGTGGAAGTATTCCATAAAAGGGGTAGGGCTATTGCATTGCATGCACATGGAGCCATGTAAATGTCACCATTGCCTATTGTAGGCAACTCCTTGGACACCAGGCATTAGGAAATGCTCAGATATAAAGGACCCCCGATCCCCTGTGCAAATAATGGCACCACTCCCTGCAGGTTTTTCCTCCTTTCTAGGGAGTGAATGCACCCAAGTACACCAAGGAAACAAGTGGGACATTTGAGCAGTCGGGGTGGGGGGGGGGGGGGGCAGAGGTCAAAAAGGGTAGCAGATATGCAAAAAAATAAGTTAGAAAATAAACAGTTGAGGTTGATCAGTAATGTTGTGAATATTCCTGCTGGTCTATACCCATACCTAGAGATCTGAGGCCTGTAGATGCCTGTAGCCTAGACAGCAATTCAAAGTGCATCTGGTAGCTACTGTTGATTGTGTTGGTTGAAGTACTTGGCAGCATGCATTCCATCACTCCTTTTGGGCCATTCTAATGCCACATCATCTTCAAGGAGAGTTACTGTTAGCCTATCTGCCTAAAAGAATTTATAAGCCTAGCTGGAATGTGTTGGCTTTTGCCACCCCCTTAGATTAGTTCCTTGTGGCTCTGTCCAGCAGACCCACTGAAGTGATCCCCGGAGTAAACTTCCTGTTTACCATCCACTCGTCGAGGTTTCTCTTGAAGAGCGTTAGTGAGGAGCTCTGCCTAATGTAGATTGGAATCTTGTTTCAGAGCATGGGAAGTCTCTGGGACAGGAATCTATCCCTCCAGCATGTCCTATTTATTGTTGTGGTGAGGTATAGATCCCTAGAAAGTGTGGCTCGAGGGGATATGGTTTTCTTTAGGTGGATCATGTCCATCAGTTCTGGGTTGGACATGGCCTTGTATGTCAAGCAGAGAGATCAACTCTGAGTAGGCGGTATGCAACAGAGTGCAGCTGGAGTTTCTTCAGTCGAGTTACATAGGGCATCTGTTTGAGGCCAGTAATCCTCTTGGTGAGGTACTTCTGTGGCCTTTCCAGCTGTTGCAGGTGTCATGTAAGGCACATCCCAAATGGGGTGTTGTACTCTGATCGGTCTAATGAGTGATGTGTAGAGGGGCACATTGACCTCTTTTGATCTGGTCACAAACCCTTTTGATTCCCCTGTGCATTACTAACCACTTTGGCTATCAAAGGAGAGATTACTATCTACTTGGGTCCCCAGATCCCTTATTTCGTCTTCCGTATTTAGGGGGGTACCACCTATATGGTAACTTGTGAGTACTAGTTTCTTCAAAAGGGGATGACTAGGCACTTTTTGGCATTTAGCTTGAGGCCATGGTTTTGACACCAGGTATCTGTCTCAGACCCTTTTGAAGGATGTCTGTGTCAGCTTGAGAATCAGTTATAACCCCTAGTTTTGCAGTCATCCGTGAACTTGGTCAGCCATAGTCGTCCTGTGCTTCCCTGTACCTCTGAGAAGTATATGCCAAACAGGAGGGGTCCTAGGACTGAGCCCTGGGGAATGCCACTTGTAACTGGTTTAGAGTCAAACCTAGCTCCCACAACTCTTACCATGTGGGTTTTGTCCATGAGCCAGTTGGCAACCCATCTCGTGACGTAGGGGTTTATGTTCAGGCTGGTAAGCTTGTCTATAATACCAGAATGGGGAATGGTGTCGAAGGCCTTTACGAGGTCTAGGTACGCAGTGTGGACCACCTTTCCCTCATCTATAGCCTTGTTAACTGTCTCAAAGAATTCCACCAGGTTTAGGAGGCATGATCTGCCCTTAAAGCCGAACTGGGTAGGGTCCAGTAGAGGTTCCCAATGTCTCTGCTAATGAGATCCATGATGATGCACTCCATAGCCTTGCAGACCAAGCTAGACAGGCTTATAGGGCAGTAGTTCCCGGGGTCTGTTGTGGCTCTACCTTTGTGGAGTGGAATAACCACTGCTGTGTGCCACTTTATGGGCACGTAGCCTGTGGAGAGGCTGAGTTTGAACAGTATGTTTAGGTGAAGGGTTAGTTCATCTTTGAGCTCATGTAGGATGCAGCCTGGGACACCGTCCAGTCCCATTGCTGTGTTTTTGGCTTTGGAGAGGGCTGTTTTAACCTGAGTGTCTGTGATTTCAGGAGTACTACATTCTTCTGGTATGATTATGGGCCCTTTTGGGGGTGAGAGGGTGGTGAAGTTTGCACTGAACCTGTCTGCCAGGATGTTGGCGGTATCAGTTGGTTCAGTGTATTTTGTGCCATTCTACACCAACTCTGAGCATATCTGGGAATTTCCACTTAGGTTCTTGACATAGCTAAAGAATGCCTTGTGGTTATCTTTGGAGTCCTTGGCAATTTTTCTTTCGAAGCTAGCCTTGGATGATTTTGAGGGATCATAGTTTCTTGCTGATACTGATCAGGGATGTCTTAACTTCTTGGGATTTTACTCTTTTCTGTACTAGTTTCCTCCTCCTATTGTATAGCTTGTTTACGGCAAGGGTCCACCAGACTAGTTTCCTTTTCTTGAAGGAGTGGGTTTTGGTTGGGATAGCATGATCCATGCATTCTTGTAGGTGCCCGTAGAGTGCATTAGTAAAGGATTTTGCAGCTTGGACAGCATTATCCTTTAGCATGGGGGATTTGAAACTTCCCACCTTGGTCTTAAGTAATGTGAAGTTTGCTTTTGAAAAGTTTTTCACGATGGTTTCTTTGACTGGGGGGTGGGGCAGAATGTGGATATCCAGCGTGATTAGTTTATGGTCAAATCAAACCAGCGAGGGGTTGACCTCTGGTGTGGAACACAGGTTGCCCAAGTTGGTGATGACCAGGTCCAATATGTTGTCACCTCTGGTGGGGGTGTTGACCAGTTGATCCAAGGCGTTTGAGTTTATAAATTTTTACTTTGTCTTTTTACATTCAGGCCAGTAATGCAAAGTACATTAGGGTTAATCCCACCTGCCTGCAACCTTCCAGCCAGGAAATGCAAAAGAGGAGGATCCCTCCCTGTAGCAACCAACACTGGGCTCTCACTGGAATTTTTTTTCTACAATTTGACAGCCCTCTAACACTGATGCCCCAACACTCCTGTATTGAGCAGTTTATTCCTTTAAGATCATTGGGGCTCTGTCCTATTTGTTCCCTTAGGGATGGAGCAAAGTTTGATGAGGGACAAAGCTTCAGGTGGCGATATTCTGTCTATCCCCCTGTGCATTACTGGCCTGAATGTAAAAATACTTAAAAATTAAAAAAAACTCATGAACATTCAGAAGTCGTGTAGCTGAGGTACTTTATATCCTTAAGGGGTCATTTGCATGTATCCCATGGGATTCCATTACAGGAGGTTTAAGGTATCATACAGTGAAAACTCTAGCTTGACTGGATTTTTCTTGCAGTTTTATAAGCAGATGTCACGGATGAGAACAGCTGTTTGACTTGCCTTGGAATATTTATCCAATGTGGGCCTTGTTGTGGACAAAGTGTTTAATAAGCCTTTACTCGACGGCACTTCTTGGGAACATCTCTCCAGCAAAGTTGCGGGGGGGGGGGGGTTGGTTCAGACCACACAGCAGTATGCTGACTGAATTTTGTTAGTGTCTTGAAAGTAACAGGCAGAGAACACTTCACTGGAATATTTTCTTTGTAGCTTTGAAAAAGAAACCTCAGCAAATCAGTGGCTTTACAGATGGTTCTTTAAATTCTGTGACGGTTTATGCTTGATTTTAAAACCGACCCTTCCCTGTTGTGTGGTGAAGACAGGCTGGCTGCATTCTTCCCATGTTTGACATGTGTGACTGCTGCAGCTGTTTCTTGTTACTACTACGTAGACAAATATTTTGTGCCTTTTAAAGCTTTTCTCCACAGAGCCCACTGACAGTTTTTCCAAATGGATGTTCCTTGGTAAGAAAAAGTATTAAAGTAAATCCAAATATGTTGACTCTGACCTCCCGGATACTTAAACAAACAATACTAATCATTTATAGAATAAGCTTGAATTTGGCAAAATCTGTCCCTAACTTAATGAAACCCCTTCTGTATGAAGTGTTTTTTTTGTGAGAAAGGCTGAGAAGTGCATCTCTTAACCCTCCTTTAAGAAAAACTTGCTCTCTATCATCTAAGACCATTTTAGCTCTCTCTCCCATCGCCGTGTGTGAATGTGGCATTGGATCCAAGTGGTAAGCTGGGCTTTGGAGTTGGTAAAAAGGTAGGAAATGGAGGAATTTAATGAAGAAAAATAAAAATGGTAATGCTGAGTAACTGAAGATGCATTTTGCACCAGACATGCATAATGTATTGTCAGGACTGTGGGGATGGCTGCTGTGTGGGTAGCAGGGTTGTGGGGTTGGCTGGAGCATTGGTCACAGTACTGTATGGACTGGCTGGAGTATAGTTAACAGGGCTGTGTGGTTGGTTGGAGTTGCAGGTAACAGGGCTGTATGGGAGTTGGCTGGAGCGTAGGTAGCAGGGCGGTGTGGGGGTTGGCTGGAGCGTAGGTAGCATGGCTGTGTGGGGGTTGGCTGGAGCGTAGGTAGCATGGCTGTGTGGGGGTTGGCTGGAACATAGGTAGCATGGCTGTGTGGGAGTTGGCTGTAGCATAGGTAGCATGGCTGTGTGTGGGTTGGCTAGAGGGTAGGTAGCGGGGCTGTGTGGGGGTTGGCTGGAGCGTAGGTAGCGGGGCTGTGTGGGGGTTGGCTGGAGCGTAGGTAGTGAGGCTAGACAGATGGTGCTAATATTTTCACTAAGTGTACTTATAAGAGAGAGCTGGCAGCATGATTAACTCCTGCCTGCAGCTCTAAATAAGTCACTTCATCCAATGGCTACTTTTATTCCCCTCTATTGCTGTAGAATCTTTGTGTTAAAAAAAAAAGACAGATTTGTCTGTGAAGACATTGTAGGGTCAAATTTGAGACTGCATAGGATGCTTATGAAGAGGGAGGAATAAAGAAATATTCTTTAAAGTAGAATCTGGTTATCCATGGGGCGTTGACAATTGTTGAAATCTTCAAAATTTTCTGTAAATATGACTTAGTAAATTTCTGCAAATTTGAAGTCCTGCAGGTTTGCACCATCTCCCATACCAAAGTATATTTCCATTTAGTGTGCCTTCTAAACAAGCCTGCACATCCTCCATGTACCCATGTGAGGTTCTGCTAGGTACCAGTTTCCTTCCAAATCACAGAGACATGCTGCCACTGAATTGGTAGCCCTAAGTGCCTGTAGGGGGTGCTCATGCACAGAATGAGCACCAGGATGGGGTTTGGGACCCCAAGGAGAGGAATCAAATAAACCAGGTATAAGAAAATACATGGATTTTTCCAGAAAATATCAAGTGTAGCTATTGCAACCAGTTCAAACATCAGAAATTCTCCCCAGAACAAGTATTTCATAAAAAATGACTACAGTCAGCAAAACCTACAAGGATTCTGTTACTTTTATTATGCTAAGTACTCTCAGCCAACAGTAATGTCAGTGGCTTATCAAATAACACACACCGCTCTGATGCTGGAAAATCACAAGACTCTGGGTTCTATTCCTATAAGAGGTGTTTGCATTCAGTTTACATTACTGACACTAGTGCAGAATAATGGAGCTACACTTCTGAGCATGTCCTTCAAACGAGACAATAAACCAAGGAACCCCTGTGCCTGGTGTGGTGACTCAAATGGATGTAAACGATTTGACAGTGCTTCTTGAAAATGGGAGTGTAGGGAATCTTCAACTTTATTTACTCATGCAGAAGGTATCATATTTACAAAAACAGATAATTTCAAATGCTAAAATAGGAATTTCTCCACTATTGTAGCCAAATTCGGCCTAGTCCCAAAGTACCACTTTGACTCTCCCCTAAAGGTATTACATATGCCTAAGGGGAACTAGCTCAACATGATGTAAATGAACCAAAAATGTCTTCTTTACAAATGTAGACATGTGCAGACTACGAGTTCTTATGGCTGTTGCATTAGTTTCCTAGATTGTCTAAAACTGAGTTTCTGCTAAACAAAAATGCAATATGTGTGAGGTACTGTGTTTTTTTTTCCCCTCTCATTACTCCTGAAGAAGTAATTAGTTAGCAACAGTTGATCTTTTTGCCTTTTAGGTTGTCTTCTGCAGTACAGCTTGGGCAGCACAACCATCGCTCACTCTTTCATCTCAACAAGTGTACGACTTCTACTGTCTACTTCCTCTGTCATTTTTATGGCCATCCTGATTGTCTTTGGATAGACTTTTCTCTCTGTCTTATGCTCCTATTTTAATCTTTTTTTTTGGGTTGGGGACATTAGTCTGATTAGACAAGCAGGGGTACAAACGTAGAGAACCCATTTCTGGGCAGAATGCCAGACTGCATGATTCAAACCCACTTCATATGTAGGTACTAGCCTATCTGCCCGAGGGCATAAGCCTAGCCAGAGTGTCGTCTTTTGCTGCCAGCCTCTGTCAAGCAGAGCCAATGAAGTGATCCCAGGGGTGTATTTTCTGTTACCCATCCACTCGTTAAGGTTTCTCTTGGAGTGTTAGTGAGGGGCTCTACCTAATGTAGTTTGGAATTTTGTTCCAAAGCATGGGGAGTCTCTGTGACAGGAATCTATCCCTCTAGCATGTTCTATTTATTGTTGTGGCGAGGTTTAGCTCACTAGAGCGTGTGGCTCCTAGTGACTTGGATTTCTTTAGGTGGAGCATGTCCATCAATTCTGAGTTGGACATGGCTTTGTAAGTCCGGCAGAGATCACCTATATGCCACTGAGTACAGCCGGAGTTTTTTTCAGTCTGGCTGCATAGGACATATGAGGCCAGTAATCCTCTTGGTGAGGTACTTTTGTGGTCTTTCCAGCTGTTGGAAGTGTCTTGTGAGGTACATCCCAAATGGGGAATTGTACTCTATGATGGGTCTGAGTAGTGGGGCACTATAACCTCTTCATTTCTAGATGCAAACCCTTTAGTAATTAGATGGGCCACATAGAAGGATTTCCTAACTACTTTGGCAATCTGATTGTCAAAGGAGAGATTACTATCTACTTGTGTCTCCAGATTTCTTATTACCTCTTCTGTATTAAGGGAGCTGCCACCTATGTGGTAATTCGTGGGTGTTTTGTTTTTCCCAAACGGGATGACCATGCATTTTTTGGCAGTTAGCTTGAGTCCCCAACTTTGACACCAGGTGTCTATCTCAGTTAGGTCCTTTTGGAGGATGTCCGTGTCAGCGGGAGGAGTCAATTATGGCTCCCAGTTTGCAGTCATCAGCGAACTTTGGTTAGCCATAGTCGTCCTGTGTTTGCCTGTACTTCTGAGAAGTATATGCTGAACAGTAGGGGTCCTAGGACCGAGCCTTGTGGAACATCACTTGTGACTGGTTTAGATTCGGACCTGGAGCCCACTATTCTTACCGTGCGAGTTCTGTCTGTACGCCAGCTGGCAACCCATCTCGTGATGTAGGGGTTTGTTCAGCCTGGTGAGTTTTTCTGTAATACCCGCGCATGGGGAATGGTGTCTAAAGCCTTGGTGAGGTCAGGTTAGGCTGTGTGAACCCCCTTTTTCCCCTCATATATGGCCTTTGTGACCGTCTCAGTCAACCAGGTTTAGTAGGCATAATCTGCCCTTAACAAAGCCGAACTGGGTCGGGTCAAGTGTTTGGAGGTTCCCAATGTCTTTGTTAATGAGTTCCATGATGATGCGCTCCATAGATTTGCAGACCAGGCTAGTCAGGCTTATGGGACGATAGTTACCAGGGTCAGTTGTGGCCCCTCCTTTGTGGAGCAGAATAACAATTGCTGTGTGCCATTCTATGGGCACGTAGCCTGTGGAGAGGCTGAGGTTGAACAGCACGTTTAGGTGGGGGGGGTTAGTTCGTTCTGTAGTTTGTGCAAGACACAGCCTGGGACACCATCTGGCCCCATTGATGCTGTGTTTTTGGCTTTTGAAAGAGCTGTTTTCACCTGTGCATCTGTGATTTCCAGGACACTACACTTTTCTGGTATTGTTGTGGGCCCTTTTGGAGGTAAGAGGGGGGTGAAGTTTGAATCTATCTACCAGGATGTTGGCAATATCAGTAGGTTCAGTATATTTTCTGCTATTTTGCACTAGCTCAGTGCATATCTGCGAGCTGCCACTTAGATTCCTAACATAGCTAAAGAAGGCTTTGTGGTTATCTTTTGAATCCTTGGCTATTTTTCTTTCAAAGTTAGCCTTGGATGATTTTATCAGGGACCTTAGTTTCTTGCTGATAACGGATGTCTTTCCTTCTTGGGATTTGCTTTTTTTCTGAACTAGTTTCCTCCTATTGTATAGCCTGTTTATGGCAGGGGACCACCAGACTGGTTTCCTTCTCTTAGAGGAGTGAGTCTTGCTTTTGCTAGGGAGGGCATGATCCGTGCATTCTTGCATGCCCACTTAGACAATGTAGAGGATTCAAAATCTTCCTGTGAAGATGTGGAATGAAATGGAGACCTATCCGAAAAAACACATTGAGAAAGGGATGGCATATAGACAGCTCCCAGAAGGTACTCTGGCCAGGTGTTTCATGCAGTATGTCTAATCCTTGTGACATCCACTTTTCTAAATCATTTTTTCTTTAGCTTGGGTGTTTAGAGGTCACTTACCTATTACCAGGATTAATCTCGGCAAATCCTGCGAGTTTCTTAAGCCTTTATAGACTTGACTGCTCAGGTTTTTATTAGATGTATTAACTGGGTTTTATTAGATGTATTAACTGGGTAAATGAATTAATTGATCATGACCTCAACTAAAAAGGCAGAATATTAAAGTTGCATTTCAGATTGTTTCAGCGTGGAAGTGTGACCGCTGGGGATGGTGTTCCCTTGTTCACAGTTTAAAATGCCACTGTTATGGATAACTGGCAGAGACACAATCCAGTAATGCATAATGTCTGAAATGTCACCATGCTGTACTATTCATATGCACAGCACGGGGGTGCAAGGTTTCAGGCTTGAGCACTGCCACTTTTTGTGAAAGTTTCTCACTTTGAAGCGGCCTTCGGTTCTGTCCTTCAGCACCATAATCCACCTACTTCTGTGCCCCTGTTATATTAATTCTTTTAATATCAACATACATACTTCTCTTACCCTGATCTAAAAAGTGCATATTGTTTAAGAAACAAACACAAACTAGCAGAAGTGCACCTCTGAGATTTGCTGTTACATTTCCAAGGACATGACAGTGTATGGCCTTATTTCTGAAATTTGTATCCTAAACTTTTCAGCATGGCATCACACTCCACATCATGAAATATGGCACCATCATTTCTTGGTAGAAACCAGCTTCAAAACAGAAACTGAGTGTAACTAATTCAGATTATAAAATGTTCTGAAACATTTAGGCTTGACGGTGCAGGAATTCTGGCGTTGTGGGCAGTTCAGTGAACACAGTCTTGCGACTTGGGCTATTTAAACTTGGTCATAGCTTTTCTGGATCTGCAAAAAATACCAGTTTTCCCCAATAGTTGATTCTACACTTCTACAAGGTTATTTGTGTTGTACATAAATTTTTTGTTTCTTTGGGGTGACATTCTTGGAAGTTTTATGATAAAGCTGTTTAAATTGACAGACATCTGTGTTTAATTCAGCAAAAACATTTTAAACTCCAAAATTTACAGTACATTCTTCACAGCGCTTTATGATAGCTATGACTGTAGATATTTTTATAGATGTTTTCATGAGACAAATACTTCTTTTTGAAGCGTTACTTTTGTCACAGTTCCTATTGCTTATCTTGGGCTGATTTCACCTATTGCTCATCTCTTTCCTGCCTTAGCGCACACTGTTTGCTTGTACTACTTTTGAAGAGTTAATTTGTGTCAGTTCCTATTGCTTATCTTGGGCTGATTTCACCTATGGCTTATCTCTTTCCTGCCTTAGCGCACACTGTTTGCTTGCTTTGTTCACTTATTTACTTCATTCATTTAGCACACACTGTTTGCTTGCTTTGTTTACTTATTTACTTCATTCATTTAGCGCATACTGTTTGCTTGCTTGCTTGCTTTGTTTACTTATTTACTTCATTCATGCTTATTTAACATTTGCTTACCGGGAAAGTCCAACTGGGGCAGAGCCCATTTTCAGCAAAGGCCGAGGGAGAAACTCTCTAGATCCATGTCTTTGGAATGTGGGAGGAAACTGGAGCACCTGGAGGAAACCCCAGTGAATGTAGGGAGGACATGCAGACTCTGTACAGAAGATTCCCCAGCTAAGAATCGAACCAGAGAACCTCTTGCTGTGAGGTGAGAATGCTAACCACTGCACCATCCTATCGTGGGTACCCTCACCTACATTCATGATTTGCCTTTAATTACTGGCATGTGCTCCATAATGTAGACGAGGCCAGCCTTTATCCTGCTTCAACCCCCCCCCCCCAGCTATTGGTATGGAAGATGAAGCCTATATGCAGTTCATCCCTGGTTTTGTTTAGGGCAGCTGTCCGTGTGTTTACAGCAAAAGTTTTGGTTGTTACCTAGAACTTTGCTTCATCCTCCACTAGAGAGTCGACTCCTGTTGAGCCCACCTGTTCCCAGGAAGTGAAAGCTAATGTTGGTTGATCTGCAGTACTTCTAGCCTAGCTTGACCCTTTGACAAGCAAGGATTCTGTTCAAATCTAGACTTCCTTTTGTGTAAGCAGTTTATGGGCCGACTGCATATGTAAATTGAATTACTTTAATATTGCATGGAATGCAGTGCAAGTATTTTCTACGCTGACTGTGTATCAGGTTGAATATTTTTTATGTGAATTGTACATTAGATCAAAGTAAATATTTTTATTATGGAGGATTATTCATTCATGCTTTGCTGTTTCCACTAAGTTGGAGCTGCTAGAACAAAGCTGTTTATTCCTCAACATCCGTGTGCAGATTCAAACATTGACCTGCTGTCGGTCAGTAAATCTGACTTGTTTTCTCAGAATTTACACAACTAAGACGGCTCACTAAGAACTGAGTTTCAGATCTAACTGTATGTGCAATAGGAAGTGTCTTATGGGCAGAATATCCTGAAAGCGGCTTGAAATATTAAAATGCATTAATGAATAGCCTTTTATGAAAGGGTTTGAGTATTCTGATTTTGCAGGAATGATGCAGAATGAAACGTAGAATTACTGATGGCCGTTAAAAGAGAATTACCATTTTGCCCCTTGGGGACCAAAAATTGATCAAAACATTTAAAGGCAGTTCATAGTGGGGGTATTCTAGTTTATAGCTCATTTTTTAAATGTTGTCATTTACTCAGATGATTAAAATGGAATCGCTGTAACTCCCACAATCAGTGTCCAGCACTAGGACTGTCATGCAGACTTTTTCAATAAGCTGCCTAAAGCAGGGAGTCTGAACAGCCATGGTATTATGGTACCCTTGAAAATTTTTTCCATCTTCCCACCCCACCTTTACCAAGCTTTCCTTTTTGGTGTGATTCGTTATACCCATGCAAGCTAAGATGACTTGTGTTGCTATCTTAAAATGCTGCTTGTGTTAATAGTTGATGCTGTCTGATTAAATCTCTTGTCTGTCCTTGGCATTTATCCTAGTTGGTCACTCACCCACAATATGGTAAAAAACTTTTAATGGCGATCTTCAAAGTTTGGCCAGAGGCCCACTTTGCTTCCTTATGTCAAATCTGCTTGGATTCCCCTGTATACATGCTCATAATTTGTTGGGTACCTAGAGTAAAATAATCCATCTGTGGGCCTGGTTTCAATACCTTTTATATGTTGGCCATATTGTTTAAGGCAGGAAGTCAATCAAATCTCTAAACAAAATGGCTGACATACCAAAGGTAGTTGGTATGCAGCCTAGTCATGTTAACCTGTCCCATAGACTGTGTCCTTTGCCTTAGAATAATACAGAGTTTATTCTTGGAATATTTTTTGGGAGGGGGGTGTAGATGTAGGTATTTTATCAGAGAATATTGGAAGGAAGAGATGAATTTGTTGACCAGACTTATTCCACATTGCAGGAGCACAGCTATGCATGTGATATGCTGCGAATATCGCAATAAATGTTATTGAAATGGGAATAGTTCAGTTTGCTCAAGTGTATTTGAGGAGTATATACAAAATTCAGTGACCTTTAATGTTTCATTTATTATTTCTAACTTATTGTGTAGACAGAAGTGCTGCTATTTGTCAAATTTGATATTCATGACATCCTCTTTCAAAGGTGTAAAACTAGTAATATAAAAATTATCCACCAGGTCTCAATTTTGTGAAATTGTTAGAAAGTCGGTTTGGCAGAGATGGTTAAAATCACCTTGGGTTTCACTTTTTTCTTTGCATAGATCTGTACATGAGAAGGCTTCAGAGTGCACAGATGTTTCAGAACTTAAGGAAAACCTACCTGCCTGTAACTCAAATAGATTCGGTCTTCAATTTTATGCAATTTTGCAAGGTAAGTTAGACCACTGTCATGAACATTAATTATCCCAAAAGTGGATTTCTAAGGAAAATAGAAGAACTTGCTTTTAAGTTTTTGTATCTTGCTAGATTTATGCTAACAGGGGGCACAAGTATGTTCTGGTCTCCATCCTTATCTTTACACAATGCAGAGTTTAACAGGCGTCACCTCACCTTGTCTGTGCTTCTTGCAGATGGAACATGCCAGGAAGACTACGTTGCTGCATATTATATTTGTTTGATGGAAAGAACAAAGGAAGAGTGAGTGACTTTCTCTCTCTAAAAAAAACTCTTGCTGTGTATAGCTCATATTTTTGCGTGAATAACTTGGTTCACCTCACACCTTATACAGAAGGTTGTATATCAAAAGCATTTTTCTTTTCAACAGATTGAGACATTAGTTGGACATGGTGCAACACTAACGACAGGGGCCTTAATCCTAGTGGGCTTCCTAGGTGGCTTTTAATATGTTACTTTTAGATTCTGCAAACATGTCATCTGTATGCTCAACAGGATGGTCAATTGAGTCAACCCGGTTTTCACTTAGGAACAGTATTTTAGTTAAATAGGATTCAAAACAGTTGACTGTATTCTTAGAATCCTTACCTATTACAGTGGGTACAAGATCCATGGTAGTAACTTTATCCCCTTTCAAATCTGAGGTAGAGTGAGGATGCTGCCACCTATATAAGTGGTAGAAGACTTAGGGCAGTAAACTAGGCCCATAGCTCCCTTTGCATGGATGCCTGAAACCATCTGGTCTAGTAACACTGCCACTTTGATTGTGTAGTAAGCACATATCCATTTGTGAGCCTTGTACTTGAGGTAAAGCTTGTTCATACTGTCTCTTGTTCATACTGTCTGCTGTAAGTCATTACAGCAGTTAAATTTGAATTCATATCTGCCATAGTGATTCTGAATTGACAGTAAGGACTGTTTTGGAATGTAGAGTTCGGTGGTCACCCTCTTTCTTGTAAGCTCAGCAGAGTAGTGGTGTCAGTGGGCCTATGGCTGATTCGGTGTAGGCCTAAAAGTAAAATCATCTGTAACTGATTTTTGGTGTCATACTTTCACTTTGTTGAAACTTTTCTGATCATCTGCCTGTTGTCAGAAAGATGAAATGATTCATTTAACCACAGTGCACTGGATTATATGAGCCAGTAACCACTTTTGGAGAGGTTGCTTTTTTCTCCACTGTAGTACAACCATTGAGTTGGTGTATGTACTTTAGAATAGGAGGGGTCCCCAAATGTTTTTATTTCATGGATTTTCAATTTACTGTTTTTAGAAGTGAAGTTTTAGAAAAGCCTAAATCGAGAACTGGTGTTGCACGATGAAAGTAAACTTTTTGTGGTAATATTTTTAGTGTCCTGGACTGCAGGGAGCAGATATTCTGTGCACCTAGTGGCATATCTCTCAACCTCCTATGTCATTGTTTAGTGACTTCAATCCTCAACTATTTGCCTGAAAACCACAGATTTTATAAATAACAGATCAAACATTTGAGGACAAAATCTGGACAAAAATCTATACAGCTCAGAGCTATACCTTGTGGATGTTAGAGAAACAGAGCAGGATCCATGAATATAGGTATCAGAAATCATGTTATAGCTTCTGAGTAGTTACAGGGTTTTGAATGATGTGGATAAAGCTGACTTTTGTTTCAGTGGAAGGAAGTTTTAGAAGAGAAAACAATTATACCCCAATCCAAAAATCTCTCTGTTTATGCTGTCACAAAACTCTGTTGTATGTTTGGCTATTGAAAACAAACACTCAAATGGCTAAATATTATACGAAAAACACGGATGTGGAACATTACTGAACAGGAGTAACTGCGAAAATAAATTCATCAAATGGCCATAGTTGGTCAGCATCGCGAATTCAACCAAACATGGTGGAGGGGGTCTTCAAATATATATATATATATATATATATATATATATATATATATATATATATGTATATATATATATATATATATATATATATATATATATATATATATATATACACACACACACACACACACACACACACACACGCACAGGATTCTTGTGCGTTAATTGCAGTTTCTCGTTCATACCTTTATTTGTCTTTACCAAATGACTGTCCCCTGTGGGTAGCCTTCTGCAGACGTCAGGGAATTTAGATATTCCCATACTTTGTCAACCTTTTGATTCAAGCCTCCTCTCAGCAGCTCATGCTTCAGGATCTCCACTAAGCTGCTTTTACACAGTGTAAGGTTCACCCTTCAATCTCCATCTGTGTTGGCTCCCTCTCAGGAACAAGTTTTCCTGGGTAGGAGGATTCGGACCTTTTCAATGATGACTTGCCCCCCTCCCCACTTCCCAAGAACCAAGATGCTCTCATCCAAAAAAAAAAAAAAAAAAAAAAAAGAAGCCAATCTGGTGGTCCCCTGCCATAAACAAACTTTACAACAAAAGGAAGAAACTGTTGCAGAAAAGAGGAAAATCCCAGGATGCAAAAAACTTCCTTACCAGCCTCAGTAAGAAACTGAGATCCCTCATAAAATCCTCCAAAGCTAGTTACGAAAATAAAATTGCCAAAGATTTCAAAGACAACCACAAGGCATTCTATAACTATGTCAAGAATCTAAATGGCAATGCTCAGATCTGCTCTGAGCTACAACAGAATGGCATTAAATATACTGATCCCAAGGATATTGCCAATATCCTGGCAGATCGATTCAGTGCCAACTTCACCCCCCCCCTCACCCCCTAAATGGCCCATCTCAATACCGGAAGATTGCCAAATTCTGGTAATGGCCACACAGGTAAAAAAACGCACTCTCCAAAGCTAAGAATACAGCATCCATGGGACCAGATGACATCCCATGCTGTGTACTACATGAACTACAATATGAACTGGCATCTCTCCTAAGTGTCATGTTTAATCATAGCCTCACCTCAGGTTTCATGGCCACTGAGTGGCACACAGCTACAGTTATCCCACTCCACAAGGGGGGATTCACCTTGGATCCCGGAAACTACCATCCCATCAGTCTGACAAGCCTGATCTGCAAGGCCATGGAGCTTATTATCATGGAACCTATAAACAAAGACATTGACAACCTTCAAACACTGGACCCCACCCAGTTTGGGTTCGTGAAGGGCTGATCTTGTCTCCTGAACTTGATTGACGTCTTTGAATCAGTCTCCAGAGCCGTGGACAAAGGTAAGGTGGTCCACACAGCCTATCTAGACCTTGCCAAGGCCTTTGACACCATCCCCCACTCTGGAATCGTAGATAAACTTACTAAGCTGGGCATTAATCAATCCCTACGTCACCCAGTGGGTTGCTAACTGGCTTACTGATAGAACCCGCACTGTTAAAAGTAGCCGACTCCAAATCCAGCTCCAGACAAGTGGAGTACCTCAGGGTTCAGTCCTGGGACCGCTCTTGTTTGGCATCTACTTCTCTGAAGTACAGGCCAACACTAAGGGACTCTGGATAACAAAGTTCGCAGATGACTGCAAACTGGGAACCATTATTGAATCCCCAAATTATGTGGATACTCTACAAAAGGGTCTTACAGAAACAGATGCTTGGTGCCAGAGCCATGGGCTCAAGCTCAATGCCAACAAATGTATAGTTATCCCCTTTGGGAAAAAACATGTATCCGTGAATTACCATATAGGTGGCAGTACACTAAACACTGAAAGTGTGATAAGAGACTTAGGGACACAGGTGAACAGCGGTCTCACCTTCGATAACCACATCGCCACAACAGTCAGGAAATTCTTCTATGTGGCACACCTCATCACTAAGGGCTTTTCATCCAGAAAAAAGGAGGTCATTGTCCCACTGTACTCCTCCCTCATTAGACCCATTATAGAATACAATGCCCCGTTTGGTATGTACCTCTCAAGACATCTGCAACAACTGGAAAGGCCACAGAAATACCTCACTAAAAGAATCACAGGCCTAAAGCAGATGCCCTACACTGACCGCCTTAAAAAACTCCAGCTATACTCTGTCGCATATCGCCTACTCTGAGGCGATCTTTGCTTAACATACAAGGCCATGTCAAACCCAGAGCTGTTGGACATGCTACACTTAAAGAAATCCCAATCCCTCAGAGCCACATGTTCCAGGGAGCTAAACCTTGTCATCACAATAAACAAAACATGCTGGAGGGATAGGTTCCTGACCCAGAGACTCCTCAGACTCTGGAATAGATTGCCCATACATGTCAAGCAGAGTGCCTCTTTGGTCCTCTTCAAAAGGAACCTTGACGATCGGATGGGAGAAAGGAAATTCATCTCGGGTCAGTCGGCCTGCTAGACAGGGGTCCAGGGAAGTAAATAGTGTGAGAAGAAATAGCCAGGGAATTGTTATAGCTAGGCTTGTATAGGCCCTAGGGCTGATAGCCTAGTACCAACCTATGAACCTAAGATCCTCACTTTGACTGCATATTTCCAGTCCCTTCTACTATTTCCAGCCTTTCCTGTAAGGGAGTGTGTCTGAGCTCTGGGGTACATGGCATCCACCATTCCAATGGTTCCCTTTGCCAAACTCCACATGATGAAATTTCAGTGGTATCTCAAGACTGTATTTGGCTGCAGCATTGCCACCTTCAGGAGTATCCGGTTCTTTTCTTACCTTATCTCAAGCTTGAGCTCCTCTGGTAGATTCTTCAGATTTCCCTAAAACCAGGTCTGCCTTTTCAGGTTCCCCTCCCTTCTCAGGAGTTGTACCTGGATGCTTCCAGTCAAGGTTGGGGAGCCTCTTCAAACAGCTTCAAGGTCCAGGGTCTTTGGCCCCATCAACAATTGGAAGACCATATCAACATCAAGGAGATGAGAACTCTACTTCTAGCTGTCTAGGCTTTTCACTACCTTTGGGTTCCAGGTTCTGTTACAGACAATTCCACAGTCATGTGGTACATCAATAAATAAGGCTGGCTCTTCAGGCTTTGGATTTTGTAGTCTGCCATTACTTGATTCTTCAGGTGGTTTGCATTCCTTCAGAGCAAAAATCTAGTGGCAGAGTCTTTCAACAGGTCCAGAACAAATCTTCACAAGTAGATGATTTACAGGTAGGTGTTTCTGGACATTGTCCATCAGTGGGGTACTCCTCAATCTTTTTGCCTCCCTTCTGAATAAAGCTCTGCTAGAATCTTCTGGCTTGGAAAGTGGATGTCGTGCTTTTTTCTTGTAAGGTATGCTCCTGTATGCGTGTCCCCATTCCCTGCTACCAAAGGTCCTGCACAAGGACATGTGGGACAGGCCCAAAATCTTGCTGGTGACTCCCTTTTGTCCCAGACAGCATTGGGTCCCCCCTCCTATTTCATCTTGCCAGGGGCAATCATCACAAGTTACCTGACAGGATGGGTCTCCTCACACAAGACGGGATCTCTCATTCACTCTCACTTGCCTACTCTTTACTTGACACTTCGATAACATTTTGGTTCCTTTTAGACACTAATCTTCTCAGAATGTGCTTCAGGTTTAGCAGGAGGCCAGAAACCCGACTACTAGAAAATTATATGTGGCTAAATGTAAGAGATTTTTTGTTTGGTGTCTCCAGGCATGTCCTGCACCCTTTCTGTGGGTATTCTTCATTTGTGTGATTTGCCCATTTCTGGCGTGGCATATTAATCTGTTAAAGGTCATTTGTCAGCTGTTTCCACCTGTCTGCTTCTGAATCAACCTCTAGCTTCTAGTTTTGTAGTAATTTTCTGAAAGGCTACTTTCATATTCAGCCTACAAGAAAGACTATTCCTCCTCCTCCTGACCTTAATTTTGTTCTTGAGAAAATGACTTTGTTCTCTTTTGAACCTGCATTTCCTTTTCACATAGTGTAATTGGAAGACTGTATTATTGGAGGCTCTTACTACTACCAAGAGAGTCTCTGAACTTCAAGCACTCATGGCAGTTCCACCTTTTTTTTTTCAGGACAAGGTGTCTCTTCCTACTAATCCTTTTATGCCCAAGGTGGTTAATGATTTGTTCTTGAATCAGTCCATTCATCTTTCCTCTTTTCCCTTCTCCACGGGATCATAGAGGGAGGGTTCTTCACACCCTTGGTTTACGTAGACTGAACGGGTGTTACCTAGATAAGACGAAACATGCTATGAAATCGGAACAGCTTTTTGTTTCCTTTCATGCCAGGAAATTTTGCTGCGTCTAAACAAGCCATCTCCTCCTGTATTTCTAAGTCCATTTCTTTGTGCTCTTCTTTTCATGGTAAATGGCTTTCCTTTTCTGTTTGTGCTAATTCTTCAGGGCAGTGGCTTCTGTGCTAATTCTTAAGGGCAGTGGCTTCTTCTGGTGGTGGTTTCACCAGTTTGTATACTGGATGCATTTTGGAAACTGCTACTTTTTCTTCTGTCACACTTTCACCAAACATTACACCGTGGCATGTTTTGCCAGGGCTATTTTTCATGTTTTTTTGGGGGGGCTCTTCTTTGGCTTGTGTGCCCTCCTCCTCGTACTTTCCAGTACTTGTGTACTCTTCCAAGAGTGATGAATACTGCAGCAGTGATTAGGAAGGACAATAGTACACTTGTCTTACCGTAACAGTAGATGTCCTACTTCCTACTGTTGCAGTATTCTGCCCCTCCCTCTTACCCCCATTACTTTGTTGCCCTCCTCTTGCTGAGGGGTACTTCCATCCTTTTCTCGTTCTTCCTTTACTGGATGTACACGGTATAGATTTTTTTCTCTCTGGTTGCTTTGGTTCTTCTGGGCACTTCACTTCTGTGGATTAGGTGTCTGCACATCGCATATCTACCTTGCACCTTGCATGTAGGACATATAGGTTCTTAGGTTGGTACTAGGCTATCGGCCCTAGGTACTATACAAACCTAGCCATAACAATTCCCTGGCTATTTCTTCCCATACTATTTATAGGTTGATACTAGGCTTGTTGAACCCTGGACCATACACACTATAGTCATGGGACTTGCCACTAAGCCATCGGAGGTGTATACACCATATGTCTGACATATGGCACCTAGAAGGTATAAATGCTTTGGTATGTTGGCTGGACATTTAGCTATCGTCTGCAGAATATCCCAAGATTGAAGAATACTGTAGCAGTGAGAAGCAGAGCACCTACTGTTACGATTGTACTTGTCTCGTTTCTTATTCGGCACATTCACAGGCACGTTTAAATCTTTTCTGCTAAGGGAACTTACATCTGCAAAAAAAAATAAATAATTCATCTTTATTTCTGTATACAATGAACTCACCGAAGTACCACCACTTAGCCTGCATATCCACTGCCACTCGGTATTCCCTTTTGTTAAATAAATTTCCCCTGGTGTCCTGGTTAAATTTCCTCATCAGTATGAATGCTGCCATAGGTCTGCACTGAAAATAGGTCATAGGCCTAAGTGGGCTAACCTCATCACCAAAACATGTATAAATACATTCCAAATGGGTGGACACATGATGGCAGCCAGCCCACCACCATGTTGACCCCTCCAAAAAAAAAGTCTATCCACAGCCCCAAGAAAATTTGGCAGATGTTTGAATCTAGAGTTTGCACACACAGGTGTACGTATGTGTTGCTGTACCTGGATTATTATGGAATTGTCCTGAATATGCAGTGAGCAGTGCAGTCACATGTGTCTAGCGGTGCACCTATTGTAAAGCTCAAGGACTATAGGTTTGTAGGAAAGTACTAGGCCAGCTGCACTTACAGGACATTTTTAACTTACCAGTTTCCCTTTTTGTACTTGAATTAATCTTTCTCATTTGGTTAGAGATTGGCCTTACCCATCCCATGGTCTGTAATTATATATCACCCCTAATGGGGTAAAGCATTTAGGAGCCCTATGCATGGGGTAAAGCATTTAGGAGCTGCCTCTATCCATTAGTAGCACAGGAGACATTTCTGAAGTAAGCTTTCTGTTCATGATGTGGACAGGGCCAAGCTTTGTTTTATATGGACGGGGTAGTCTGTTCCAGTGCAGGAGTATCCACTGAGATGTGTCGCACTCCATACGGTCCTGCTGATGTTGCAGAAAAGACTACTATAGCTTATACACTTCTGGTTCCTGAAGGCAACAGTACTGTGTCCAAATAAGTCTTTCTAACTCAAGAAAAGATGAACGAAATCCAGTTAGTGGTCAAACTCATTCAAAACATCCAAGACATTCAGTAATATAAAACAACATTTTCTAAAGGATCTCAGCCAATGTTAGTTTCTCTTGAAAGACTACAGAATGAGGAGGTCTCATTGGGCTCTCATGAATGTCTTGGGGTTATCCTCAGTATCCCTAGAAGTAATATGATTGACCTTGGCCTATAAGGAACAAACGTTCCTAGTCAACAGATTCAAAGCAACTTGTAATGACTAGTTCTCCCCAAAGTGATTCAACATTTAAGAGTTGCTTCAGGTTATACTCTAGGAGTTCACTGCAACAATCCTGTACAAGGTAACTGAATGTGTATCCGCAGTAAAAACCAAACAGTGCTGGCAAGAGTTACCTCCAACAACAATGAAATGAACAGTAAAAAAACAAAGCAGGAGGTAGCAGCCACGGCTATGTAGAATAACAGCTTTATTAGTAAGAGGTGAGCGCTTTCATGGCACCATCGGGTGGAGATGTTAGGAATAGAGTAGAAACTAGGGAACTAGAATGGATTATAAGGCTACGAGCTAACATTGGGGTAGGCTTGAATGGCAAAATTAATATTAAACCCATTCTTCTAAATAGAGATTTAAAGAAATAGTAGGTAGTACTCCCCTCCCCCCTCGACCTTTTATACTTTTTTATACTTTTATATATTTTTATACTTTTATATTGTATGTATTAAGTTGTATGATGTGATGTGCTGTTTCTATTGTCAAGCTGTTTTTAATTTTAAGCTTTTAAAATTTTTCACACTAGGTATAAAATGTTTTATACTTGGTATATGGTTTTAAGGATTAATTGGGTAGTTGATGGTAATGATAAGCTTGGTATAAATGCTGTGTTATACTGTTTGATTGTCTGAAGTGGCTGATGCCACAAAAGCACTCACCTCTTTTACTAATAAAGCTGTTATTCTACATAGCCGTGGCTGCTACCTCCTGCTTTGTTTTTTACTGTTCATTTCATTGTTGTTGGAGGTAACTCTTGCCAGCACTGTTTGTTTTTTACTGCAGATTCATTTACATTACGAGTGGTGCTGGACATGGCAGAGGGAAATGTCTCTATTATTGAACTGGATTATGTCCCTGAAAAGGGAAATCAAAGGAATTTTATACAAAGGAACCTGCATGAACTTCTTGAGGTCAAAAACAACCCCTTGCTAGAGGTAAAGCCTCTAGTGCAAGATTTGCAGCAAGAAGAGAACAGAGAGTATGTTGTTGCTGCAATGAGAAAAGACTTGTTTAAAATTGAGAATGATTTACAGAAATTGAAACCGCTTCAGTCACAGAGACTTTATTTTGAAGCCTTCCTAAAGCTTAATATAGTCCCTCGGGGCTTAAGGGTACTGAAAATGCCCACATATGGAACTATGTACAAAGATTTGTTATTAAAGTGGCAGCATATTAACTTAGAAACCAGTTGCAATTATATGCAGCTGCTAATAAATTTCTTTAAGCCAGAAGAACTCACTATATCATCCGAGTGGATGAGAGGTGTGGACTCCAACGCTTAGCTGAGATATACAAGTATCCTGTTTTTTTTCGATTATTTATACAGTGTATTGTTCTAGCAATTTATATACAGCACTTTTATTGAAATCTGCACGGGTAACTGATTTGTTTGCAGTTAAAGCATTCTGTATCTTTACAAATAACTTTCATTTTGTGGCTTTCTCTAGTGCTTTGTAGGCTAATAGCTGCAGGTTAGTGGGGGCTGGTTCTTTTGTGTTTTTGTAAAAAAAAAAAAGTTGTTCTGGTATTTAAGCCCTAACTTTGAGAGAGTTTCTGTCTATATACACTGAGCAGAGTGGATGAGATGTATGGACTCCCACTCTTAGCTGAGATATACAAGTATTCCTGTTTTTTTTCGATTATTTATAGAGTTTATTGTTCTAGCAATTTTATATACAGCACTTTTATTGAAATCTGCACGGGTAACTGATTTGTTTGCAGTTAAAGCATTCTGTATCTTTACAAATAACTTTCATTTTATGGCTTTCTCTAGTGCTTTGTAGGCTAATACCTTTAGTGTCCCCACCCACCCTTCGTGTTGGTGTATTGTTATACTTGGTGGCTTTGCAGTTGCCCGCCCCTACTGTAAATCTGATCTGGGACTTCTCCCAGTCTAGTGTCATTAGTTCATTCTACCTAATACAGAGAGACCATTTGATAAGGCCTTCTGTTTCTCCTTTATCCCTTTCAAAAAAAAATTTTTTTTTGCCATTTCCTTATGTTCTGACTGTGCTTCTCAAACATTTTGGAAATATAGAGTGTATTTTAGAGCATTTATTATAACTGTAATTGCCTTAATATTGCTACAACTCAAGTACTCTAGGTTGCACTGCATCTGAAGTGTTTGTATGTTTTAGCTGCTTTTCTGTATATATAGACTTCTCTGTATATGTAGACTAGCTACTTATTCTGCTGTATTACTGCCACTTAAATCGTTTTTCAGTTGTGCACTTGCCTTGCTTCATTTAAAAAGTTTTAAATTGCTAATTTTGTAGAGTTTTAATTGCATTTACTGTTTAGGACTACACACTCAAGTGTGTTAGACTTTTCTGTGTTTATTTACTGTATTATTGCATTGTTTAGCCTGTTTCAACAAAAAAAATATATATACTATCCTGTTTGCTCGTTTCCCACCTTTTCTAGCCAGTCCATATCCCAGGCCTTGCTTGTCTCAGGACTTTATTTTCTGTGCTCAGAGCTATTCAGACCTTGCTGTGGCAGAGGGAAGTCCTACTGCTTACCAGTGGGACCGGTGAGCATTGTACTGACTGTCTAACGCTAGAGGAGTGGTTTCCAGCTCTGAAATTGTAATTTTATTAGCCTTTTTGGGCTGATTTCTATCCCTTTCAACTTTCTGGCTTAAAAATGTGTGTTTGTGCATTTTTCACATCGTGCAGCACCACGGGGCTACAGTTAAACTATTCCAGGTGCCAGAAAGTGTGCTCTTCAAATTTTCCCTTAAAACTAGCTGGTTTCTCAGTAGTAGCACTAAAATCTGAACCCCTGTGACTAGCACTTGCTCTAGAACCTGCTGTAAAGCACTAGGAAGCCTGAACCTGATACAAGCACTCAGCTCTCCTTGTCAATAAGAATAAATTAATCATAGGCACTAAACAGCCTACAATTGCAAAGTACCTTGCAAAGTTAAGGGAAAATGGATCTTAAACCTTACAAAAAAGCACCTAAATAGGCATGTCCAAGGGTCAGCTTCCGGTGGTTTCTCCTGTCCACCTGGTGAATCTGGGCATACTGGGGCAATGCGGCAACTGCCTCATGTACACAGACAATCCTCTCCTCCTACCACCCAACACTACAACCTGCGAGAGATGCACTTACATAGCCAAACTGGAAGCAAAGCTCTCTCCGGTCAAGACTGTGCTAGACAGTCAAGAGGAGAAGGCTAACACCTGCATTACACCTCTAGCAACTCATAGCCCTTCAAAACCCACACCATCAACTCCCACACATAGCAACACTAAACACACATATGCGGAGGCCCTTAACATTAACCTGCCCAAGCAACAAGGACCTCCGAAGCCGAAACGCAAACAAACACCAGTCACAACCAAAGTGACACATAGCTCACACCACCAGTGTGCCACCCAACAACAGCCCCTAAGGCAAGACAAATGTACCCAACACTTTAGTCATAGGTGACTCTATAGTCAGGCACACTGATGTCCCACTCACCAGGCTGAACAAGGAGAAAATTACAGTCAGCTGCCTGTCGGTGCCAGGATCTGCCACATAACGCATGCACTCAAGTCACTCCACAAGTACAAATACGACTCCGTCATTGTCCATGCTGGAGTAAATGACTTGAGATGTATCTCCCTGGACTACATGAAAAGAGACATGGAAGAGCTCTTGGATCATGTGACCCAGGCAGGTATGACCCTAGCCCTGAGTAGCATCCTGCCTTCGCCCAGAATGATACCACAGTATAAGGACGAAATGATTGACTTCAACAATTGGCTAAGCTACTGGTGTCATTCAAAGGGGATCCAGTATTTGTCTGCCTGGGAAGACATGATCAACAAACCACGATGCTTTGCCAGAGATGGTCTGCACCTGTCACCCCTGGGATTCAGGTTACTGGCTAAAGCTCTTGCTACCCCTATAGTTCCTTTTTTAGGCAAGGTTCAAAGGATAAAACCACCACCGTAACAGATACAAGCATGCAAAATCGGAAGGTAATGCTACTCAATGCTAGAAGTCTAAACCTCAAAATGCACTCTCTCGAGGCACTCCTAAAAAATGGAGAACATCGATATCTGTGCAGTGACAAAGACCTGGTTCAAGGCTCCAGAGAGCACTCCTGCAATACCAGGCTACAATTCTTACCACACTTTTCGGCCACAAAACCAAGACCGAAACACTAAAGGTGGAGGAGTGTCCATATTCACCAAGGATATTCACACCTCCAGGCTAGTTGCCCAACACAATGCAGCTGAAATTCTTCAGGTGCAACTAACACTAGGTAAGACTGCAATCCAAATTGTAGCTTGCTACAGATCCCCCACCATACCCCAAGATTCTCACTACACCTTCCTAAACATACTGGAAAATGTTAAGATACAACCAAATACCCTAATACTAGGTGATTTCAACTACCCTGCCATTAATTGGGAAAACTACTCTGGTACCAACTCCTTTTCCCAACGGTTCTTGGAATTCATAAATTCCAACGCCCTGGATCAACTAATCCATTGTCCCAACAGAGGCTCCAATATCCTAGACCTGGTCATTACCAACATGGGAGATAGATGCTCCACACCAGTGGTCACTCTCTCATTGGTCAGGTCTGACCATAAGCAAATCACCCTTGACATCCACATCCCACCCCCACCCCCCAGTAAGGAAACCTCCTTAAAAAACTTCTCCAAAGCCAACTTCATGCTACTGAAGTCAGAAGTGACAAACTTCACAACACCACGCCGACAGCATCTTGAAGTTCGACTGCAGAATCCTACACTAAGGCACTGTATGAGCACATCCACTCATGCATGAATCGTGCCATCCCAAATAGAACCAAGATGCTCTTCTCCAAAAAAAGGAAGCCAATCTGGTGGTCCCCTGCTATAAACAAACTATACAACAGAAGGAAGAAACTGTTGCAGAAGAGAGGAAAATCCCAGGATGCAAAAAAAACTCCCTTACCAGCCTCAGTAAGAAGCTGAGATCCCTCATAAAATCCTCAAAAGCTAGTTACGAAAATAAAATTGCCAAAGATTCCAAAGACAACCACAGGGCATTCTATAGTTATGTCAAGAATCTAAATGGCAATGCTCAGATCTACTCCGAACTGCAACAGAATGGCATTAAATATACTGATCCTAAGGATATTGCCAATATCCTGGCAGATCGATTTAGTGCCACCTTCACTCCCCTCTCACCCCCTAAAGGGCCCATCTCAATATCAAAAGATTGACAAATTCCGATAATCACAGCCACACAGGTAGAAACAGCACTCTCCAAAGCTAAGAATACAGCATCCATGGGACCAGATGACATCCCAGGCTGTGTACTACTACAAAAACTACAAAATGAACCCACCCCCCTAAGTGTTGTGTTTTATCATAGCCTCACCTCACCACGCCAGTGCCACTGTGTGGCGCACAGCTGTTTATCTCGCTCCACAGAGTGTGGATCCACCTTGATCGGGAACTACAGTCCCATCAGTAGACACTGGACCCCACCCAGTTTGGGTTCATGAAGGGCCGATCTTGTCTCCTGAATCTGATTGACTTCTTCGAATCGGTCTCCAGAGCTGTGGACGAGGGTAAGGAGGTCCACACAGCCTATCTGGTCCTCGCCAAGGCCTTCAACACCATCCCCCTCTCTGGAATCATAGATAAACTTACTAAGCTGGGCATCAATCCCTACGTCACTTGTATGGTTGCCAATTGGCTTACTGACAGAACCCAGACTGTAAAAGTAGCCGACTCCAAATCCAGCTCCAGACAAGTGGAGTAACTCAGGGTTCAGTCCTGGGACCACTCTTGTTTGGCATCTACTTCTCTGAAGTACAGGCCAACATTAAGGGACTCTGGCTAACAAAGTTTGCAGATGACTGCAAACTGGGAGCCATTATTGAATCCCCAAATGATGTGGATATTCTACAAAAGGGCCTTACAGAAACAGATGCCTGGTGCCAGAGCCATGGGCTCAAGCTTAATGCCAAGAAATGTATAGTCATCCCCTCTGGAAAAAAACATGTACCCATGAACTACCACATAGGTGGCAGGACACTAAACATCGAAAGTGTGATGAGAGACTTGGGGACACAAGTGGACAGTGGTCTCACTTTCGATAACCACATCGCCACAACAGTCAGGAAATCCGTCTACGTAGCACACCTCATCACTAAGGGCTTTTCATCCAGAAAAAAGGAGGTCATTGTCCCACTATACTCATCCCTCATTAGAGCCATTATAGAGTATAATGCCCCATTTGATATGTACCTCACAAGACATCTGCAACAGCTGGAAAGTTCACAGAAATACCTCACTAAAAGAATCACAGGCCTAAAGCAGATGCCATATGCTGACCGTCTAAAAAAAAACTCCAGCTATACTCTGTGGCATATCGTCTACTCAGAGGCAATCTCTGCTTAACGTACAAGGCCATGTCAAACCCTGAGCTGTTGGACATGCTCCACTTAAAGAAATCTCAATCCCTCAGAGCCACTCGCTCCAGGGATCTAAACCTTATCGCATTGAACAAAACATGCTGGAGGGATAGGTTCCTGACCCAGAGACTCCCCATACTCTGGAATAGACTGCCCATACATGTCAAGCAGAGTACCTCATTGGCCCTCTTCAAAAGGAACCTTGATGATTGGATGGGAGATGGGAAATTCACCCCGGGGATTATGTCAGTCACCCTGCTAGACAGGGGCCCAGAGAAGTAAATATTGTGGGGAAAAAATTTCCAGGGAATTGTTATGGCTAGGCTTGCATAGGCCTTAGGGCCGATAGCCTAGTACCAACCTATGAACCAATGTCTGTAAACTGCAAGCAGAACTCTATGAAAAATATCCACATGCTATTGTCGATTTAAAATTAGACTATGTCTTGGAACATATATCTGTTTATGATCAGCAACTGATGGGCTATAAGAAAAAGAAAGTGCAAAGGGACTTGCAAGATTTTTCTAGTGGGCATGTCTTTGCTTGGCCCAAAACAGCATAGCAATGCTGTGAATAGCAGTAGCTCTACTCAGCCCATTGAATCTCAATTGGTTCCTAAGCAACCGATTGAGCCTGCCAATTCTCTTGTTAGAGATGCACTAGAGAACTCCAATGCTGTAATGCCACTTCCTACCACACCTCCCTCTGATTCCACAAGCAGCAGTGAGATACTGAGGCCTGAGAGAGGAGCTTGCAGCAAATTTGCAGAAAGAAATCTATCTACTAACTTTAACAGTAGCCGTATGTCATCAGTTCCATCTGACAGCACGGCTCTTTCTTCACCGTATCCTATATGAATTGCAAATTTTCGGAACTGCTCCACAAGCAGATGAAGGATGAAACGGAAAGCGTCCACAGAACAGGAACAACCTATGACGCTCAAGAAAATGTGGCAACAATCCAACATCCATTAGTATGGAATATATCACGGCGGATTTTAACTGATTCTGAGATGTGTATTGAACAAAGGGAAATCCTTTGTACCGGCAAGTAGAATGGATGTGACTGACAATATTATAGAACTTAAAATGTTTACTAGGAATCTTATGCTTAAATCTCAGTTTGGTGACAATGAATAATAGCTGTGTGAACATTTTTAAGAAGCCGAGTAGCTATATTCCTGTAAACAATGCTGCTATTGAGACATTCGAAAAAGCATGTATAAAAGAAATATATAAGATGCATGATGGTGGTATTTTTAAGAAATGCTTCTATAATTTAAACAGAGAAGAAAAAGAAGCTGTGGAGGTTTTGTGTAATGATCGCTCCATCGCAGGGAGACCAGCTGATAAAGGTGGTTCTCTAGTGGTGATGGATTATGTTTTTTATAAGGAATCTATGCTGACAATGTTGAATGATGATATCTCTTATCAGAAAGTAGATATTCACCAGGTGCATATAAAGCAGCATGTTAATATACAATGCATTAGTTGAAAGCTTAGTGTCGAGTTATTAGCCAAGAGCTATTCAAGTACTTCATAGTTGACAAACCTGTTCTACCCATCATACAAAGTCTCCCTAAAATACATAAACATCCCAGAGTGCCCCCCATGAGACCCATTGTATCAGGGAGGGGCTGGTGTACTGAACCTTTGCCCATTTTTGTAGAGCACCACCTTAAAACTGTGTTGAAAAAGAATGTATATATATTAACTGATGCAAAATAGTTTTTTTAAAGATCTGTATGCATTTTGTAAGAGAATAGCTGTGGAGGATAGATGGCTCATGATTACGTTGGATGTGAAATCTCTATTCACAGTCATCCCCAATAGTAAAGGTGTTGAGCTCTTCAAACAGTATTTAATGGAAGATGAAACATATGATGTAAAAGTTATTGATTTATCATCACTGCTGATGGAACTGATATTGGAGAACAATATATTTTTGTTTGAAGGAAATTTATATAGACAAAAGGATGGCGTGGCCATGGGCCCTTCATGTGCAAATGGCTATGCAAATATTGTTATGGCTATGTGGGAGAAAGATTTCCTACTGACTGAGATGGGAAGGCATCTGAAGTTCTACAGGAGATTTGTGGATGATCTCTTTATTTTATGGGGAGGTGACGTAGCCCCATTTCTATCATTCTTCCACAAAATGGGTAATAGTAAGAGCTTCCTTAAATTTTCAATGAAGCATTCCTATGATGTTCTAGATTATCTGGATGTCAGGATACTTCAAAAAGATAGAGGTATTCTGGAAACTGAAATCTATAGGAAAGAATGCTATAGGAATAGCTATCTCCATAGACAGAGCATGCACCTGAGACATATATTTAAGAACACTGTAAGAGGCCAAGGTCTGAGAGCATCAAGACTCACAGCTAATCAAACTAAGTATGAGGAGGAGATCAAGAACATGAAGGAAAGGTTCATACATAGAGGGTACAGTAAAAAAAGAGATACAACCGTCATTAGTGGGTCTATCTGAGGCAAGGGAAGGAAGAGGAAAGCCATACTTTTCAGATATGGATACCATCATTGACTGTTAAGTCAGAAACCTATGAGAGTACAAGTATCCTACTCGAGTAACATTAGATCTTTACAGGAAGTATATAAAAAAACTGGAATATACTATGTGCTGATGATGATGTTAAAAGGCTGGTAGGTGAGACCCCGAGATTTGCTTTTAAGAATAAAAAATCTATAAAAAGATTATTATGTGGACCACAACCCATGGAAACAAGAATAGAAAATGCAGTCAGATATGGAACCTTCCCCTGCAATAAATGCAATTACTGTACCTTCATTGACACTGGAAGTAGATTTCTACATTCAGATCTAAAGAAGGCGTTTTACCTTCACAATATTGGCTAACTGTGACAGTATGAATATTATATACTTGGCACACTGCACAATCTGTCCTGCCTTCAACGTTGGAATGACAACTCGAAGGCTGAGAGACCAGATGAGGGAGCATATATATGATATCACCAGAGGAATAGAGTCAAATGCCTTAGCCAGGCATGTAAGGGACCATGATGAGACACGCACATTTTTATTTTTAGTAATAGATAGTCTATACCAACAATAGAGGTGGAGATGTTAGGAATAGAGTTGAAACTAGGGAACTAGAATGGATTATAAGGCTACGAGCTAACATTAGGGTAGGCCTGAATGACCAAATTAATATTAAACCCATTCTTCTAAATAGAGATTTAAAGAAATAGTAGGTAGTACCCCCTCTCAACCTTTTATACATTTTTATACTTTTATATTGTATGCATTAAGTTGTATGATGTTATATGCTGTTTCTATTGTCAAGCTGTTTTTAATTTTAAGCTTTTAAAATTTTTCACACTAGGTATAAAACATTTTATACTATGTATATGGTTTTAAGGATTAATTGGGTAGTTAATGGTAATACTAAGCTTGGTATAAATGCTGTTTTTTACTCTTCTTTGATTGTCTGATGAAATGGCTGGTGCCATGAAAGCGCTCACCTTTTACTAATAAAGCTGCTATTCTACATAGCCGTGGTTACTACCTCCTGCTTTGTTTTTTTACTGTTCATAACTGTGTACCCTTTGTCTCAGTCTGAAGGAGATCAAAGTAGTTTGGCAGTTTTTAGAGCTCTGGTTACAAATGCATGACAGTTCTGTATTTGGCTATCTGCAGATATCCACCATTAAAACCCCACCATAATTTTGGTATATAAACAAGCAAACGGCCATTGTCCTTTCAGTCTGGAAATGGGCTCTTCAGAAGAACCTTATACTCTCTGTGCATGTGTCAGGAATACAGAAACTGTTGGCAGAATCTTTCTGTAGATATGCAAGTATGTTCTGCAAATGGTTGTGAACCGTTCCATTTTTCACAAAATTGTACTATGAATCTTGCCAGAAGTGAACCTTCGTCACCCTCTTATAACTTCAAATATGTTTCATCATTCCTCCCAGGGCAGTATTTTAAAATGGATGCATTTTGTTTCCATAGACTCTTCTCCTTTTATATGTCTTTCCTTCTCTTCTATCAATACAGCTCTCCTCAAAACCCAGTAGGGCAATACGTACCTGATCTTGATTGCCCTCTTATCCTAGACAACTAGCTTTCGCTTCTAATTTAGAATTTCTACTTAGATGGCTCAAGTGAAATTATTTTTTCTGCGTCTTCGGCTTTGGATACATTTTGGGAAACACTATTTTCTCTCCAGTGCATCTAAACTCTGGTAGCATATCAGAACTCCAAGCACTCAGGTAAGATTTATTTTGCAATGTTCTGTGCAACCTTTCCATCGTGCTGTACTTCTCATTGGTTTCCCATTGCAATCTGGTCAGCTGCACATCTCTTTTAATTATCATAATGCATGGGAGCATTTTGCTGCATTAATCATAACACATGGGAGCATTTTGCTGCATTATTAGAATGCATGGGAGCACCATGCTGCATTATTAGAATGCATGGGAGTGCTGCTGCATTAATTGCCAGAATGCATGAGAGTGCTGCTGCATAAATTGCCAGAATGCATGGCAGCGTCTTGCTGCATTGATTGCCAGAATGTGTGGGAGTATCTTGCTGACCTATTTTGGTATTCACAGATGACTTGTAACTACCAGCTATAAATGCATTTCTTCAGGGGAAAAGGATTTTGTTTTGTTTCCTTAAAGAAATTAAATGCCTGTCTTTTGCCAGATAAACTCAGGGGTAAGCCTATTGCAGTGCATTTTAAGCACCAAAAGACACTGCTGGACAGTATTAGAGCACACATTGCTAGGACATCTGCAATGGCTACTTGTCCACACTAGACAGAAAGGGTACTGACATGGTCATGCTGCAGGGTATCTTGCAACAGTCCACATCCCAAGGTCATTCATGTCATGTCAGGATACTGAGAATCATATGAGCCTAATTCTGAAGTCTTCGACAGGAGCTAACGTTGGCAGAGTTCCTTTAGAGAATGTATTTATATTGCTGGATGTTTTGCATAAGTGCCATTTGCTGGATTTTGTTAATCTTTTCCCGAGTTAGACTTGTTTGGACACTGCTGCTGCCTTCAGGGCCTTGCCTAACAGAAAAAGTAAGAGAGGTGTGTATAACGTATAGTAATCTTTTTTGCAACATCAACACAACAGTATGGAGTGAGAGGTACATCTCTGTGTATACTGCCATTCTGAAGCAGACTACCCCTCCATGTAAAACCAAGTTCATCCCTGGCCATATTCCAGTAGAAATAGAAAACTTGCCATAGGACTTTGTGTACTATTAATGAGCTCTGGACAGATGTAGAAAGTGTACTGACATGGTCATGCTGCAGGGGATCTTGTAACTGTCCACATCCCTCTGGATAAATAAAGTAAGACTGTTTTGGGAATCTAAATTTTATGATCGACTGCTAAGAGTAATACCCACCCCCAAGGAAATTAACACTCTTGTAATGGCCACTGTGCCACAAAAGCTATTTTTCCCTCATTTCCTCTTTTGTCACTATGCATATATTTTTCCATAGATACTGCTATTTTATATATTTTATTGCTTCATTTGTATGTTTTACTTGCTATAGTTTTATGGAATTGCCTGTTATAAGTGCATGTAGTCTACAGGGCCTTTGACCTGAAGAAGTGCTACATCTAAAGAAATCCCCATCCCTCTGCATTACACACTCCAGAGACCTCAACTTCATTACCATAATCAACAGAACGTGCTGGAGGAACAGGTTCTTAACCCAGAGACTTCCCATACATGTCAGAGCACCTCACTGGCCCTCTTCAAGAGAAATCTTGAGTGGATGGGAAATAGAAAATTCACCCCGAGGATCACTCTAGTGGCTCTACTCAACAGAGGTACTGGGCACTAAGGTCGGGTGGCACGATGCCAGGGTAATCCCATGGGCTAGGCTTGAAAGGCTCCAGGGCATTAGCCTAATACACACCTATGAACCTATAAGAATGCAGACTTAGAGGCCTTGTGTCACATACAGTGCATCAGTAGGTACAAAACCAGCAAAGGTCTTTCATACCCAATGATTACTTACTCTTCCAATGGTCTTTCCTCAAAGATCTGTGGTCAAGGGAAGAATCCTACATAGCTATAAATTCAGAACGCATTTTCTCAACCCTGGTCATCATTCTCAGTTTCAGTAAGCTTTTCCTCAGAAATTCTGACTTGTATTCCCGAACTCTCTCACTAAGTTTGGCGTTAAAATATGTTAAACTTGTCGGTTGCGTGAAGATTTTTTACACTTCTGTTTCAGGATTTAGGAGACCAATATTACGCAGCAGATTTCAGGTCCAGCCACACTAAGTGCTGCTGTCTTCCCATCTTCATTTAGTCTCATTGGCAAGTCCTCCTAGGACTAGGTTTTCACATCAAATCCAAACAGACTTGTTTCCATTTTATTTTTCCTATAAGTTGTAATGCTGAAATTCTTGTCCTGAGAAATCTTTTCACCATGACCAAAGGATTATATGTGGGTGTGTAGTAATCATACACCTTTAATGGCCCAGAAACTTTAATCCAAACTCCATGGCAAGAAGACAAACAATGAACCACTTTGTGTACACAGCTGCTGGTAAAGAGAAACACGTGGAACATATGTCGTATGATGTCAGCAGATGTTCTCGTATGAGTTCAACAGAGCTACATATTCTGTACTAGTAAAATGTATGCATATGGAAGAGGCTGCACCGAACAAGTATTAACATTTTGCAGGTTTGGACATCAAGGAAGTACAAAATGCTTTACCTTGATGCACGTGTTTATGGAATAGACCTTAAAATACATGTGCGACCCCTTCCTATTCATGCCTCTGAAGTATGAGGTTTTGGGAGTCTGTTTAGGAAGGCTAAACTCTGAATTACTGATAGTGCAGATGTTTTTGAAGGTGGGACTGCACTCCATATTTTAATATATATATTTTTTCCTTTAGATATGGCTTAGCATCTCTGTTTTGCTCAATTTTGGAGGATAAAACTTGTCGTAACATTACAAAGAGAAGTTCAGGAGGACTTTTGCAGGTGAGCAAGCACTGTTTCAATTTTGTAACACTTCAGGTATTTTTTTCTTTTATTTGGTGCTGCGTATCCCCAGCTGGACTTGATAGCAAACACTTGGAATGAATTTCATACATTTGAGGGTCCCACATGCAGCTTAACCGTGTAACTGACCTGTCCCTGATGAGCAATGGTCTTGTAAGACTGAATCCTTTTTATCTTTTTTCTTGTGGTATGGATATGTTTTGCACTCTGTAGCATCCTTGGTTTTATTCAACAGTAATGTGCGCCATTCTTGAGAGATGTACCTGTCATTCTGAGGTGAGAGATCATCCTTCCTGGTGTCTAAGAAAAGTAGATCATGCTAATCTCTTCTTACTGTAACTAGTCAGTCTGTTTCAGGACTGACTGACTCGTACTTTGGTGATATGGATTGCCCTTCTATGGGTACCCAGAGTGACCACAGCAAACTGGAGGATGCACAGAACGTGTGCTTTCTTGCAGTGGTGTGCCTGCCTAGCCCATCTGCCTCAGAACATCCACCTTTTGTAGTGGAAAGTCATATTTGTACACATAATGATAAACAAACCCTACTTACTTTCTCAAGAACCCCCCCCCCCCAGTCATGCATTAACTTTTGCTGTACACTGCTATGCAGATTCTTTACAGGTATTTTTGTATGTTTCAGGTTCCAAGCATCTCTATCCATTCTGCCTGCCTTCTGAGTCTCATACTTGTTTGTATATTGAGGTAAGTGAAGTCATTTAACGCACAAAATTCTGAATACGTTTGAGAAAGACTTTTTTATGACAAATGTATTTAAAATGTATTCTTTTCTAAGAGTATGTTTGTATTTGCATAACCTGAAGCACAGATGTACTGGAAAAAGACCATTATGACCAGAAACTGAGAATTTTTTTTATCTTGGCATGAAGTCTCTTGAATCCAAACCTGCCTGGAGCACATCAAGTACTTTTTTTTTTAACCCTTAAAGCTGTCATATGGTCAGACATGCTAACATGATGCTGCTTATTTGGAAAGATGTCTTCTCTAATGCACTGTGGGGGCACAGCTGATGAGGATAATTTGCTAATCTGTGAATCATCAATACGTGTACATATCTAGAAAACTGGGACTCTTGCATATTTGCTTCTTGCATACATATTTTGATTTAAGTAAAAAAGAAAGGTTAAGAAATAAATTAAAAAATTCACTTTTTAAAGAGAATTAACATTTTCGGGTCTTGGCTAAGGTACTCACCAGCCAGCCAGAACATCATATATCCTGCCATGAGAAGGAAAAATTGCAGCCATAAATAACAGTACACAATTAGAGCTGTGAATTCTTAGAGCCTATATAAATTTATTCTCAGTGGCTGTGAAATAGCAGAAAAAGCTAAAAATACTTTTGTATGCGGAACTTATTCTATGCAGAAATTTTCAAATGTGCTCTAAGAGCAAAAGGGGAATGAATTACTTAAGAAAACGTTGAGATTTCATTAGGCTGTAGCGTGAGTGTGCATTGAGGAAGGTGAGTAGGGTTGAAACATTTGTACAGATGGTAAGTAAATGCTAAGCCATGTTTTTTTAATATGTGAAAGTATGAAGGCCATTCTGTATGGAGGAGAAGACCCTCTGGGAAGTGTTTTTAGGATGTAGTTTTCCTTTTAGCCATAACAAGTGCATCTCTTGAGACAGGGAGCTCCTTGTAGCAACATGGGAAATTAGCTGATGTTTTTCCAACCCTTGTACTGTGCCTGTTTTCCACTACAGTGATACCTGAATCTCCATAGAATTTGAATATCATTTCTCTTGCACTGGTGTCCCCTTTGGCTTACTTCACCCCATACAATTACACATTCCCTCTGCCTCATCTTCATTTTTTTTCCATTCAGATGCATCAAAACCACAGAAGATCCCCAATAAAATGTGAAGCTGGGATTGCTGTTTTACGTTTAGAACAGGACAGAAAGCAAAACACTATATAGAAGGATGGTTAGTGGGGTCTTCAAAATGATCTGTTGCTATGTAGTTCAATACTTAAGTGGTTTTGCTTCGATGGTCTAAGGTTCTGTCCTAGGTTCATAGGCTGTTACAAGGCTAATGGCCCCTTGGGCCTTTAAAAGCCTAGTCCTGCACCCCAAACTCCTTTCAAATCCAGAGCATCATGGGCATCTCTACAGGGAAGACATGTAACTAGGGTGGTAACTAAGGAATATGTATGAGGGGGGGTGTTAGGACAATAGACTCTGTTTTACATGGATGGGGGGACCTGTTCCGCAATGCAGGGATCCTTTGGACACACACCTGTCTCTCCAGTATGTTCTGTTTGTTACAAAGAAACTTCAGATACCTGGATCTAGTGTTGCTGGTGTTTGTTTTGCACATGTGCAATAGATCCATCAGGACTGGGCCTGAAAGAGCTCTCTAAGCCAGGCAAAGCTTCCCCTTTCCAGTAGTCTGTAGGAGACTGCCTAGAAAAAAGCCTTTAGATGATTAGGGTAAAACAGGGTATCCATGCCCTGACTTCTCCTGGTGAGAAACTTCTATGGGTATTCCAAGTGTTGCAGGTGTCTGGTTAAGTACATGCCATGTGTCATAGGTTCATAGGTTCATACTAGGCTATCTGCCCTGGGGCAATTATAAGCCTAGCCCGATTCTGTATGGCTTATGCCACCCCTTGATTTGAGTATACTGTGCCCTTTTAAAGGTTTAGTTTACTGTGCCTCTGTCTAATAGTGACACGGGAGTAATCCCTGGGACAAACCTACGATCCCCCATCCACTTATCGAGATTCTTCTTGAAGAGATTCAGTGAGGTGCTCTGCCTCACATGAACTGGAATTCTATTCCAGAGCGAAGGGAGCCTCTGGGTTATGAACCTGTCCCTCCAGCAAGTTCTATTTATTTCTGTGCTGAGGTTCAAGTACCGCGTAGATTTACTGAGGTGGAGCATGTCCATTAATTCTGGATTTGACATAGCTTTGCATGTCAGGCATAGATCGCCTCGAAGTAGGCAGTATGCAACTGAGTAGAGCTGGAGTTTTTTTAACCGCGCAGCATATGGCATCTGTTTGAGACCCTTGATCCTCTTGGTGAGATACTTTTGGGGTCTTTCTAATTGCTGCAGGTGTCGGGTAAGGTACATCCCAAAAGGGGCATTGTATTCTATGATGGGCCTGATGAGGGATGAATAAAGGGGCACGATTACCTCTCTTGATCTAGATGTGCAACCCTTCGTGATGAGGTGGGCTATGTAGAAGGTCTTTCTAACCACTTTGGCAATGTGGTTTTCAAAGGAGAGATTGCTATCAACTTGGGTCCCCAGGTCCCTAATAACTTTCTCTGTACTTAATGGGTTTTCGCCTATGTGGTAATTTGTGGGCACATTGTTTTTGCCAAAGGGTATGACTATACATTTTTTGGCATTTAGCTTTAAACCATGGCGCTGGCACCAGTTATCTGTCTCTGTGAGACCTTTTTGAAGGATGTCTGTGTCAGCTGGAGAGTCGATTATGGCGCCCAGTTTGCAGTCGTCTGCGAACTTGGTGAGCCATAGTCCTCTGTGATTGATCTGATAAGGGCTGAGTAGAATGGTACTAGAACTTCCTTGGACCTGGATGCCAATACCCTTAGTTATGAGTTGGCAACATAGAATGATTTTCTTACTATCTTAGCTACATGTTGTTCAAAGGCTAGATTGATGTCTACATATGTTCCCAGGTCCCTTATTATTAGGTTGATTCTTGGAGGTATTTTATTGATGGAGTAATTTAACTTAGGTTAACAGTTCCCCAAATGGAATTATAATGCATTTTCTGGCATTGAGTTTTAGGCCATGGCTTTGGCACCAGTAATTTGTCTGTGTTAAACCTTCTTGCAAGATATTGTTTTCTTTGGTGGACTCTATAATAGCTTCCTATTTACAGTCATCTGTGAATATGGTGAGCCAAAGACCTTCAACGTTAGCCTTGACTTTCTGAGAGATAGATACCAAACAGTAGCAGCCCTAGCGTGGAGAGCTGGGGTACTCTGCTGGTGAGTGATGTCTTGGTGGAGGTTCTCTCTCCAGTCCTGACTTCGTGGGCCCTGTCTCTGAACCAGTTGGCAGTCCAGCTACTTGGGTAAGGATTTATGCCCACCTCAAGCAGCTTGGCGGCCATGTCTGAGTGGGGGTTTGTATCAAATGCCTTGGCAATGTAAAGACAGCAAGTACGCACTGTTACCCTCCTCCACTGCCTTGATGACCCACTAAGACATCAACCAGGTTAAGTAGGCATGACCTTCCCTTAGTTAAAGTGGGTTAGTTTCAGGGTCTGTAAGTTGCCAATGTCCTTGTTTATTTCCATTCTAATTTGATTCCATAACTTTGCCTACTAAGCTTGTTAAACCAATTTGTCTGTAGTTCCATGGGTCAGTTGATGGTACACCCTTGTGGAGGGGAATAACTGTTGTGATCCTCCACTCACTTGGAATGTAGCTTTTTTTTCAGGCTGTAGTTGGAGTTCAAGTGGTCCTGATAAGTTGTGTTTTAGACTGTTCAGGAGGCAACTGGGGATGTTGTCGGGACCACAAAGGCAGTGTTCTTGGCTTTAGCCAAGTGCTGCCAGCACCTGGTCCCTGCTAATAGTTGGGAGAAGTGTTACAGAAGGCTTCACCCAGAGGAGCTTGGGGGGGGGTGAAGGTTGAGCTGAATTTATCAGTCAGTAGATTTGCTATGTCATCCTGAATGAAGTTTGTACTGTTCACCACACCAGCATATTACCATTAAGGTTATAGACATAGCTAAAGAAGGCCTTGTGATTGTCCTTGGCCTGCAAGATTAGCCTGACCCTTGTAGTTGGCCTTGTTGGACTACTTCGTTCCTTGTTTAGTTGTATAAGAGACTACTTTTCTTTAAGGAAGTAGCTCTTCCTGATTTTGGCCATAATTTCTTTTATTATATACCCTGTTTAGGAGAGGATTCTACCAGTGGGATTTTTAAGTCTTTTTATTGGGTTTATTTCTGATAGGTGTGGCAGCCTCTATGGAACCATTCACATGGAATTAATTCTGCATAGGTAGCTGTGGTCTTTGGGTTGATGGAGACTTGAAATATGACAAGCTATCACTTAATATGATGTAGCTTGCCTTAGAATAGTTCCTCTTACTGGTTTAACTGTGTTTTGAAGGGTTTTTTTTTTTTGGTTTTTTACTTCAAAGGAAACAGATTTGTGATCTGAACTCACTAGTGAGGATGAGATATTGGGATACAATGCAACAGAACCAGTACAGAAATGTGACTTTGAGGCAGCGCAAGTTTCCCAGTCTGTAGAGGGAGTAGTTAGTCACTCTAGAATAGGGTGTTTGGGTGGCCGGTGAGTACTTCTAGTAGATTTAGATGAGTCCTGAGATTCTAGGAGAATAATCATGATATGGTGAGGGACCTTCTGTATGGTGACTTGCACATGGGTGAGCTCCATACTATCTCTGCTGCTGGTCTAAATGTGTGGAAGGCACTGTAGCGTTGCACTTTGGATAATTTTCTATGATTTTTAACTAAGTCTGTGTCACAGCACAGATGTCTACATTCTCCAGAGTGAGGGGGGTTGAATGGTATGGAGTTTTTTGTTTAGGCTCCTAGCACTAAGCAGTAACACTTTTTTAAGGTCACTTGGAAACTTTATCTGTATGTTGTTTTTTTTTTTTGTCTTTTTCGCATTTCCTGAAAAAGGCTCTAAGGGAGTAGATAGTTTTAGCCAGTATCCAAAAGCCTAAGGGGGGAGGGGTATAGGTACAGCCTATCCTTGGAAAAACAACTCTGTCTATTGGCAATGTCTTTTAATGCTGACAGATATTTGATCCTCCTGGAGTGACACCAGAAACTATGCTAATTATTAAAATCAATCATTTTATGTACATACTTTGTCATCATCCTTGATGGTAGAATATTGTTCAGTGCAAGGCTCATATACGTCTGTGACACACACTCCAAAAGATCCATTATCTCTGTCTTCATATAGTCCCATGAGGTTCACCTCGGTCATTTATACTCACATGGACTATGAATAGAATCATATTGGTACCTGGGAGGTAGTGACTTGTGTGTGCGCATAATATTGTGGATCCTAGCTCCAGATAGGCAAGTAACCGTTATCTTGTCCAACCGGGTGAGTGGACATGTGCATACGTCACACAATGGAGTCCCCATGACAAATTAGGCGAAGTGTATGCTTGTCTTATGGGCTTTGCACTTGGGGGCCATTGGGTGTGGGCTTATGTACTATGTTTGGTCTTTATTTTGTGTGCGCCTTAGTGATTGCTTTGGAGCAGTGCTGCTATTAGGTGCCTTTGGAGGTTTTGAGATTTAAGGTGGTTTCTTTTAAGTATCTTTGCATAAAACAATCTGTGTGTGTTGCGAGTGGTATGTGTGGGGAATGTAGTGTGGGTATTCTTGTCACCCTAGTTTGTATACAAGACTTTTGCCTCCCAAGGAAGCTGTGTATTTATATCTCTTATACTGTTAATTTTCTTTAATGATTAACTGGTTGTCTGAGAACGTGAGACAATTCCTATATTGCTTTAGAATGCCCGAATCTATCAAGCTAACCACAGAACATTAGAAATTGCATATAGGTTCATAGGTAGGTACTTGCTATCTGCCCAAAGGCGTTTATAAGCCTAGCCGGAATGTGTTGGCTTTCGCCACCCCCTTTGTCCAGCAGAGCCATTGAAGTTATCCCTGGGGTAAACTTTCTGTTTCCCATCCACTCGTCAAAGTTTCTCTTGAAGAGGGTTAGCAAGGAGCTCTGCCTAATGTAGACTGGAATCTTGTTCCAGAGCATGGGAAATCTCTGGGACAGGAATCTATCCCTCCAGCACGTCCTATTTATTGTTGTGGTGAGGTTTAGATCCCTGGAGCATGTGGCTGGAGGGGATATGGTTTTCTTTAGGTGGAGCATGTCCAATTCTGGTTTGGACATGGGTCTTGTATGTCAGGCAGAAATCACCTCTGAGTAGGAGGTATGCAACTGAGTAAAGCTGGAGTTTTGTCAGTCGAGCTGCATAGGACATCTGCTTGAGGCCAGTGATCCTCTTGGTGAGGTACTTCTGTGGTCTTTCCAGTTGTTGCAGGTGTCTTGTAAGGTACATCCAAAATGGGGCATTGTGCTCTGTGATGGGTCTGATGAGTAATGCGTAGAGGGGCCCAATGACCTCTTGCAATCTGAATGCAAACCCTTTTGTGATTAGGTGGGCCACATAGAAGGATTTTTTTAACCACTTTGGCAATGTGATTATCAAAGGAGAGGTTACTATCCACTTGGGTCCCCAGATCTCTTATTTACATCTTCCATATTTAGGGGGCTACCACCTATGTGATAGTTTGTGTGTACTGTGTTTTTTCCAAAGGGGATGACTATGCACTTTTTGGCATTTAGCTTGAGGCCATGGTTTTGACACCAGGTATCTGTCTCTGACCCTTTTGGAGGATGTCTGTGTCAGCTTGAGAATCAGTTATAGCCCCTAGTTTTGCAGTAGTCTGTGAACTTGGTCAGCCATAGTCATCCTGTGCTTGCCTGTACCTCTGAGAAGTATATGCTGAACAGGAGGGGTCCTAGGACTGAGCCCTGGGGAACGCCACTTGTAACTGGTTTAGAGTCAGACCTAGCTCTCGCAACTCTTACCATGTGGGTTCTGTCCGAGGGCCAGTTGGCAACCCATCTCGTGACATAGGGTGTTATTTTCAGGCTGGTGAGCTTGTCTATAATACCCAAGTGGGGCATGGTGTTGAAGGCCTTTGTGAGGTCTAGGTATGCTGTGTGGACCACCTTTCCCTCATCTATAGCCTTGGTAACTGTCTCAAAGAAATCCACCAGGTTTAGGAGGCATGATCTGCCCATAAAGCCGAACTGGGTAGGGTTCAGTGTTTGGAAGTTTCCAATGTCTCTGTTAATGAGATCCATGATGATGCGCTCCATAGCTTTGCAGACCAAGCTAGTCAGGCTTATAGGGTGATAGTTCATGGGGTCCATTGTGGCTCCACCTTTGTGGAGCAGAATAACCATTGCTGTGCGCCACTCTGTGGACACACAGCCTGTGGAGAGGCTGAATTTAAACAGTGTGTTTAGGTGAGGGGTTAGTTCATCTTTGAGCTCGTGTAGGATGTAGCCTGGGACACCGTCCAGTCCCATTGATGCTGTGTTTTTGGCTTTGGAGAGGGCTGTTTTAACCTGAGTGTCTGTGATTTCAGGGGCACTAAATTCTTCTGGAATAGTTATGGGCCCTTTTGGGGATGAGAGGGGGGTGAAGTTTGCAAAGAACCTGTCTGCCAGGATGTTGGCTATATCAGTCAATTCAGTGTATTTTGTGCCATTCTGCACCAACTCCGAGCAGATCTGAGAATTGCCACTTAGATTCTTGACATTATTTATTTATTTATTTATGTATTTATTTATTTGCAGTTGGTTTACCAGGATAGTCCATTGGGCCAAAGTGAACCTGTTTTCAATGGAGTCCTGGGGAGAAAAGCTCCATAAACAATCAAGGTTACAATATGATGAAAATTATACGTTTACATGTGTTATAGATTAGAGCAGACCAAAGACTATTAACATTACTGTATGTCATAGATTGAAAATATACAGCTGAAATTAGACTAGGACAAATATTACAAATGGTCTAGATGAATGATAAACGAATAGGTAATACAGAATTTTAAAGGAATAATTACAAAATATTTACAGGGATGTTAATGCATATTAGGAAACTTGCAGTAAGAGGTGTAACTGAGAATTATTTACAATTAGCTGAGTAATTTACAACAATATATGAGATGGGAGAGATGGTAAAAGGAAATGTTATTGAAAATAAGAGAAGATGAAAATTTGCAGTGCAAGTTATGTGGGGTGGCTGCAGGAGCATTCCCACTGGGATACTAGATATGAGTGAAGAGTTTTTTTGAAGATAGAGTAACTAGGAGTAGTACGAATGGATGGTGGTAGGGAGTTCCAGAGTCATGCTAGGCTAAAGGATAGACTATGTTTGCCTGGGGGACGAACTGGTTTGTACACTTCTAGAAGATTTGATTTTGGTTGTTAGATCTTAGTACTCTGTCAGGTAGGTGCATTTTAAAGGCAGAGGAAAGGGAAGGACAGAGTGAGGGGTTGAAAATGAGCTTGTGTGCTAGAGTGAGTTTGGGTATAGGTAAGGTGATTGGGTAGTTCTAGCCATTTTAGTTTGTGGAGGGAGGAACAATGGTGGGTGGAGGACTTATGGCTAGAAGCAAACTTGGCTATTTTGTTGTAGCAACAGGAGAGTTGTGTTTTCAGAGTGGATTGTAGATTGGTAAAGAGTGGAGCTCCATAGAGAAGGGAGGGAATGAGAAGATGTAGAGAGGGTGAGTTTAGTGGTTGGTGTAAGATAATTTTGTCGGTAAAGCATACCTAGTTTTTGATGGGTTTTTTTGATATTTAGTTGTAGGTGGGAATTAAATTTAAGCTGATTGTCAATTTAGACACCGAGTAACTTGGTCTCTGATACCAGTTCCAGAGTAGTGTTGTTATGACTAGTAATACAAAATGTGTTTTTGTTGAAAGAGGTGACTTTAGAGGGGGTAAATGCCATTCATTTGGTTTTAGAGGCAATGAGTGCCAAGTGATTTTTTATCATCCATTGCTCAGTGGTTGAGAAAGCATCTTGAGTTAGCTTTAGAAGTATAGGGACAGAAGTGGCTGAGCAAAGAGTCATCTGCGTATTGGATGATATTAGAGAAGGGGATAGAGTTGCAGAAGTCATTAATAAATATATTAAAGAGGAGGGGACCCGGTATGGAACCTTGTGGCACTCTAGTTGGGGTATTAAGGAATGAGGAGGTGGCCTTTTTCCATTTTACTGCTTGATATCTGTTGGATAAGTAGCTGGAGAACCAGTTCAGACACAAAGGAGATAGGTTAAGCTTAGAGAGTTTAGATAGAAGGTTGTGGGAGATTGTGTCAAAGGCCTTAGGGAGATCTAGTAGAAGGGTAGAAACAATATGACCTGAGTCTCGGGCTTTAACAGTTTCCAGGAAGGAGAGGAGGGCTGTCATAGTGCTGTGGCCTGGTCTGAAACCATGTTATGTGGGAGTTAATAGGTGGTTATCAGTGAGATATATGGTAGGAGTTGTAGTTGGATACACTTTTCAAGGAGTTTAGAGATGGGAGACAGGATAGCGATGGGATGGAAATTAGTGATTTTGTTATTGCTGCCTCCTTTATGTAAGGCTATGATAAAGGCCTCTTTCCAAATTAGGGGTACTGTGCTGTTTTGGATAGAGCGTTTTATTAAAATACTAATGGGGTAGGCAATTGCTTCGGCAGCTATGCTAAGGAATTGTGAAGGAATATTACCAGGAGCATTTGAGCATGGCTTCAGTTTTTGAAGGAGTTTTTTTATGGTAGATGTGGGTATAGGTTTTAAAAAGAAAAATGGGGAGTGGGAAGAGGGGGTATTTGGGGGTGTAGGTGATGAAGGGAGAGTAGAATAAGAGGAGGAGGGTGGAGAATTAGAAGACGAGAGTGGGGGTGAAGTAGCGGTTGATGGTAGAGGGTAAATAGACAAGGGTGGGGGTAAATGGGAGAGAGTAGTGATGTTAGAGAAGGATGAGGTTTGTTTGGATATGGAATCAATGAAAAGAGTTAAATTGAGTAGCCAAGTCTATATCTGTAGCATTTGGGTCTGGGGTGGGGGTGTCTGGTTTACTGGGATTTAGGAGAGTGGAGATGCCTTACCAGAATTTCTGAGGGTTTGTTTTATTATTGTTTTGGAGTAAGAAGTAATTTTGTTGATCAGTGATGAGCTTCAAAGTGTTTTGTATTCATTATGGATGAGGGGGGGTCTTATTTTTCTGGTAGTATGTCCAGAGTTTATCTGTTGCATTGTAGCAAGTGTATTTTTGGTAAGCCCAAGGGGCAGTTTTGGTTTTTATTCTTTTTTTTTCTTGAGGGAGCATGGTGATCTAGGAGGTTTAAGAAGGTTGAGTTGAAGTGGGCAACTGCGTTTTCTAGTGGAAGAGTTTTTAGACTATTCTAATTTATTGCTTTTAGAGAGTTTGAAAAAGCTGTAGGGCTAAAGTTCTTTTGGTTACGAGTAGTAATACAGTTGAGTACGATGAATGGGGTAAGGGGAGTCTATGTGTAAATGTGGGTAAGTGGTCACTAAGAGGATCGGGAAGAGTACCACTGTCAGAGAAATAATGGGGGTGAGGGACGGAGATCCAGTCTAGGACACTGCCACTGGAGAGTTTTTTATGAGGGGCGGGTTATAGAGTTGAGCTGAGAAAAGTTGTAGAGGTTAATGTTAAGTGGGTTTGAGGGAGACTGAATGGAGGCCCAGTTGATATTCATGTCTCCTAGGATTATTGTTTCATTGCTAATGTTGGTGGAGAGCCAGGAGAGGATGTCTTCAAGTGTAGAAATATTGTCACCTGGGGGGATATAGAGGGAAGCTATACATATGTGCTTGTGTTTGTTGATTTGAAGTAATGTTAGTAGTAATTCAGCATTATTAAAGTGAGGAGTGGGTTTATTATAGGGAGTAACTGATAGTGAGGATGAGTATAGGAGAGCTACACCACCCCCTTTTTTATGAGATCTATCTTTTCTAATGATAGAATAGTTGGGTGGGATTATTTCAGAGTCTTTTATATGGAGTTTTAACCATGTTTCAGAGATGGATAGGATGTCAGGTGTATTGTGTGTAAGCCAGGCATGCAGGTTTGGGATTTTGTTGACTATGCTTTGGGAGTTTAAAGAAGTAATATGGACTTGTTAATAGTTGAGGTGGGGGGACCTGGGTTAGGATGGATATCTCCTAATAATAGGGTGGTAATTAGATATAGGATAAAGTTAGAGAGGTAATTGGAATATTTAGAGTATATATTGGGCTCCGTTATGATTCTGGAAGATTTGCTAGTTACTGTGGGAGTAGAATATCTATGTGAGGTAAGAGATTTGTATGGAAAAAGCTGTTTTTTATAGGATATAGGTGTGGAGAAAATGGGGTGTGTGTGTTTGAGAGATGAGGTGGGATGGTTGGTTATGTGGAAGGATTGTGAGTGGTAAATATTAATGGGTTGGGTGAGGTAGAAAATAAAGGAAATGTTTAGAAGTAGTAGTAGAAAGGAGATGTGTGAAGGTTTTGAAAGCATAATGAGATGAGGTTGTTGAGAGTTGGTAAGTAGTTACTAAATTAGAGAATACAAGATTGTTGTGTGTATGGTGGAGCTGGTAGGGCTTTTATATTAGAGAAAGGAGTGGGAAGTTGAGTAATCTTGATATGGTATTGGTTTGGGGGTGTTTAAGTAATGGAAACTGATTGGGTAGGTGGGGTAGACTAGGTGGGGTAAGTGAAGATTAAAGTGGGCGGGATAAGGGAATGGGAGTTTCCGGGGTACTGGAGATTGGTTGGATAATTGGAGCAGTGGGTGTGGTTAGTGAGGAATAAAGGAAGAGGTGCTGGGGGCGGTTGAGAATTTGGGGGCAGGGTAGGGGAGCGGAGTGAGCCCGTAGGGCAAACAGAGCGGGTTGAGCTGAGGGAGGCAAGGGGAGATCGAGAACCTATCAGTGTAGTGTGGATTGCAGACAGATAAGTACAGGGGACAGGGATATAGTCTGATAGAGTGGGCTATGGTGTTTTAGGAGAGGAAAGTAAAGTTAGAGCTTATGGTGTTTTAAAAGAGAAAGTACAAATTAGAGCTTAAAAAGAGTACAAGAGTTAGTGATTTGAGATTAGTTTAGTGGGGAGAGGGTGCCATCTAGTGGATGGATGCTAAAATGCACCTGTGGCTCCACTAAGGCAATCTCTGGACTAGATTGAATTGGGGGGAGAGGAGGTCAGTATAGGTCAGGGAGCTATGTGAGGTGGAAGTATGGAGATACAGAATAAAAGGGGGGGTTGGCTGCTGGCTTTTCTGGCAAGAAAGCGTACTCAACACCTAGCAGGACTTAAATAACTATAGAAGTATAGGTTTAGCAAGCAGCTGATGCACATACTTCCTTGGTTCCTTCAAGGAGAGGCTTGGTTCAAGTCCGATAAAGGGAATGATGCAGCAGCAGAGTTTGTAAAAATTGCTTGAGAAATTGGTTGAACTTGAATTAACTTTAATTTAGGTCTAGGCATCCACCCAGGCATATCCACAGAGGGTAATACAGGGCCAGAAAGCTGGAGTCAGGAGAGGAAGTTGGGAGAGAAATAGTATTAGTAATAGGGAGACGCATTTGATCAACAGCAGTAATATGATCTGTAAATGTTCAGAGCAGCAGTGAGTAAAAAGTTTGGCTATTAGTTTGTTCCCGTTAAAAATGCAACTAAAAGTGGTTAAAAAAAATACAACTGTAAGCTTCTGTGCATATATCTAAAAGACACAAGCAGGAAAGAGGTGAATTGCACACAGTTAAAAAAGCAACTAAGTGTGAATATAACAAATGTAAGGATCTGTAAGTAAATCTAAAATACACTAGCAAGGAAAGTAATTGCACGCACTTAAATAGGCACTACAACATAGGCGAGGTGATATTGCAATACAATGCGTTTTGAAACGACCATAGTTAAGCACTTTAGTACTGTACTTTGTGATACGCGTGTGTGAATTGGCGCTTAACCAGAACACTCCACAGCGTTCCCAGGCTATATAACCAATAGAGAGACTAGCACGTAATAAACAGTAAATATTTAAGATCGCTAGAGTCTTTAAAAATATACACTACAACATAAACTAGGTAGTGCAGCCTTACTATGTGCCTCAAAGCAGCATCTAGTTAAGTATTAAGAGAGGAAAGTGATTTAGATGAAATGCATGTGTGTAGGTTGGCGTTTATAGAGATGCAATTAGCCAGTACACTCCACAGCGTTATCACAATGTTAAGAAATGGAAACATTATGTCCATGGTTACTAACATAGCTAAAGAATTCCTTGTGGTTATATTTGGAGTCAATGGCAATTTTTCTTTCGAAGCTAGCCTTTGATGATTTTATGAGGGGACGTAGTTTCTTGCTGATACTTATCAGGGATGTCTTCCTTTTTGGGATTTTACTCATTTTCTGTACTAGTTTCCTCCTATTGTATAGCTTGTTTATGGCAGGGGTCCACCAGACTTGTTTCCTTTTCTTGGAGGAGTGAGTCTTGGTTATGTTTGGGATAGCATGATCCATGCATTCTTGCAGGTGCCCATAGAGTGCTTGGACAGTGTTATCCTTTAGCATGGGGCCTTTGAAACTTCCCACCTCAGTCTTAAGTAACGTGAAGTTTGCTTTTGAAACGTTTTTCACGGTGGTTTCTTTGACTAGGGGGTGTTGGCGGAATGTGGATATCCAGAGTGATTCATTTATGGTCAGATCTAACCAACGAGGGGTTGATGTCTGGTGTGGAACACCAGTTGCCCATGTTGGTGATGACCAGGTCCAATATGTTGTCACCTTTGGTGGGGGTGTTGACCAGTTGATCCAGGGCTTTTGAGTTTATAAATTCTAGGAAATGTTGGGCAAGGGAGTTTGTACTCGAGTAGTTCTCCCAGTTAATGTTTGGGTAATTGAAATCACCCAATATCAGGGTGTTTGGTAGGACATTTGTTTCCCTGTGTTTCCAGGAATGCAGAGTGGGGGTCCTGGGACATGGGTGATTTGTAGAAAGCTATAATTTGAGTAGCGGTTTTGCCTGTTAGTTGCACGTGGATGATCTCTGAAGCATCATGCTGTGCTACTAACCTAGAGGTGTGGGTATCCTTGATGAATATGGATACTCCCCCGCCTTTTGTATTTCGGTCTGGGTTTTGTGGCTGAAATGTATGAGTTGTAGCCTGGTAGTGCTGGGGTGCTCTCTGGAGCCTTAAACCCAGGTTTTTGTTACTGCACAGATATCGATGTTCTCCATACTGAGGAGTGCCACAAGTGCGTGCATTTTGAGGTTTAGACTTCTGGCACCGAGTAGCATTACCTTCAGTTTTTTTGTTACTTGTGCTATTTACGGCGGTGGGTTTGTTTTTTGAGCCTTGCCTAAAACAGGCAGTATGGGGGTGGCAAGAGCCTTGGCCAGTATTCAAAAGCCTAAGGGAGACGGGGGCAAGCCGTCTGTAGTGAAGCAGAGTGGCTTGTCGAGCATGTCATCCCAGGCTGACAGACACTAGATCCCCTTTGAATGACACCAGAAGCTTAGCCAATCGTTGAAATTGATCATTTTTTCTCTATACCGTGGTATCATTTTTGATGAGGGCAGGATGCTACTCAGGGTCAGTCATGCCGGCTTGGGCTACATGATCAGAGAGCTCCTCCATGTCTCCATGTAGTCCAGGGAGGTACACCTCAGGTCATTCACACCAACATGGACAGTGACCGTGTCATATTTGTACTTGTTCTGGAGTGACCTGTCTGGTCCTCTAATAGGGTGGTTGTTTATGATTAAGGATTGGGGTTTAACAGGGATCTCCTACTGTAGCTTATGGGGTTAAGGGCAGGATGTTGTATAATGTTAGGATATGGTAGTGCTATTCAATGCACACGCTAGCTTCTCTAAGCTTAATTCCACACAATGCCAAGCTGTTCAATAGGTTTCAGACCTAATCCAAACTTTTAGGGAAATTTTACTGCCTAGGCATTTCCTACTATACAGGGAACTGCTAACTACTGTTGTGCAGTGGGCATCTCTGTGCAAACTTGCCTGATTTATACTAGAGAAAAATAATTAAACTGATTCCTATGCCCTGTAGCCAATAAATGACCACACTTTGAGATCCCTGGAGAGCTTCCCAACTCAGAGAGACCAGGTAACCTTTTCTGCTATAAGATGGATGCTGCTGAAATTTTAATGTAAAAACACAGCAAAAGTAGCTCTAACAAGTCCCTGGCTAATTCATCCTTGACAGTTTAGAGGCAAACAGAACTAGAAAAGCCAGCAAACAGAGAAATGACTATTTTGCTGCAAAATGAAATAAATGCTTTAACAAATGCTCAAAACAGTAGTGATCACGGTTTAAAATGAGTGCAAGAAAATATTAGTTTAGCCTGGATGGCTCTGGATGCAGCTGAAACGTTTGAAAAGCCTGACCTTGTTAGTATCTGTGTGCACCACACTTGTGTCCCCCAGACCCCAAATCAGGGGGTTTCTCTTGGTGCTGTAGGATGACCCTACATAACCAGATGTTTAACTCTCACTGAAGAAAGTAGGTGAAGTTGCTGACCTGCTGGAGGGATCTTTCACTCTTGTGTCCTCCTGTGATTCATAGCAAAAACGTCCAGCTTGCCATCCACTATGAATCTTTAGTTTTCCATCATTGAAGAGTTATCTGTTCATTCTAGCGGCCTGTTTTGTTAATATAACTGAGCTACTTGTTTGCATCCATGAAATGCAGCAATATGTCCAGAGATGTAGCTGGTTGTTGCACCAGATAATGTCTCCTGATCCGGCTGTCGCATCATGCCACCCAACTTTACATTAAGGGTTGCGGCATACACAAAAATCTCCTCCTCCCCTTGGACTTGCAAATAGCTAGCAGCTATTAGTATAGGCTTGTGTAGACTTCCACAGCACTTCAGATCTAACCGCAAGTGCACTGAAGACCAATTGGGATCTGCTAGCCATGGTACCCTAAGCCCCCCCCCAGCAATGCCTTTGAATATTGACATTTATTTCCTACTCTGGATAAAGTACTGCTGAACTAAAATAGGTTCATAGGCATTTATAAACCACAGATCTAAATTAATATGTTTAACTGGAACAATATTTGTGGTGATTTTCTCATTTGCCTGTTTTTCAAAAAATCCATTTTGCATAGTTATACCTACCAGAAGTGTTTTTCATTATTAAAAGTCCAAGCACTGCTGGTTCAGATGTGATCTAAAGTCTCTTTCTAACTGCAATTATTGAAGTGGATGCTACTTGGCTGGAGGTTATATGGGCAGGACAGATGCTGATTTAAAGAGCAGGGTGCAAGAGAAGAAAACTGGACTTTTAATTCATAACATGCACCAGACCTGAATGTCATGTGAAGAAAAGGTACCTAAAGAAGAAGCATCACCTTCCCACAGCAAGTTGAACCCCACCCTCCAACGCACGCACACACACACACACACACGCACACACACACACATGCACACACGCACACACACACTATAGGTTAGAACATTTCTGCTGGAGCATTTCTGGTGCAGAAAACAGATTTTGCATGTGTTTAAGGGCAGTCCCTGCCTATATTTTTGTAGCTATAAACTGACCTATATAATACCACATGGGATGAAGTAAGGAGGTACGGACTGCAGAGAGAGTATAGCCCATTAAAACTATTAAGTACAATTCTCAGAACAGTGAAATTTTAAATTCAATTGCCAAGGGCTGTACTCCGTATTCCCTCCTTTTAGGGCACCCCCCTGTAGTGTTACCATTTGAGTTGTAAGGTACTGAGGGGGACAACCCCCCCCATGTCCAGAGTGCAAAGGGGGGGGTGAAAACATAGAGGTGACTAAGTTTTGGAATTCCGTATGTTACTTCCTGTAATCACAAATCATATTTTCAGGGTGGAATTCCAGTATCTGGTCAGTCATTTCTGATAAGGGTCCTACACATTAGAAGTACAAACAATGCTCTTTCTTTTCCTAACTAGTCATAGGAGTAAAAGTGCCTTCATTTGAAACTGACTGATGTTGTAATTCTGTAATCACAATGTAAATAAAGGTCTTCACATTGAAATATATTTGTATTTACCCAGAATGCTTTACTGTAGGCATAATCCTAGACAAGTACCCCACATGATATTCTGAGGGTATGCCCAGTGACAGTGAGGATAAATTGCAGAAAAGATGATAAACACAAAAGAGACATCCTATCTTTGTGAATAAATAATAATTTTATATATAGCTACTGCATTGCGCTCAACAAATCAGGACAGATGTTAAAATATTAGTACTATTAATGAGAGATGCTAATAGAATAAGAGGATGTGAATTAGTATACCTTTCTGAAGTAAAAGTAGTCTGTAATTCTTAAGTGTAATTCACCACCTTTTCCCCAAAAAATTACCAGTTTTGAGGGAGAGGAACACAGATGAAATCTGAGTCAAAAATCAGTGAAGTCCATGAAAATCGAGAACAGTTTAGAGGGATGAACTGCTGGAAAGTTATCTTAATAGTGCAGATTGATAAAGCCATAACTATTAGAGCTATTACCTTTGGGCTGTGGCTGATAACCACACTCCATGTACTGCACCTATCCCTGCCCATCTCTGCCCCTTTCTACACCCACTCTGTCCTACTCGCACCCATTTTGACATAAATGGCTATGTCAGAGTGAGGCAGAGAACATCTTTTCTTGGTCTCTGACCTGATTGCATCGCAGTAGCAATGCATTTATTGGTTTACCTTCATGTGGCGTTTTGCACAAGGGGTGAACAGCAATTGTCCGAAAGGCCGTTTGCAAAGTTTGCAAACGAACAGAAAAAGGTCCAAATGTGCAATGAGCGAATGCACAGTGACATTTACTCATTGCAGATTCGGCATTTTTAGGGAGATTGCACTATAGTGGGAATAGGAAAATCCCTTTCCCCACTGTAGTGCGATCTCCGAGTTAAAATAAATATTAAAGTGGGGGGGGTGCAGCCCCCCACATGGGGGGGTGCAGGGGTGCTTGCTCCCCTGCTATACACTTCATTACATTTGCTTTTCAACATTTATGTTCGAAAATCAGTGAATCTGTTTTTCGATTTTCTGATTTTCGAACATGTAAAACTGTCGCGGTTTTGATTTTCGTGGTTACGATTTGCTCATATGAGCAATCGCACCAGTGCGATTCGGTGTTGTAAAGGTAAACCTTTTAATTTTATTTTTTACAAAAGCAAAAAAAGTTGGTGATATAACAAAACTATAGCATTCTGTTTTGCTAAACAGAATACTGGAGTTTCTGCTGTTTTCCAGACTATAGTTCTGATTTCTGGATAATCTGGAAAAAAATTGGCTAGGTGGTAACCCTAACCAGAGTATGGTGGGGGGTGGGGGCTACCTGAGACCTCATGCATGCTCAGTACTAGATGGTGCAAGGCTTACCATTACTGCCTCCAGGGGATGACCTGTGTCACTTTATTTTTAGAAACAGATGCAACTGCCCAGTGGTATAGTGGCCTTTGCACCCTTATCCCTCCTTCTGGAAATGGTACATGCAGGTGCATACTGGCTGTTATCCTTTCATTCACCTGTGTGCTGCGCAGTGAGGACACTAGCACTAAATGAGCATTGTAGCAGGGCAGCTGCACCTGTAAGATGAAATGGCTATTGCAGGCAAGCATCCTGCCCTGTACTACCAGTTCATTCATACAGCCGGAGCTGCTCTGCCTGAGAACTTTGGCTGGACTATGCTGACTCGCCAAGTCCTCTGTCAGCTTTGAACTATAACCCTGAAGGGTAATGTGGTTCTATAGCATAGACGGTTTCTGAATTGTATTATTTTGCCTGAGCATAATGTTTCCTTACTGAATTCTGTACCTCGGCATGCTAAGGTATGCCTCTTGGGATGATATTTTAGGGAGCTGAATTAAACCTTCAGTGCAGTGAGGCTAAACTGTTAGATGCCATGCACAGTCACTACTGGAATTCAGCTCTATATTTTCCGTGAATATTAAAATAAAACTGAATTGAAGACATCAGGTCATCTTTTTTTCTTAATGTTTTTCACTAACTATGATTCTAATACAGCATCGGTATGCCTCCTGAATTTTACACTTTTATCATTGGTTTTTACAGTATTACATAAAGAATGTTATAATCTTACTACTTGCAGGTGTTTATATGTCTGGAAAATGTGATCTACAGCACATAGTCTGTGTAGTCTGTTGCTGCTGTGGTCTGTTGCTGCTGTGGTCTGTTGCTGCTGTGGTCTGTATTTCATTGCAGATCATACTTCATACTTCTGTTATTCTCAGATGTGCCTTGTACAAAGTCTCTGAACATGATTTTCAAATGTTTATGGTCTGATTCTACTTGAATTTCTTTTTTAAACATATTCATGCAATTTCTTAGATCCATACAGTTGATAGAAGTTTCTTTCTTGAAAATATTGTTAAAATATCTTTTGCATCTGTGAATGCTCTTGACCTGTAGTAATTCGATCAGTTCTGTAGGATCCCATCTTTTATACTGTTCTGAATGGCATCGATTCCAGTAAAAACTACTTTTTTACATTGAAGTATTTCATTGCTAATGCATCTATAACTAACTTGTTCAAGCTCTTATTCCATCTCATGTCTGTTTATGACCTCCACATTTACATGATTTCTTTTTTCTGGGTCAGTTTTCAGAGCCACTGACATTAGAATGACCCCATGTATTGTCACTTGTTTGTTGGTTTTACATTTGTTTTTGTTAAACTTGAAATTATGCTGTCCTACAAATTGTGCCTTCCGAACAGCATATTCATTGTACAAAACACTAAGCTTAGTTGTCTAGCTTTGTTTGCCAGCAAATCCCAGTGTGCATCTCTTACTGAGGAAAAGTAATATTTGGCATTCCTGAAACAATTACCTCAACTGTAAATTATGGGTAATTCTTTTTCTTTCTTGCAGGTCTTGAAGTTCAGTACACATGCAAATCCTACTATTGTTTACAGCAGTGACTGTACTGTGATGTTTACCCATAATGCAGTGACTGTGCTGTGATGTTTACCCACAATGCAGTGACTGTACTGTGATGTTTACCCATAATGTTTGGCTGTAATTCTTAATGATACATGGATTTGCCATCTTCCATTTCCTTCTCGGCTTTACATCGGAGCACTCCAGGTTTTCTGGGAGCATGAATCATGGGCATTGCATCACGTTGTGTTTCTAATATTGACTGTTAAACTTGCTAAGTTTTTGAATAAATCAGTACAGTCATGCACAATGATTCTATAGTTCTAAATGGATCCATTTTGAAAGCCCAAAGAGAGTAACTGCACTCTTTTTAGAAAGGCAAATGTATACAGACCCCAACATTACAGTGTATGCTCCTTTCCATGGCATATCTGAAGAGTTACAGTAAAATAGGTGTTTGAGCATGACTGTTATTTCTTAAAACCACAGGCGAGTTTTAACATATTGCAAGTCTGTACTGGTTCACATAACACTTGATAAGGAAACCATTTTGAATATTTATTTGCATTTGGCTCCAAGGTAATACCAGCCAGGTACAGCAACCTTTTATAGTGGAGGCCCAGGGAGAAAACTCCAAATATTATACTCAGAAACATAGTATAAGCTTTCAAATTAGTTAAAAAAAAATGGGAAATTCAGCCACAGCGTAGAACAGATTTGCAGATAGGACTTGGACACCTACAGGCAAAAAACACTGAAATCACAGGTCTGTATTATGTAATCGAAAAGTGAATTCACTGAACTGCATCTACATCGAAAATAGAGTTCAGTGAATTCACTCGTGGGGGGCTGCACCCCCGCTAATTATATATATCAACTTCGAGATCACACTACAATGACGAAAGGGCAAATTTTCCAATCATCACTGTACTGCGATCTCACTGTCAACAGTTTGCTGAACTGCATTTCCAATGTACATGCAGTTCGACCTCACTTTTCGATAACATAATATAGACCCGAAATCACAACAGACCTAAAACCAAAAACTGCAGCCTTAACATACTGAGACTTCAAGAAAAGAAAAAGTAGACCTCTCAGTTAAGGTTGGAGTAAACGTAGCACTCAAATCCAAAACAGTAACAAAAACTCCTCCCAAACATGACTTTAAATCACTATATATAGAAGTAACTTTATTAAAACGGAAGGTAAGCACTTTTCAGAGTAACCTCTGCTTCATCAGACCATGACAGAACACTGTCTAGGTACTATTTAAAATAAAAACTAAACCAATCACCGAAAGTTCGGCAATCATGTGATGACATTAATAAAAAACAATAAAAAAAACCCTCAGTCAATAAAAGCAGTCTACCATTTGTTAGACATAGCAATAAAAACAATATTCCCATTGTCAAATATGTTAAACGTATTCCAAACACAATAATCATAAAAAAATCAAGTGGTTTCTATATGCTTCAAACCTGATCAGAAATATAGATAAATGCATTAAATGTAGAAGCAGAAAGAATATCGAGAACTTGCTTGAATGTACAGATGTAACAAAAAAAAATAATAAATGTCGTGCAAATGCATCCTCTTTACCAAATGTCATGCAAAAGCATCCCCTTTACCAATAACAAGGGACTCCAGAGAGAATTGCTCATGTAGTCGTGTGAGAAGGGGGGAGAGGTGCAGTATTGCAACAATTCCAGCACAGTGAGAATGAGAAACAGGCAAGGAGTAACCTTGTCTTCAACATTTCTTCATATAATCTTACCTGTGATCAACTTTCTTTGTTAAATAAAGGGCTCCCTTTCATACCTTCACAAGCTTCAGACTTAACAGATGTCCTTTTTGACCTGAGGCTGTTTGCCTGTAATGTATCCCTGTAGCAGATTCCCTTTTTGACCTGAGGCTGTTTACCCATAATGGCTCCCTGTCCTTGTTGAACAATAGTTATGTCTACTTACTCTTTCTTTAAGAAACCCCCTCTGTACACCCCAGATCTACATCCATTGATGGCAGCTCTTATTGAAGTATGTGAAAGAAATCAGAGACATATTAACAGAGGAACATAGTCACCATAGCTCGACTCCTGGCCAGAAGAAGGCATCGCATGAATTGCAGGCAGCTAGACATCTAGAAATGCGCTCTGCAGATAAGGGAGGGAGATGTGGTTGTCTTAGACAGAGATCTCTATCTGGAGCAGATGTCTATTATGTTGAGTGACTTTATTGCTTAATATAGAGTAGATGGCTTTATTAATGGTCCATTTTTTGGTCTACAAACTGATGACAGGATTGATTACTCGAGTTGTTTGACTATTTTACTGTAGATAATCCCGTTATCCCTATTTTGTATGGGCTCCCTAAAATTCATAAGAATCCTGAGAAGCCACCTGAGAAGACCTATCCTATCTAGCAGCGGATGAGTCACTCAGCTCTTATCCATTTATGTGGAGAAAATACTTGGACCTGTTCTAGATAGGTTTTGGTATCTTTCAACACTGTGGTAACACTTTCTAGAAGATCTTCATGTCTGGGCTGATTCAAATGTGTATGATGATGCTTGTCTTTTTGTCACACGTGATGTGAATTCATTGCTCACCGTTATTCCTAATGATACTGGAGTTGCTCACCGTTATTCCTAATGATACTGGAGTTGCTCACTGTTATTCCTCAGGATACTGGAGTTGCTCACCGTTATTCCTCATGATACTGGAGTTGCTCACCGTTATTCCTCAGGATACTGGAGCTGCTCACCGTTCTTCCTCATGATACTGGAGTTGCTCACCGTTCTTCCTCATGATACTGGAGTTGCTCACCGTTCTTCCTCATGATACTGGAGTTGCTCACCGTTCTTCCTCATGATACTGGAGTTGCTCACCGTTCTTCCTCATGATACTGGAGTTGCTCACCATTATTCCTAATGATACTGGAGTTGCTCACCGTTATTCCTCAGGATACTGGAGTTGCTCACCGTTATTCCTCAGGATACTGGAGCTGCTCACCGTTCTTCCTCATGATACTGGAGTTGCTCACCGTTCTTCCTCATGATACTGGAGTTGCTCACCGTTATTCCTCATGATACTGGAGTTGCTCACCGTTATTCCTAATGATACTGGAGTTGCTCACCGTTATTCCTAATGATACTGGAGTTGCTCACCGTTATTCCTAATGATACTGGAGTTGCTCACCGTTATTCCTCAGGATACTGGAGTTGCTCACCGTTATTCCTCAGGATACTGGAGTTGCTCACCGTTATTCCTCAGGATACTGGAGTTGCTCACCGTTATTCCTCAGGATACTGGAGTTGCTCACCGTTATTCCTCAGGATACTGGAGTTGCTCACCGTTATTCCTCAGGATACTGGAGTTGCTCACCGTTATTCCTCAGGATACTGGAGTTGCTCACCGTTATTCCTCAGGATACTGGAGCTGCTCACCGTTATTCCTCAGGATACTGGAGCTGCTCACCGTTATTCCTCAGGATACTGGAGCTGCTCACCGTTATTCCTCATGATACTGGAGCTGCTCACCGTTATTCCTCATGATACTGGAGTTGCTCACCGTTATTCCTCATGATACTGGAGTTGCTCACCGTTCTTCCTCATGATACTGGAGCTGCTCACCGTTCTTCCTCATGATACTGGAGCTGCTCACCGTTCTTCCTCAGGATACTGGAGCTGCTCACCGTTCTTCCTCAGGATACTGGAGTTGTTCACCGTTATTCCTCATGATACTGGAGTTGTTCACCGTTATTCCTCATGATACTGGAGTTGTTCACCGTTATTCCTCATGATACTGGAGTTGTTCACCGTTATTCCTCATGATACTGGAGTTGCTCACCGTTCTTCCTCAGGATACTGGAGTTGCTCACCGTTCTTCCTCAGGATACTGGAGTTGCTCACCGTTCTTCCTCAGGATACTGGAGTTGCTCACCGTTCTTCCTCAGGATACTGGAGTTGCTCACCGTTCTTCCTCAGGATACTGGAGTTGCTCACCGTTATTCCTCATGATACTGGAGTTGCTCACCGTTCTTCTTCATGATACTGGAGTTGATAATGTTAGGCAGTTTCTGATTTCACATACTGATTTTTCCACCACTAAGGTTGAGTTATTGTGTTACTTGATTGAGATTATACTTGAGAATAAGTCTTTATTTTTTTTTTTAACTTTTATCTACAGAAAACTGATGTTGCTATGGGCATTAACCGGGAAAATAGTCTGGTCTTGAATGGTAACACATTTTCTTCCTCTTGGATTTTATAGGCGTTTTGTGGGCGACATATGTGGAAAGATAATTAACAAGAGCTTAAGGCATCTGTTGACTTTCTACACAACTGATTTTTTTGAGGTTTAGCTATAAGGTTTCTAGAGAATCTTTGGAGTTCTTGAATATCTCTATATGCAGCCAAGATCTACATATTTCAACATGTATATACAAGAAACACTGTAAAAAGAACACACTTACTGAGAAGTATGTATCCATGCCACGTTAAACGGAATATCTTGAAAGGCCAGTTTTTAAGAATAATTAGGTCAAATAACAAAGAGGATGATCTGCAGTTGGCCTTAAAGATTTTGTGGAGAAGGGGTTACAGTCGGTCTATTGTAGGGGTTACAGTCGGTCTATTGTAGAAGAATGTAACACTACAACCTTAGCCCTTAGAAGCACTAAAGGTAAACCTTATTTTTCAAGGAGAGCTGAACATAGATGTGCTAATACTATACTTTCACAGCATTGTGTTACCAATAGACCTATGTTCACATACTCTAGTCATTTTGGGCTAGTTTGTAGCATGCTGCGGAAGAATTGGCCTATTTTACTAGCAGATCCTGAGGTTAGACAAGTCATTAACTCTAAACCGAAGTTCTACTTTAGAAATAATTTGTCCCTAAAAAGTTAATTATGTTCTAGGAACTGTTTCTGTGATACCAGAGTCAGAAAGGAAGGGGACCTTTAGATGTCATAATTGTAAAGCTTGTGATTATATCTTTACATGTACTTAGTTTACACATTTCTGGTGTCACCATTAATTTAGACTTTTACGCTGATTGTAAAAGCAAGGACTTTGTATATTCTGCTACCTGTTGCACATGCAGTACCTTTTATATTGAGAAAACCAATAGGTTGTTTAAGGATAGGATTTTGGAACACTTAAATGATATAGCCAGATGTAAAAACACCAGTGTTTTAGCCAAGCACGTTATGTTGAAAGGAACTAGCCATTGCTTTAATTTTTTGTGTTAGAATTAATGAGTCGTAATCCTAAGGAATTTGATAAGAATAAGAACAGAACTGAAGTATGTGAACAGAGATGGAATTTACTGCTGAAAGCACATGTTGAACCAGCTTTAAATGAGAGGGTTTCCCCTTAAACCTGTTTTAAACAAGACCATTGTGACACTGATGGGTCTTGATGCATAAAATTCTTTTTTTCTGTTTTGTTCCTTGTTCAAACTGATGTGTAGTGTTGTCTTTTTATTTGTTATACAAGAACGGTTACACAGCTTTTGTTTCTTCCTTAGTTTTTCATTAGAATTTGTTTTTTTTTTCTTTGCATGTATTGAACTGTATATCTAGTTTTAATAGGTTTGAATGTTTGTGATGTTTTTAGTGAGTGTGCAGAGCGTATGTATGACATTTATTAGATGTTCTTCGTCTTCCATTGCTGCAGTCCTTACTATTGGGTATAGTCCGCATCCAGTCGGCCCGAATACCAGAGTATAAGGCTGACGTCGGTCAGGGCGCATTAGACTGACGTCAGTACGTCAGGGTACTAATGCGCATGACCGGCGTCATATCCTCAGTCTTTTGCCGCGTGATCCGATGCAGAAGCAGTTTTGCGAGTGCAGGTTGGCGTTCTGAAATATTTCAAACCGGAGTTTCAGACCGAATCAGAGTTGGCTAAGTACCCGTTGGGGAACATTTTGTTTTTTCTTGCCTCAGTATTTAACCGGATGTCAGAAAAAGTGAATAACTGTATTTCTTGTGGGAAACAAATACCTCATAGGGATTACCATACATTATGTATACCTTGTTTAGGGCCTGAGCACGACGTTGTTGGTTGCCGCTCTTGTGCTAAGTTTAACAAACGCACTATTAAGAGGAGGTTAGACTGTGCCAGATTAGTGTTTGGGAAGCGTTGCAATTATAAAATGCCGTTGGATGCTCCGACGCCCGCTTCATCCAGGAAGCGCAAGGACAAAACAGCGAAGCCTAGGGTTGATGAACCGGCAGTCCCAGACGTCGGTTCTTTAGATGGCTCAGTGGAGCCAGAGGTTTTGCCAGGAGTTTCTATAGAGTCTCAGGCAGAAACTTTACTGTTACAGGATGTACCCTCTCAGGAGGCAGGCCAGGCTGAGGGGGCTTCTCAGGTAACTATTCTTCCCTCTCTTCCCAAAGTAGTTAGAGCCTCTCCTTCTGTTGCCAAAACTTCTTTTAGAGGTAGGCCAACTTCAGCTTCAGTAGGGGCTTCTCCTAGCCATTCTGGTTCTGTACCTAAGAAACATATGCTTAAAATGGCAGAAGATTTGATTACTATGATTAGAGGTTCTATGGGCCCTCCTGATAAGAGGCCTAGAGTGGAACCAGAATTTGACAGTTTTGAACAGGGTTCAGGGGCTTCTGAATCTTCTGCGGAAGATTTGCAGGAGTATCCTCATTATTCTGATTCTGATGTGGATGATGCCACTCCTTGGCTTCTCCTCCTGAGGATTTTTCATTTTCAGAGACTCTGCATTCCATGAGGGAGCACTTTAAATGGGAAGGCCAGGATTACTCTGATTCCAGGAAGAGGCTTAGGGAATTCTTGTTTTACCCCAGCATAGGCCCTTAGCTATACCTCCTGTGTTGAATGTGGTGGAAGATGTTTTGCAGAGGCTTCCCTGAACCCTGATTCTTTGCCTCCTGCTCCTGTTAAACCTGATAGGTACTATAGGGTGCCCGAAGCTCATAAGTATTTGTTTAAGAGTCCTAGGGCGGACCACGAAACTGTTTCTCAGGGGCCTAAAGGTGTTAAGGCCTCTGTGGTTAAAAATCCTGTTCCCACTGACAAAGAGGCAAGGGCGTTAGATAGGTGGGGTAAGAAAGTGTATACTTCTTCCACTCTAGCCATGAGAGCGTTAAATTGTCAGTTTCACATGCTGAAATATCAAAATTATCTCCTTTCACAATTGGAATCTAAGGTGGATGCTTTGGCGGAAGGTATTGATTGTAAAGACTTGCTGGATTTAGTTTATGTGTCTGAACAAGTGGGCAAGCATTCTTTGCAATGTGGTTTTGATGCTGTGCAGGCCTCCTCGAGGGTGGCTGCCACTAGTTCTGTTCTTCGCAGGCATGCCTGGTTGAGGGATCAAAATTTGGCTGAGCATGTTAAGACAAGGATTTTGGATGCTCCTTTACAGTCTGATGTGTTGTTTGGTTCCCCTGTGCAAGCAGTTTTAAAGACAATGGAGGACAAAGCTAAGTCTATGCAAACTGTTAAAGATTTTTTGCAGGTACAGCCACCGAAGTTTAGTAGAAATTGGCCTGCTAAGGGGTGGACATATCCTGCTTATGATTCCCAGTCTAGGGGTAGGTCTAGACGTGGTAGGGGCAGGGCTCAAGGTTCTTTTAGGCCTAGAACAGGGAGTTCACCTGCTCAGACTTCTGGTGAGGGCAGGGGTCAGTCCTTTCGTAAACAGACCCAATGACCTGCCTTTTCAACTGCCAGTAGATTCTCGTCTGGCAGCTCCTTTGGAAGGACAACTGTCTCTTTTCAAAGGAAATTGGGATTTAATTACTCAAGACAGATGGGTGTTGGACATCATTCTACCAGTCCCTGTGTCAGAAAGGGGCCTAGGATTTTATTCTCGCATGTTCCTAGTACCAGAGAAGGGGAACACGTGGAGACTGCTTTTGGATTTATCTCTCCTCAACACTTATCTGGACATTCCCAAGTTCAAGATGTTGACGTTACAACAGCTTTTACCCCTGCTGGGCAAAGATCACTGGATGGTAACTTTAGATCTCAAGGAAGCTTACCTTCATGTGCATATCAGGCTAAGTTACAGGAAGTATCTGCGGTTTCAAGCTGGAGATTCTCATTATCAGTTCTCTGCATTGCCCTTTGGCTTATCTGCTGCGCCCAGAGTATTCACAAAGGTTCTGGCTCCAGTGATAGCTTACTTCAGGCTACAAGGACTTCAAATCTATCCTTATTTAGACGACTGCCTGATTCTGGCTCAAGAAAAGGAAGACCTTCTACAGCATCTGGAATATCTTATAGCAGTGCTAAGATGCCTAGGGTATTCTGTGAACGAAATAAAGTCCAGTCTAGTACCCTCTCAAGACATGTGCTTTCTGGGTGTGAGACTGAATACAGCAGCCCAGATGGCCTTTTAACCCCGGACAAACAAAAGAGTCTGTCACTTTACTTCCATCAACTATCTCATCAGTCCGTGCTGACTGCAGAGACAGTCCTTCAAGCATTAGGGTTCATGGCATCTTGTATTCTGGTGCTTCCCAATGCCAAACTGCATATGAGGAAGTTACAATGGTATCTCGAAAATGTATGGACACAGCACTGCCAGGATTTAGACACTGTCATTCAAATAATACCTTGCCTTCAAAGAGTATTTTTGTGGTGGGCTCAGGAATGTCACCTAAACAAGGGACTCTCTGTGACCCGGCCAGAGGCGAGTCAGATTTTACCGACAGATGCCTCAGACGTTGCTTGGGGAGCTCATCTAAATGTAAAGTGGATACAAGACAAGTGGCCTGCCAGACTACAGCATCTACATATCAACATAAAGGAGATGTTAGCAGTCCAGTTCGCATTTCTGGCTTTCAAGGAGTTACTTCTTCCAGGGCAGGTGTTGATTCTAACAGACAACACAACTGTCATGTGGTACTTCAACAAACAAGGGGAACACATTCTTATCCTCTATGCAGGCATGCAATGATTTTATGGGAGACTGCGCTACGCTTGCACCTACCTCTTCAGGCAAGGTTTCTGCCAGGAGCACTGAACTCCTTAGCAGATGTGTTAAGCAGACAAATCATGGATCCCCACAAGTGGAAACTGGATCTTCATGTATTTCAGAAATTGACAGTGTCATGGGGAACTCCAGACATAGATCTGTTCGCTTCTCCACTAAACCACCAGCTGCCACAGTTTTGCACAAAGGGGTTTCATCACACAGCTTGGAAAGTGGATGCTCTGTCTTTCAGTTGGACAAACCTTCATCTGTATGCCTTTCCACCTCTGCCTCTTCTTCCAAAGGTACTGTTAAAGGTCAGACAGAACAGGCCAAGGATGATTTTGATAGCTCCAGATTGGCCTCGCAACACTGGTACCCTCTACTACGGAGTCTGGTAAAGAAGCCTCCATGGCCTTAACCTTTGATTCCACATCTGTTATCCCAGCAGGACGGTCATCTGCTCAATGTCAAGCTTCACTCTCTTCCTCTGACAGCCTGGCATATTCTGTGTTGAAACACAGCAGGTCTCAACTTCCTCAACAAGTTTTAAATGTGATTATGGAAGCTAGAAGACCTAGTACAAGGAAAGTGTACACAGCAAAATGGAAGAGATTTTTATTTTGGAGTAAAGCAAAGAATTTGGAGATTTCTGAGCCTAATTTGAGTATGGCTCTTCAATATCTTACTGAGTTACTGGACAAGGGTCTGTCCTTCTCTTCCATCAAGATTCATGCTGCAGCAATCTCAGCTCACTATGATTGTGACCCACCATTGTTTTCGCATCCTTTGTTCAAGCAGTTTCTTAGAGGGGCTAAGAATATAAGACCCCACGTAGAGCTCCTACTCCTGCTTGGGATCTCAATTTTGTGTTGGAAAAACTTACTCTACAACCTTTTGAGCCTGCGGCTACTGCTGAATTGAAATATTTGTCATGGAAGACTGCTTTTTTGTTGGCTATTACTTCTGCAAGAAGGGTGTCTGAGTTGCAGGCCCTTATGGCAGTAGAGCCATTTTGATTTTCCATAAGGATAGGGTATCATTACGTACTAATCCTTCCTTTATGCCTAAGGTGGTTTCTAGTGTGGCTTTAAACCAAACTATTCATTTGCCTACCTTTTATGCAGACCCCCAAAATAAAGGGGAAAAGATTTTGCATACTTTAGATGTACACAGGCAATTGCGTTATTACTTAAGCAGAACTAAGGATTTTAGGCAGTCTCAGCAGTTGTTTGTTTCTTTTGCTTTGAGTTCGCAGGGCAAGCCTGTGTCAAAACAAACTATTTCTAGGTGGACTGGCTTTTGCATTGCATTTTGTTATTCCCATCATGGCAAGGAGGTTCCAGCTGGGATTAGGCCTCATTCCACTAGGGCTACTGCCACTTCAACAGCATTTCTACGGGGGTTGGCAACTAAGGATATTTTGGAAGCAGCTACTTGGAGTTCAGTGCATACTTTCTCTAAGCATTATCACCTTCCTATCTACTCTAAGTCTAGGGCTGGTTTTGCCACAGCTGTTTTGCAAGGCATGTTGTCAGCTCCTGCTTCTTTATGATTTGCCAGCCTCCCTTACCTCTGCTTTGGGATTCTACCCAATAGTAAGGACTGCAGCAATGGAAGACGAAGAACATAGTACAGTTTTGTACCTACCATAAATGTAGATGTTCGAGGATTCCATTGCTGCAGTCCAATTTACCCTCCCTCCTTCCCCTCTGTGTTTAGGGGTGGTTGTGTAGGTGATTTACCTGCTTATATTTTTGTATATATTGTTCATGTTTTGGTGCAGGTATTTTGGGCCTTGTCTTTTTCGGGTCTTCTGACATCTGGGGCAAGAAAAGACTGAGGATATGACGCCGGTCATGCGCATTAGTACCCTGACGTACTGACGTCAGTCTAATGCGCCCTGACCGACGTCAGCCTTATACTCTGGTATTCGGGCCGACTGGATGCGGACTATACCCAATAGTAAGGACTGCAGCAATGGAATCCTCGAACATCTACATTTATGGTAGGTACAAAACTGTACTTTTTCTTATTTTTGTTACACCTGTACATTCAAGCAAGTCCCCTTTTATTCTTTCTGCTTCTACATTTAATGCCTTTATGTTTGTGGTCAGGTTTGAAGCAACATATAAAGACTGCTCGATATTTGTTTTTTTTACTGTGATTGGAATAAGTTTAACAAGTCTTTATATTTGATGATTTGAATATTGTTTTCATTGCTATGGCTTTAACAAATGGTAGGCTGCTTTAATTGACTGGGAGGGCTTTTTTTTATTAATGTTATCACATCATTGCTGAACTTTCTGTGAGTTTTTATTTTAAGTAGTACCTAGACTTTGTGTACTGTCATGTTCTGATGAAGCAGAGGTTACTCTGCAAAAGCGCTTGCCTTCTGTTTTAATAAAGTTATTTCTATATGCAATGATTTAAAGCCGTGTTTGGGAGGGGGTTTTGTTACTTTTTTTGATACTGAGAATTCAGTTCTCCCTCTTATGAGGGTGATGAAATATACTGCAGGCCTGCAGTGAAGAATAGAAGTATTAAATCACAAAACCAACTGCTACAGCCAATGCAGTAAATGCTCCGCTCCTTAACTTGTATGTAAGCAGTCCAACAGCAAACTGAGTCAATGCATGACTAAACATACTATTCAGTAACTGAAACGACAATAAAAGTGGTTAAAATGTACGTCTTTACTTTTTATAAAACTAATAAAGGTAAGCACGTTCGCAACTCTCCTTGCTTCGTCAGACCTATTTAGCAGCTCTAAAACATTTATTTTATACTTGGCTCATTAAAAAGGCACCAATCCAACTCAATTCATTCAAACTTGGCACCAAAAAACTAGCCTATCACAAAACACATCAGAATATTGTTTTCAATCCAATCCATAATAATTATGATTTCTTTAAGCGAACAACAGATTGTGGCACCAGTCAGTGTACCTTGCAAGCTGCCAAATATGCAATAAATTTTATGTAGAGAAAACTGAGATCTGCGTAGCAGAATATATGAACATGTTTACAATATTGGGATTGGAACACCAAATAATGCTTTAGCTAAGCATGTTAGAGACCCTAATGAATCACACTGCTTTAAGTTCATGGTAGTGAATAAAAAGTCACTATGAGGCAAGGGGACAAAAGAAATGGATTATTAAGTCACAAGCAACTGAAGGCAGTGGTCTGAATGATAGTTTTCCTATTAAACCCCATCTGAAAGCAAGAAGACATCCAGTAAGGTTTTGATTTTTTATGAACTAAATGTAAACTATGTTTGCTGCTAGGCATTCACTGCAAACTGAATGAAGACAATGTTCTGATATGTTTAGTTGAGTAGTGAAATGGTAATAGTTGAGTAGTGCTAGAATGAGCAGAAGAATTAGGAGAAAGGTCCGCAAGAGTATATTTATAGGTGAAGATAGGAGTAGTAAATTTTGGTTGAATAGATTGCAAGGGTGTATTGTGTAGTTGTGTTCTGAGAAAAAGTTGATGTGCAGGCATGTTAAGCATTTGCATGGATATGATTGGTCGTTAGAGGAGAAGGTATGGTTTAGGCTATTTAAATGTAGACTTTGGGTGGGTGGGAATTAAATGTAGACTTTGGGTGGGTGGGAATTGAAGGTAGGGGAGTGGAAGAGAAGTTGTTTATAGTGGGTGTCCTCAAGCTGAGAGTGGATATTTCCAGTCAAGAGCACTGAAGATAAATATGGATGTGTGGGCACAACCAAATGGCCCCTTCATTTGGGGATTTCTCAAAAGCAAGCCACCTTCAGTTACTTGGTGACCTAAATCAATTCCAATGTAATCCTCTAATGTACCTCACTGAATAGACATCTATACCTGTAAAAAAAAAAAAAAAAAAAAAAAAGAGACATTTTTTAATTTGCTAATGCTTCAGGGAGTCCATTCTACCCTTCTTAAGGGTACAGCCAAGAAACCAGTAGAGAGTTTAAGGGATACCATTAGAAAGCTCAGAGCTTAAAAGCAATGTCTTTTTGGCTCTTCCCTGTTGGGGGTCGCCACAGCGGATCACCAATCTGCAGATTGATTGGCAGTGGAGTTTTTATGGTGTCAGTTGCCAGCCTAGCCTTCACAGAAGGGTACACTCACGTGCACCTACCTGCATGTCTTTAAAGATTCACTCAACCACATGGGAGACAAGCACTCCGGGCAAGAATCAAACCAGAGAACCTCTTGCTGTGATGCAACAAAGCTAACTGCTGCACCACCGAGGACATATAGAAAGCTCCGAGTTTAATATGACCTTTAAAATAGGCACTGAAACAAAAAAAAAAAACAATCTTTTAACTGTTGGGAATTAAGGTAATATCACAGAGCAGTGCTTGGAGCTTGTCCACAGTAATGACGACTTAAACCCAGTGGAAGTGGTTAACGTCCTAGCTGACGGATATAGTGTGAATTTTACTCTACCCACAGTTAAGTATTTCATGGATTTCACAGTCTTAGCTGCATCTATAATTAATATAGAGCAAATCCTTTTGGTCATGTATCTTAGTGTGAAATTTTTCCTCTAAGAACCAGAGAGAATGTGAACTTTCATGGCTGTATAAGAAACCCTTCCACCATCCTCTCACTGCCTAGTAAGCACAACTCTGGCGTTGCTTCCTAGGAGAGATTTCCACTAGTTATAGAAATCCTGAACAAGAGAAGAAAGGCACAATTTAGATGAACCAAAACTGTGAAGGAGCAGTAAGTGTAATAGTGAATCTTGAGTATCTTGCAACAGCTATACTTTTCTGTAGCCCAAAGATTGATTCCCAGTGATGGAGAACATTAGACCTATTGTAAGTTGTTGCATCTTTCGGCTTTTCCCGATTAGGGGTCGCCACAGCGGAACTCCGGTCCGCTAATGATTGGTAGTTGATTTTTACGTGCAGAGTTACCAGCCCTGACACACAACCTTCAACGAAGGTATGCCCATTCACGTATATCTCCATGCAGAAGATGCTCTAGCTGAGAGTCGAACCGGACAGTGTCTTACTGTGAGGCGACAACGCTACCACAGCACCACCACCATAATCATGATGACCGTTATCTGTTTCTCAGTAACCACTTAAGTGTATGTGGAATTTTTTTTTTCAGTGCATCTAGATGGTGCCCCCTTAACTCCTTACCCCTAGTACTTTATAAACATGGAATATGGGTGGTTAAGTGAGGTGATTGCTAGCTCCCCCTTGCAAATAAAAAAATACAGAGGAGCTTTGCCACTGTCAAATCAATTGCATGTTTAAGGTTGCCTAGAAATTAGTTCCAACAATCGCTGTACCTGTCCAAATGATGCAACAGCTGTTGAGCTATGCTGCTATTATATTATTTTTAGGGTACAGAGAAAATTTAAAAGTCCCCAGTAAGCTTCATTATCAGCTAGTTTCCTTGAACTCCACTTCTGAACTGACAGTTATTTAACCAAGCAGTTTTTCCTATATCACACTTGGAAAAAAGCTACATGGGTCCAGTCATACCTCTCATCCCCTTAGCATAAGGAATCTGGAGAAAGTCTAAAATAATGGGGGGGGGTTGAAGGCCCAAGCCTAGGGAAAAATGTAAAATATCACTCTTATAAACTTAAAAAGTTGCTAGAATAGCAGGATTTGCGTTGGCATGCATTTTCTGAAGGATATGAAGTCAAAGTTAGATGTATGCCATTATTTAGTGACTTCAATCCTCAGTGAGTTGCTAGAAAACCACAGATGTTCTAATCTGGACATTCTGTGAAAATCTGGACAGTTGAGATGTGCGACTTCATTGCTGCTTATCTAGTTAAAAATGAAGGAAAAAGTCCATTTAAATTAAGAATACCCAATGGAATCTTGGGCATCTTTGTTGAAGGTACATTTTGGAGGGCAGAATAAACAGCCATATAGATGTTTATGGCTGCTGAGATCCTTCATTAAGTAATAAATTGACTCGTGACCCAGAGAAACAGTGACCCTTGAGATGAACAGTGGGATATGTAGAGTAACATGGTGTAACTGATGTGGAGAGTGTAAGTGGAGTGTCTCACAGTTCCACCAGATTAGCGACTGCAATTGGAGAGGCAGAGTAGTTCTAAGAGAGGAGATGTACAAAGAGGTGCTTAATAGTGGATCGGTGCAAGAAATGAGAAAGCGACTGATTTAGGAGAATGACGGGGAAATGTGTGAAATTCAGCTGTGCAAAGCCAGGTTGCTTTTCTGAATAAAGAAGCATCGAAGCGTGATTGTGGAGTGGCATAACATCTGTCAAGTTCCTGTGGGTGCTTTGTTCAAGCATTTCCTGCACATTTAGGTGATCCCTCACTTCCCATCATTGGTGCCCGTACTAGCTGTATTCAGTAGCATCTGTCCAGGGTATCTGAAATGTATGACACTATTAGATGGTCATGCATTAAGGTCCTATTATGTGTTTACTGTATATCAGCTTTGTTTGTAGCTCTCCTCTGAAAGTAACTGACATTGGATACTTTGGTGTGGACCGAAGGAACAAACCCATCTATGTTTTGATAATATGACCTTAAGGGACAATAAGAGATCTTGGGGGATCTTGTGTTGGGGCTACCAGGTGCATGGTCTCACGATCCAAACCCGTGGTACCAATTGAATCATGATGGCACCAAGGTATGGGTTTTAAATCCTATCCATTGCCAGCTATCTGTGAGGGGTAGGGATGGCGGTGCAAAGGATCCAGGACTACCATCCTTGAATTCGTAAAATGGTCTCACCTCTTCTGTTACATTGCAATTGTTGGATGATTGATTATTGGATTTGTACAGTTTATGTTGTCCCCTCCTGTCATGGTGCTAATAGCAGTCATCTCAAAAACTTCATTAGTCGCTGTTAACAATTCAAAACACACAAATTCCTCATAATTTGCATGATGCTAACACCAAGACGAGATGGTAGAAATAAAAGCCTAAGGCCACTACGTCCATACTTGGCCCTGATGGCGCATGGGCCCTGCCAAAAGGCCCAAGTCTCAAAATGTTTTCACTCAGAATATTGTCATTTTAAAAAGTAAGCAAGTTTAACATTAAGAGCCTGCTGTTAATTAACCCTATCTAGTCAAATACATGCCTCTCCTGTGCTGGAAAGTGGTTCTGATACCCCCCCAAAGAAGTAGTCCCTGCACTCCTGAGGACAACCTAGTAAAGGTAGTCCCTGTCCTTTCTCTTGCCTCATTGGATTACACTTTATATACCAGTTATTTAGGCTCCCCTAGATACCTGGTTTCTGCATTCAGTAAATAAAAAAAACTCTTCTCCTTCGGGCATTATTGTTAGTTCTGTACTGACTATAAATTGATTTGCTCTCTCTCATAATTGACCTGAAGGTGGGAAAAGAAACACAACCCTAAAAAATTCTGGTCAGCCATTAAATAAATGTTGCATCCTTGCCAAATGTTCAGCCTTAACCCCCCTCCAAATAATTCCCTACTCAAAACTGCCATAGAATTCAACTCTCACTTCATAGCTGGTATAGCAATCCTAACCAAGGATTCCCCAACATCTAATCCCAACCCTGCCCAACAGCTTACATGTCGTGACTCTCCCTTTCCTCTTCCAAACATGTGCCCACATCCTATATAAAACTACCCTGAAACTTCAACTGTGTTCTACCTCAGCTGATAACCTTCCTGTCTCAATCCATAGAAATAGGTCAGTCCTGGAATCTTTTATTTCCCTACACAAAGCAGGAAATTCAGTATGCATCACTAAATTTAAACCTATAGCAGTCTTACCCCTTCCAAAATACTTAAATGTACTCAAAAACAATTGCTAAACTATCTCAAAGCAAAAACTCCCATCTTCCCCACAACATAGGATCTGTCCATGTCATAGGAAGAACTCCTGTTCCTCACAACATGGGTTCTGTCCCTGCCATAGTAATTTCACTGCACTAGTAACCTTTTATAGATACTATCAATAAAGCTAGAGAAAATGGCAAACTAGTCTCCACCTTATTTCTAGACTTCTCTAAAGCCTTCATCACAGTTTGAAGTAGGTGTTTGTGACAAATGTCTTCACTAGGTCTATCCCACCCTACCCTTTTGTTCAAAAGCTACTTGTCCAGTCAGCAAAATGGCACTCCACCTTCTCTCCATACCTCTATCACCACCGGTGTACCACAAGTTTTGATCCTTGATCCCCTCCTCTCTAACATTCTAACCAGCACCCTCCGCACAACAGGTCTCCCTAATACAATATGCATATGACTCCATACTCCTGTGTACATCAGATAACTTGGCACATCTAAAAAAAAAAAAAATTACACTGGAAGTTTTAATAGCCTCCAAAACATGGCTTTGTAACCCCCCCCCCCCCAACAAAAACTACAATCCCATGAAAAAAGATGGTCCTCTCTCTTAACAATACAACCACTGAAGTCACTTATGGCAAGTTATTATGATGATAAGTTTGACTGGCATATACAAAGTTGCATTAAAAAATCATTAAAACCTAGGGATGCTGTACATAGCCAAAAACTTTTTCACCAATGCATCTAAAACTACACTTGCCACTGCTTAGCTCCTCCCCTCAAAATTTATGGCACACTCATCCTTACTAGCCTCATGGCATCAATGCTATTGTAAAGTGGCTAAATTTGCAGCAAATGCTCCTTTCAGAATCCACCACTGTATAGCACTACAAAGCCTAAACTGATTAGAACTACCTCATGTAACATCTACACAGTGTATTACTATATAAAAGTATCCAGCATTAAACACCATTCTACATGACTATGTTCCCACTTGGCCATTGTGATTCAAAGACCAAAAACCTCTCTGTCCACAAACCTCACATCTGCTGTGCATGCTGTGCTCTTATATCATGTTACCAAGACCCAGCATGCCTTACCTATATCCATCAGGTCAGTACCCTCCCTCCAGTCCTTCAAAACCATTCTGAAAGACTACTAGCCAAAATCTGGCTCTGTTCTTGCTTAATCCCAGGACAAACTATATCCCTAAATGTGAACAAGTACCTCTTCATACCTTCTATGTCCTTAACTCCTCCTGTTTCACTCACTTCCTTACTTCAACTCCCCCCCCCCCCCGACTCTATGCCATAGCCATGTTTTTTCTCATTTCATATTGCAATTCCTGTTTGTGTTATCTAATTAACATTTACTTTCTCTAAATACTAAATCATTGTTAGATAAGTTGTATCCATTTCAACCAGTGCTAACACTGTTTAATTTGGTAAAATTACTTAAACTGTAGATGTTTTATATTATTTTTAAGATGGTAAAAGTATTCTGCTTAACACGATTTTGTAATATTTGCTGAAAATAGACACCTACCCAGTCGAACTCTCCTGGTAGTCGTATGTCCGTGTGTCAATTAGCAAGCGAGTAAAGTTTTGAGTTTGAATGTCTAGTGCAACATGGAGTATTAACTTTGGATATAGCTCACGACACTGACCCCCCCCCCCCCCAAATAGACTGTACAATGAATAGAATTAAGAGGTCCTGGCTTCTTGCACCTCCTCTACCTTGCTCTGAGATCACTGCTGCAATGATGTATGTTTATTCTAACAGGAAGTGTAATTTGAATAAGCTGTTGCATTCACATGCACAGAATTTCCAGGGAAGGGTACTACACTTTTAGGTGCTACAACCACACTTCTATTGTTCCAAGGGAGTCCGTTGCACACAGCTAAAAGGAAACTAGCACATCCAAGATTACCATTCACTGTTCTACTCTTAAAATAAGCTGTTTATCATTAAAAGTGAAAGGGTTTAGCTCTGTCAGACAAATACTAGCAGTTGCTTACAATACATGAGTTAGAACCATAATATCATAGATTCAGAGATATTCCAAAGCCATTTAGTTTTATGACCATTTATACCATGCCAGTACCCTCCCTCAAGCTGCACCTCCTTTCTCCAAAAGGGCCATACCAGTCAATGTCAGAGTAAATTTGTGACTATCCCTATAGTCCCCTAGGGTATGTTCAAAGGGAGATAGTGAGTCACGCTGCTTAACATGTAGGGAGAAATGTATTCCAGAGGTTTTGAGAGGTGTTGAGTTATAAACTTGTCCCTTCTTCCTGTCTTATTCATCTGTTGATGAAGATTTAACTCCCTGGTCCTAGTATTGGTAGAGATATTGGATGTGCGGAGATACAAGTTGTCCCAGACAAGCAGGTATCCAATGCACCAAGTGAGATGCGTTTCCACTCAAAAGTCTGTAAGAGACAAAATAAAGGGATAGAACTGCTAGTCTCTCTGAGTAACTCTGTGTCTTTAGGTATGTGACCTTTTTGGTTAAAAACCTGTGGGGTCTCTCTAATTGCTTGATAAGTTTATAAGTGAAGGTTTGTTGTTTTGATTAAATCACAAATGACTGAGTTATTGCTCAGAATTACATTTTGAATGAAAATTCATTGCACCTATTTTGCCACCCATGTGGGGACATCACCTTGCCCCCACCCTTTACTTAACTATATTAACCTGACATTTGCACAGCAGTGGAGAAATGAGAAAAACATGCATAGTGAATTAATGCACAAGCACATTCCATAGGAAAATTCATTAGAGCAAACTTATCATAAAATCTTTTTTTTGCAAGGGGCAAGCCCCCCCTATACCTGCTGTGCTGCTTTCCTCCCTGTTAATTAACGTAATAACTCCATAGTTTCACAACGGTTGAGAAGAGAGAAGATAAGCAATGGATCCCTGCTTCTTTACAATTATCAGTAAATTGTGATTCAACCAAATGTGTTTTCAGTGAAATTTCCTTGGTTACTTGTGAATCAGTGCAGTGTGATTCACTTACTACCATTTACTTAGATGCATCCTGAAGGGGGCCTTCTCCTCATTATCTGATCAGATGAGGGAGTGATTACCTTTTTAGACCAAGACAATATTTCTTCTGCACTAAATAAAAGGATTTTCTGATTACCACTGTCACATGATGATCAAAAGAGTGGAAGTCATCAACCCAAGCTCAGTTTTCTGACTAAATGTTTGTGTTATCGTGACATATTGTCTATAACTTATGATGAGGGGGACAGGTTGTGTCTCCCAAAAGTGATGATGCTGCAATTTAGCATTTAGTTTGAGCCCTTTATTAGTGCACTGACAGTTTGGTTGAAAAGGTTCTTGTTGGAGAGGTTGGGTGTCACCAACAATCTCCAGTTTGCAGTCATCTGCAAACCTTATTAGGCAGAAGTCTTGGCTTTCTGCTTGGAGATGCGAGAAGCCCAGGTAAAAATGGAGAGGTCCCAGCATGGGACCCTGTGAGACATCACGAGGCGCATTTATACATTCTGATGTGGCACCTGCAAGTTTCACTGTTTGATTTTTGTATTTCAGCCAGTTTGCCATCCACCTTACCAAATCTAGGTATGTATGATGCCAGCATGGCGTGACAGCCTTTCACCTAGGTTAAGATGTAATGTGTACCATATAGCACTATTTACAGACTCCATAAGCCTTTCAAAGTAGTTTACCAGATTCTGTAGATAGCATATATCCTTCACAAAGCCGAACTATTCATGGAGAAGTTTAAGGTTTTTTTTAATATCTTAGTTTGAGGTCTGCGATCCTCTCAACCTTTTAATGCAAGAATTCTGGACAAAGCCAAGAATAGTGGATCTGACAGTATGAAATATAAGGTGGTCAAATCCAAATGTTTACTATTAATGTTCTGTGTTCAAAAATCTGCTGTTTGCGATAATACTTTAGGCAACTGTGCTGGCAAGTTTTCTTTGCAATTCTACATCAAATTAACTTGACATACCTAAGGTTTACCTTTTGACTTGCAATAATAGTGAATTTTTGTATTTCAGGGGTTACTAAAAACATCCCCGTAAGACGACTGGAGCTGAGAATCCTTCTGCTATGCAATGTGAATAAAAGAAAATATCATGACAATATTTAAATAGTAGTTTTGAGATTTACTGTTCTGTAATATAAATATTGGAAGATGTTTTAAATAAAATAAGTAACTGGATATGGATGCGTATTAATTGTGCTTTGTTTGGTGTGTGCCGTGACAGTATGGGCTGTAAATTGGGCATGTTTCCTAGTTTCTTCATTGTTTGTGTGTTGTGATAACTTGTCTCTGAGGTACGTGGGCCTGAAGCCACCACATTTGCAGTTTAGGCAGTGAATGGTAAGTGCTTCCTCAAAGGTTTGCTGTTTTATATTCAAATGATGACCTAATATACTTGCTCCGTTGGGTTTAACCATTTGCTATCTGGGGATAAGAACTGTTGTGGGCCGTAAACACTGCATGCATCTCCATGTGATGTGCCACTGTGGAGAGCTTCCTCTTTAGACTGGGAGGAAAATAACCCCCCCCTCTATCCTCCAGACTTATAAAATGGAGGTCATGGGAATCATTGTAGGAGCATGTCTATGGGAAGCCTGCAGCAATGGCTATAGAAATGTAGCCATGGGATGGGTACTGTGCCCCCCCCCCCATGTGGCTGTGGGATGGGCAAGGGTGTGATGGATATGTGACCAAGACATTAGGTCTGGTGTTGACTACAAGATATCCAAAAATGCTTGCCTTAGCCGATGCACCCCCACCATGTTCTACCAGCATACCCCAGCTATGACCACCCTACTCCTGTATTTAGATGATATAGCCTTGTTTTACAGGCAGGTATGAGGGCAGTATTGTATAAATACACGTGGGTGTAGGTTCGAGCCCGACAGGGGCAGGTGTAATATGGATGATGTTCTGTTAATGCACAGTGTGCACATTCTAGCCTAGGCTGCATTGACTGGAAGTTGGAAGATTCTTGGCACTAAGAGGAGGAACAGTAATTGGGGCTGGACAGTTCAAATGCATGCTGCATCTCTAGACCAAATCCATTACAACTGGTTGCATGCAGTTTTTAGAAAAGTGTTTGGTAGTCCCATCATTGTATGGTGGCAACTAACCCCATAACATGGGGATTCGGGACACAGTTTGAAATAAAGTAAATTACTCCTTGAATCTAGTTCTCTAACACCATAATCAGTATTTCTTTGTGTAGGTGCGTAGCTCGACTTTAACAAATGTGGACTCCGCAGTCTTTACATTTATTATTACTATTCAGATTTTAGGTTTCATCTAGCCCTGTAATTTGTACCTTAGAGCTGCACTGATAGTGGGAGTTAAATTTGGGGACTGTAGCTCGCAGACTTGGATATTTCAAGGGCAACATGAGCTGAAAGAAGCCATAAGCTGAGGTGACAGTAATTGCTGTGGGGTCCTGTATTGTCTACAGTGACTAAAGTGGGTACTGTGTAGGCTGACAGCGATTTGAATAGAGAAAAAACTGCCAGGGTGATTTGGTAAAAGAAGGTAGTATATTAAGGAAATATACAATAAAGGTTCATTACTATTCGAAAATCACCGTGCTTATTGGGCAGCCCAATCAGTGTCCCCTTTGTAACTGAACATGGAGCATAGAAGGAAGTCCCACTGCTGACGTAGCATTAAGCAGTATTGCAAACCTGTTTTACCAAAGACAAACAACATATGAGCTAAATTAGGTACTTTTTGCAAAACTGAAGACCGTTAATAGGAAAGGTTACAGGCGCTAAGATCGGGGGTATTGCTGTTACATACTTTTCAGTTGTCTATAGTTGTAGAAGACCTCCTTGATGATCTTCATTTTTGCACTGTGGCTCAATTTCTGATTTTTTTTTTCTTTTGCAAATAACAGGAAATAAAAACAGTAACACAGATGCTGTTCTCAGTGAATTCTCTTGCACTGCACTGATGTACTGTGTAAGTGTGGGTACTCATTTCCCATATGCATGTGCATTGAATCAGCAAACAGAAGAGAACGCAAGATGACAAAAGTGCTGTTGAGACGTTATTTAAGAAAGGTTAAGCAATTCCTTAAATCATGTCATTGTACAGCAATAACCCGTTCCTGGATGTGGATATATCACAGGAACTGCCCGCAGGTTGGCTTCATTTAATCACTGTGGCTTTCCCCTCATGATCAAACCACACCACGGTACTGCTAAATGAGAGGACTGGAGCTGCAGTGGAATAAAGGGCAGAGGTCACACAATCACTTTAGTGATTTAGCAGGTAGCACCTTTGTCAAGAAGACCTAGTAAGCTTGGGGGCTTTGTCCAAAATAGAAACACAGGTTAATTTAAATACTAGGTAACTAATCCACAGAACATTTGAATCTAGCCAGTAACCCAAATGCAAGAGTTTCATGCTGCCTGCCATAGGATAAGCTTGGGGAGAATTTGTGGCTACCCATGCAATTGTCGCAATATACTTTTAAAAGTGATAAGGGTTCTAACTTTGAAGTTTACTGCAGACATGGTGGATAGAATAAGAAATCTATTATGCTAATTTGTCTTATTAATTTATTGATATTGGTTGAGGACCCTTACGCAGATATTTTATGAATCCTTTATTTCTCAAAGGTGTAGAAGATGAAGATGCAGTAGGACTTTGATGGCATTAATATCCAGACTTTAGTGGCTGCGGTAAGGTCTATAAGAGAGTCTAGGCAGAGAGCCGATGGTATGACAGCATACCTAGGAGCCCCTGAGGCCCTAAGAAATTTGACATCTCTACAGTCAAGTGACATGCTTAAAGAAATACATGCCAAAGGTGGCATACATTCCATAATGGGTCATAGTACAGGGTGTGTGTGACAATGTTGGATCCAGAAGAGATGCCCCTAGAAGTGAACTCTGACAGGAAAAAAATTTCCAAAGTAATGGTGATACATGGTCAATCAGAACATATGTCTGCATCCACAGTATGTCTAAATCTGACTCTCCCTTTAAAAGGGATATGCTATATATGTGGTAGGATGGTGGGAATGTTTCATTTACCAAATTTAAGGTTGCTGCATTATTGCATTTAATTTGAGGATGCTGCCTTTGCATGACTTTTTGGACTGGTATTGACCCTTGCTGAAGCAATTTTATATCAGTAAATAAATGCAAACTGTGAATTATTCGTTCATAATAAAAATGTCTATCTAAAATAAAAAAAAAGTTCCATATCTGCAGCACTTGTCATTTTATACTTCAAGATGTAACTACTGTTTCATAGGTACAATTTAGTTATTACCTTCAAGTCCTTTTATTTGCAACCCCCACTTTCCCAAATGCACGTTCATAAGTTGTCCATAAGGATTGTTGCAGTTCAGCTCATTAAAGCTACTGACTAGTATTTCTCACTGCCTGTAGGCATCTAATGCTGCCTACTGACATTTACATTAATAATTCCAAAACATAGCTCTCAACCTCTTGGCACAAAAAAAAAAATCTGGACAAAGTCAAAAATAATGGGGTGGACAAAGCCACAAAAATAGGGGCACATTTTAAATATTGCTCTTACAAACTTAGAAAGTTGCTAAAACAAATGGTCTTGCAAATACCATGCATTTTCGGAAGGATATGAAGTCTGAAACTCAAATGCCTGTCATTTTTTTAGTGAATTCAGTCTCACTAATTTGCTACAAAAATCCAGAAAATCACAAATTTTGTGAGGAATTGATCAAAAATAGGAGATAAAAATCTGGACAGTCTGTGAAAATCTGGACAATTGAAAGGTATGTTTCAAAACCATGCTGCATACAAGTTACAAGATTTCATCTTAAAGATTACATGATGAATAATAAAATTACACTAATACTTGGCCTTTTTCTAGTGCAGGGAAATGGATATTGATTTGTATAATATTTATATTGTCATAAAGTTCATATTTTTCTAAATATCTCAAGTGTTACAGACAAAGATGCTTATCTGCAAATAAAAGTTCTCAGCTGGATGAGAACAATGCTGCTGACAGTGCAAGTGTAACTAGAGTCATTGCTGAGATTTTGTAATTAGCAGTTTGTGCTGGAGTTTGACATTTGCTTCTTTATTAACCCGTATGGTTCCAGAAATACATATGCGCATTAACCCTAGGCTCTGCCTATTGAAAGTTACAGTGCAAACTTCAAGAGCTCCATTAGAGGTAAAGAATTATAAAACATTTATCCAAAGATGTGAGCATCAGCCTTCCCAACTGACATAAAACAGACATCCCCAGAATGGTGCAAGGTTACCTCCCATGTTGAGGATGTCAATTAAAAACTCTATACATGGAAAGTATCTATTTCTACCTTTTTTTAGGATGAAAAAGTGAACTTGTCCCATTCAAGTTAATTTCCCTGTCTGCCTCTTCCAGGTGAAGCTCCAAAAACAAGTACCTTTTGAAACTTGCCTTTTCATAAATTGTATAATTTTAAGTGACTGTTTTATGGCTACATTTTATATATTATAATTTTTTCTTGGGAAGGATCATGGTTTTGTGAACGTAAGTTGTACTCACTTAGATGAGCAGAAAACTTTAAACCTTTCATCATGTAGTGCAAACTCTTAGGGGGTGGCATGAGAGACGTTGATCCTCCTCCAGCAGACAAGCCATCTACTGGTTCTAACTGGGGGTTGGGTACCGAACTAAAGAAATAACCAAAGGAAAACAAAAGTATTGTAAAGCAGCATAAGAAGGTACTTTTGAAACTTTACCACCTGAGGGAACGTCTGAAGAGGCCCGGCCAGTTCTGCTTTGGCCCAAGAGGTACCTTCCCATAGTTAAAACTTTGCCAGGGGAGGGAGTGGCTGAAGAGACCTTGCCAGCCCTGCTTTAGCCCGAGAGTTCTGACTCTAGTGAGGCACAGGTATCTTCCCATAGTGCTGTCCAAGCTGTGGTAACCCCTGTTGGAAGCAGTCAGCAGGGTTTTCACGTTGGAGGAAAGTTGGGCCTTTCACAGGTGGGTGGTAGGGATTACCCCCACACACACACACACACACACACACACACACAGCATCTGAAGATCCTTCCATTCTTTCTGGCTTGTATTGGCCAGATCTACACTGATTCAACCACATCATAAGTACAGGCTTCATTCCAGCAGAGTGGAGAACTGCCACTGTCATTCCCTTTCACAAAGGTGGTGCCACTACTGACCCTGGAAACTATCACCCCATTAGCTTGGCAAGTCTGATCTGTAGAGCCATGGAGCATATTATTATGGTTCTCATAAACAATGACATAGGCAGTCTCCAAATACTTGACCCCACCAAGTTTGGATTCATCAAGGATATTCTTTGAGACCAAGGCCCTGGATGAGGGAGAGTCCGTACATACAGCTAACCTTGACTTGACCAAGGCCTTTGACACAAACCCCTCTTGGGCATCATCGAATAGCTAAGCCAACTTGGTGTAAATCCCTATCTCATCGGGTGGGTGGCCAAGTGGCTCACCGTCAGGACCCTCAAGGTCAAAATAGGTGCTTCCACCTCTGACAGCAGACCTGCCAATAGTGGCATTTCCCAGGGATCTGTCCTCGGACCCCTACTGTTTGGCATGTACTTCTCAGATGTCTGGACAAAGGCAAAAGGCATGTGGCTGACCAAGTTTGCAGACAACTGCAAGTTGGGTGCTGTCATTGACTCCCCAAATGATAACCTACTTCAAGAGGGTCTCACAGCAACTAATGACTGGTGCCAAAGTCATGGCCTCAAGGCAAATGCAAAATAAAAGTATCATACTATTCATCAAAACATGGCCCCTACTGATTACCACATCAATGGCAACCCCCTAAACACAACCTGTGGTGAGAGACGTGGGTACTCAGGTTGATAATCTCACATTTGACCATCATGTAGTGGCAGTGGTCAGAAAAGCCTTTTACTTGGTTCATTTCATAAGTGAAAAAAGGAGGTTATTACCTCTCTATACTCCCTCATTAGACCAATAATTGATATAATGCCCAGTTTGGTATGTACCTCTCCAAATATCTGCACCAACTGGAAAGGCCACAGAAATACCTCACAAAGAGAATCCATGGACTTCACTCTACTCTGTATTGTACAGATTGTTCAGATGTGATCTATGTCTTGCCTACAAGGTAATCTTGGACTCTGCCCTCCTACAGATGATCCTTATCTGTAAGTATAACTCCTCGCACGCTACCCACTCGAAAGGCCTGAATCTTATATGTGCCCTAAAACCTGTTTGGGAGAGAGAGGTTTGTCTCCCAGAGGCTGTCCCATCTCTGGAATAACTTCCCATACAAGTCAGAGTACCTCATTGACCCTCTTCAAGTGCAGCCTTGATGAGTGAATGGGAAACAAATTTGTCCCAGGGGTTCCACCGGTGTCCCTCATTGACAGGGGTTACTAGTGCTGACTGAGGCTTCTTTTTGGGAATAAACTCTTTCCTAGGCTTTTAATGGCTCCAGGGGACCATTAGCCTAGTAATCTCCTATGATATGGAGTAATAATGCTCAGGATACTGCTACTGGTTTCTCCTATAGGTGACATCCAGTTTGGGAAGATGATGAAATTCTTGAAGTATTTTGAATGGAGTGGGGGGTTCAAAGAATTTCAAGTGTTTAGTGTTCCTAGGAACTGAAGAACTAAGGGTTCCTGCTACTACCCAGTTGTCCAAGCTTTTGAAGAATTTCTTGACAACACCTCACTGGCATCAGTTTTGCAGCCTCCTTTCATCCAGAATGGAGACCAGTACTACAGAGTTGAGAGCATATATATCTTAAAATTAATTTTTCCATTTCTATAAACTCTTGCGGCATATCGTGCAGTTTTCTCCCTAGATGCTCCCAGAGGCTGTAACTAAAGTACTTGGCAGCAATATTCACAAAGAGCCAGTATGCTTACTTTTAAAAGGAAAACCTCTTGGAGCTAGCTCAGACTGCATATAAAGTTGGACAGCTATTAAATGCGGGTCTCTCTTTTCTCTGATGCTGAACTGCTGAGCACTCGGCATATCGCCACACTTCAAGCAAGAAAAGAGTAGCACTGCACCCCGTCAAAAATATAATGACAAAGCTTTACGATACAAGTTATCCTTCAGCGTCTTGTGTGGAGTACTACTTTTTTCTTGCTTGAAGCTACTTTTGGTTTGTACTTCTCCACTTCACTAGTAGTTCGCCTTCTTTTTGGGATTTCACCACACTTCCCCATAAGAAGCAATGTAGCAAACTAATACTACTGTTTTGCAAGTGACAGATTCTCTGATGTAGGCTCTTGCCCCATATACCCAACCTCTAAATATACTACCTTATAGGTCACACCACCCTGGAGAAGAGAGCAAGTGTCTCTGCAAGGTGGCATGAACTTAGAGGCAGTATATTTAGAACTTAGTAAATTTAGAAGTAGAGGGTATCTAGGTTTGTGAGAGCCCTCGGTTGCAAATAGTTAACCTTCATTCCTAGCATGTTACCATGACATCATAGGTGGAGGCATTAACCTGGTCTGCATTAGGCTGGTCAAAGTAAATTCTTGAATAATACCCACATTTATGGATCTATTTTGAGTTGTTATATAGTAGACACCTGTGGCTGCAACCCCAGTTACAGTAAGGAGCAAGGGCTAGGTTAGAATTCATCCCTAATTTAATGACATGAAAAGTCCATTTTCAAATGCTTCATTAAAAGTAAAAACCTCTGTCCTTGCAAGAGTTTTAAAATGCTGGAGATGATTAGGACGATGTACTCCATTAAACAACTCTTATGTCCTCCAGTATCCTATATACATTGAAACTACCCTGTATGGGAGGGTACAAGTCTAGTTAATTAATGCATATTCTGATTAAATGAGAATCTGACAACCTGTGTTCAACTCCTGTGTTTCACAGAAAAATGTCTGAAGTTAGCAAATTGTGCAAGTCTGGACTAAAGGAAGCTTCTTCCCCTCAAGGTATATATAGTGAATTTAGCCATGGGGGTACAGAAGGGGTTACCATTTGGTAAAACACTTTTGTTAAAGTCAATAAAGTACGTTGTTGACTGCATGTTTTCAATGTTTGTAGAGTCAATGGATGTGGATTCAGAGGTTAGCCATGGTTCCATTGAGGAAATATCAACAAACCGTGGAGGCAGTTTGAGAAGTGAGAACAAATGTAAAGAAAAATGGCCAGGGCAAAACACTAGGGCTTGGAGTCCCATTAGTGAAAAGGTTTTCCCAGTTCCTTTCACTTCTCCCCATTCCTTTAGTTTTTACCACCACCCACCCCCTTTGCTTTTAGGAAGGCTAGGGCCTCTTGATCTTAAAGTGATCAAGAAACAGATCTTAAAATGTACACTGTAAAATTCTAGGAATTCCTGCTTTTTTTGACATGCCAACTCTGCCCAAAAATAAATTTGTATCTGATAACACCCATTTTATTGCAACTTCCAAAAAGAATGCAAGACTATAGAGATGATTTTAGCATTAGGGTAAGGAACATTAAGCCTGATCTAGGTGCCAAAAGGTGTCTTTAGAGATCTGTTGTAGATTGTTCCACAGAAAAAAGCTAGAAGGTACACATTTGATGCTTACCTTGTGGTGTGGTGTTGCATGTTAAGGGTATCCTCCTGGTTGCCCTCAAATTGAAGAGTGCAAATTTCTGTAGTCTCATCCCCGAAGTTGCAAGATAATGTTTCCAATTCATTACGAAGATCTCTTATTTTGCTATTGTTTCCTTTAGCCTTTCCAACACCTCCATACCTACATTTGTTTGAGTGCTTCACAGCAGTTTTTGTACATCAGGAGGTGGGGGCGTTATCTAACCATGCAGAGATCAGTAGCCTGATTCAACCCCTTTCTCTAGTGACATTAAAGAATGCAGCAAGTTGTACTTTCTATTACATTTTAAGCCTGCCTGGTGATCACCCTCAATTTGTAGAAGTCATGCTTTGGCACTATTCCACACAAGACCTCCCTAGGAAGTAGACCCAGACAATAGGGCATGCCCTCTCTCTCTTGCCAGGATAAGTTTTTATCAGTGAATCTGTTCTCTTCAGAGACTTAAAGGGATGCCCCTCAAATAACCAGAGCATTTCTGAAGGCCCATAGATACATGTCTGCATCCAACTTGACTGTTTATACAAGGCTGCATGTGAGGGGAATCTGTTGGTACCTCAGAGGATCCCTTCATCCCTCAAGAAGAGAACCCATTAATATGCCACTTCTCCAACTTGGACCTCTCCTTTCCCTCACCCAAAGTAAATCAAACATGAACCACAGACCACTTTCATAGCAGTGCAGTTTTAATGTGGTACATCAAGTGCTGAACTCAAACTTGTTCCCCCTTAGAGGTCAGCCTATGCAGGTTTGGGGCATTTGCTGTTAGTCTGGGCAGACATCAGCACTCTACATCCTGATGTAGAAACTGAACAAGAGGTGCCTCCTCAGGGTTATAAACAAGTTGGGGTGACATGCATGTTTGCCCACCTTTTGATCTCTCTCTTTGATTCAATTTCTCACCATCTTGGTACCACAGGTCCCATATTCAGAGTAGTTTTGTTTGCATCCTGGCTTGTCCTAGTCTAAATGCAAATTTTACAGCTTTTTTTGGAAAAATCAAAGCATTTAAGATGTATGGTTGTGGAGTGTGTATTTAGCCCTTACTTAGCACATTAAATGATTTTAAGTTATTTCCCCATTAATTAGAAATGGAGATGGTAAATGACACAAATGTAGGCGAGGAAGGTGAGAACTGGTCTGAAGGGGAGTCTTCAAACGACCATCAAAAGAATGACTGGGGAGGTGTTATAATAGTTAAGTTGTTTGTCTTACAAAGTACAGGATTTGATTCTCATCTTTGGGAGATTTTAAATTGACTCAAGGGCAGCTAGCCTAGCATTCATCTATGAAGTAAGCACAGGTTCCCCAACACTTCAGAGGATGTACCGTCAGATTCACAACATTTTTTTCAATCATCCTTCACTAAAATTTACACTGACCATAATGCTATATCTGCATCTACACTGGTGAACAAGCCTGGCCATCCATATTCTTAAGCAGGTTGTATCTACCCTAATTGCCCATCTGTCATTAATGTACCTTCTCCAGTTTGATATTCAACTAAGCTTACAATGTAGTCACAGGGACCTTCTGTGGTGCCAGTAAATTTATGATCTTAAAAAGAAAGTCATTTTTCTTTGACTGGTGGTAATTTTTGTGGACAATGTACATTTCCAGGATACCTTCATGCCATCTTAGTTTTCCTCTGGAAGACATCTTTGATGCAAGCTTTATGGAAGAATTTAACTGGCTTGCATTGTGATAATTTCCAACTAGATATAGAAAAATGGATGCTCCCAGTTTTGAAATGGATAGCCCCCTCCTATTTAATGAAATGTCCAGGATGTTGTAAACAAGTGCAGATAGACAGTTATAAAGAAAGCCAATGGGGTATACAACACGCCTGTGAATATATGGGATTTGTACATGCTCTACTACACTCAGTTTATATACTCTCTCACATTCTATCACTTTAGCATAATATGAAGAGTTGTCCCATTAACTTTACCATTTGATAGGCTCAAGGCTATTGGGTAAATGTGTTTAAAAATATCCATATATCTAACAGAATTTAGTGATTAGAGAAATGCATCGCCATGGTGGCTGTGATTAAAGGCCTTGCACACAGTACCAGAAGATCCTACAAGGTCAGCTGTGTCAGGATTAGTCATGAGAAGACATGCATGGCTCAAAATGGACTTGTATGTTAAAGATCTCAAGTTTAAGCTACTTACATACATGGGGTATGTTAGACCCAACCAGTTATTGATGACATAGCCCTCAGAAAGGTAAGGCAAGATCTCCCTTTCAGGAAATTTATAATTCACAAAATACTCTAAGTGAAAAAACCAAGAAGAAAAAACAGCCCACGAAACACAGGACCCGAATTCCAACAATAAAAGTGCTGGTAATCAAAAGTTGGTTAAAAACAACTTTATTACACCAAACAAATAAAATCCTTAAAGTTGAGCACTTTCACTCGGTCAATACCGAGCTTCTTCAGAACAAATTGTACATAGCAGTCATGACCATCCTTAAATAATGATTCATCGTCACACGGCTCTTCTCCTCAAATCAGCAAAGTGCTAAAAAGTACTAATAATGAGAACAAATAAATAGTGCAACATCCGTAGATAATTGGTAATAACCTAAGTCTTAATGTATTATTTAAACGGTGTATGGCCTTGTAAACCAGTGTCATGAATAAGGCAACCTAATAAAACAGTACTTTCATTCAGTCACAAAAACAATCACAAAAAAGTCCCCCTTCCTGCCTTAAAAGTAAAAATTGTTTCTCTAGCTAAGTAATATAATATAAAAATTAATCCTATAAATATCAAGCCACCCCTTACCAAATAGTGTCCTTAATTAATAACCAGTAACTATCATATTTGGTTGTGAATAATAAATATGGTATTAATAAATAAAATATAAATTCATAAACGGGCTGCTCTTAGTTTCAGTACACTACTGATGCTAATATTGTCATTCAAACCAGGAGCCCTCCCTGCATCAAGCTTCAATTGCCACAGCAGCTCTCGATACTCCAACCTAGCTTCCCAATTACCCCCTCTGAGGTCTGGGATCACTTGTTTCAACACCATAAATTTGAATTTCATTTTGTTGCAAACCTGAGTGTTTAAAAAAAAAAAAGCATTATTATCCTTACCCTTGGAAACATTATATATGTGCTCATAAACTCTTTTCTGAGTTGTCTCTCCGTTTTGCCAACATAAAAACTATTACATGTTACACATATTCCTAAATAAATCACCCCTTTGGTCCCACAGTTGAAATAGTTAGTAGATCTAACTTAAATTTCCTTGAAGAGATGTAAACCGTACCTTGGTTAATCATAAAAATGCATTGCTGGCATGCTCCACACTTATATGTACCAACTTTTGATCTACCTGTGCCCAGTTTTATTGAAGAACTCCTTTCCAGGAGCTCCTTCAAATTAACATCTCTTTTCCTCACAAACTGTGGGAAGGTTGGGATGTACCTTCTAATTTCATCATGTAAAGTTAAAACTGGCCAGTGTTTTAAAATAATGTGTTCCACTTTGTACGAAGTGGAAGAAAATGTGTGTATAAAATTGTTTTTAAATTTGTCTGTTTCCAGCACTAGGTTATTAGTTGTTTGACCAGTCCCTAACAGGGGAAAGTATTTCAAATCTCTGTTTTCTGTAACTTCCACAATCATGTTGTCAAGTTTCCTAGGGGTATCCCTTCTCTTCAAATAATGCCCCAATAATCTTAGCCTCCTCTAAAAAACCGTCATAAGTACTAGTCATCCTCTAGGCCCTAATGATTTGTCCCTTTATAATACCCTCCTTCTGGTAAAAAGGGTGTCCACTTTCAAAATGTAAATAGGAATTTGAAAACGTACTTTTTCTAAAAAAGTTTGGATTGAAAACAATGGTTTTTATAGTCTTTTATATAGTGTAACATCCAAATAATTAAGCTGGTGCTGATCAATGTGTGTAAAACCCAAAAAGTCAGTACTGTTGTTGATGTGCACTAAGAATTCTTCTAACTTCTCCCTTGTACCTCTCCATAAAAGACAGATGTCATCAAGGTATCTCATGTAATACACTATAAATTCGGACCATTGGGTCTGTAACACATTTCTGCTCCCAATAGTATAAAACACAATTAGCATAAAGTGGGGCACAAGGAGCCCCCATTGCTACTCCCTTTTGTTTGTAAAATTCACCATTGAACTAAATATATTATCCAAAAATGTTCATGAATTCCAAAATTAAATTAATAGTGTTACTGTCAAGACTGGATTTGGTCGTCAAAACCTCACCAAACCAATCAAGTCTGGTCAAATGCGGAATACTAGGAAAAAGTTTTATAATATCAATGGTGACCATTAACGTGTCCATGTCAAATTTTTCTTGGTCAATACCCTTCAAAAAATCCCAAGAATCCTTGTTAATATGTGGAATGGAGGCTACAAAGTTTAACAGTAAAATCCATGTACTTAAGCTAAGGGTTCAGTGACGCTGCCTGCCCCTGATACAATAGGTCTGAATTTAATTGGATCAATTCCTTTGAGCCTTTGGAATTCCAAAAATTATAGGAATTTGGGTTTTTTCCACGTGTAAATAATTGTACAAACGTTCATCAATGGTACCTTGCAAAAGATGGTCCTACAAATAACCTATCTTGGCGTATGCAATATTAATCTCATTACGAGATACCACTCCATATTGGTCTGAGTCTTGTAACACATTGTATAAATGGGTATCAATCAACTGTGTACATTACCACAGCCCCACGCCCCTTATCTGGTTTCATAACTCTGCATTTCTCTTGATTTAAAAGTTCTAGCAATTCCATTTCCTTTTCACTTATGTTTTCAGAGTGACCATTATTATTACTCCTTTCAAATGCCCGTATATCTCTTTCAGCTAACTCTTCAAAAACTTTAAGAGATGGGTGGGTGGGGGGTTAAATGTACTCTTCCTGGTCAGTCAAGAACCAGTGTGTGCATGTCCTTTAAAGAAGATATTTAAATTGAGCTGTCTAATAAATAATTTTAAATCTATTAAAGTGTTGGCAATTGTCCCAGGCCGAGAGGGAACATATTGAAACCCTCTGGAAAAAAGATCAAAATATTCATCTGTAAGTGTCAATTCAGTAAAATTGAAAATGGTTAAATTACCTTTTGTAAAAATTAATTGCTTACTCCCCATGTCATTAGTGCCACTAAAATCGATTGAAGTGCCATGTAAAATTAATTCGGGGGGGTGATTCCACCCCTTGTTTTGATATCTCCCCCCCCCTTCCTCCTCTCGTCATCGGGTACTGAATGTTTCCTTTCCTTCTCAGCCAGTCTTTCACTTCATCTCAAGACCTGTTGTTCAGTCTCCTGATTGTTGTAGTTATGAAATACATTTACTCTGTCCACAAAAACATTGTCAGCTTTATTAGACCATGCCCCATGTCTGGGGGCTGGATAAGCTCTACCTTCTTTGTATTCAAGTAGGTCCCTCTCTAATTTTTTGATTTTTCTATTAACCACTTTAACACAAAACTGATCAATTTCAAAAAATACATTTTCATAGTTCTTTTTTACACTGGTGAACATGTCATTGAGTACCCTTTGATTTAAAGGGTTAAGGTCTTTTAATAGAATGTCCACTTTGTTCTCATAGTCTCTAATCATTAAATTAAGAACCTCAATCCCGGTTTTGTTAAAAACCTCACACGATTGTTCATAAAGTATAGTCCCTGGTTGAACATTATTGGGAAACTTGAAAATTCGAAGCCCCTTAGGGACCTGATTCACCTGTACACATTCTTTAAGGTAATCTATCTCAAGTTGATTTGATTTGAATGCATACAGTTTATCTCTAAAGTTGTTAAAATTGTCATCCACATTACTTTTAAAATCACTCACAGTACCTTTGTTAAAGTTGAAGTGTTTAGTAGTCCAAGTATCAAAATTGAAAGCATTCAAATTGTTGTCCATTCGGACCTTGTGTGTTTCTCGGTTCATACCAGCCCTCGTAGGTGATGTAGAAAACTGCACATTCCCTTGTAGAAAATTCAGCGGTGCTTCCTCATCAATAGCAGTCGAGGGATTTGGCGTAACACGTGTAGAACGCAACCTCTGACCCTCCAGTAGCTGTTGGTGATTGCTTGGCAACGGCATATTGGTTTCAGCGTTCCTATCACGAATGCTGTCCATTAACTGTGAAAGAAGAGCCAAAACTTGTTTGAATTCACCCCGGGTTACAGGTGAATTGTCAGAGTTGTCTTTCATAACACCTGGTGTGTCAAGAAAATTCTCGAAATCCATTCCTTCCACCATAGGGCTCGAAAAAAAACACAAAATACTCAGTGAAAAAACCAAGAAGAAAAAACAGCCCACGAAGCACAGGACCCGAATTCCAACAATAAAAGTGCTGGTAACCAAAAGTTGGTTAAAAACAACTTTATTACACCAAACAAACAAAATCCTTAAAGTTGAGTGCTTTCACTCTGTCAATACCGAGCTTCTTCAGAACAAATGGTACATAACAGTCATGACAATCCTTAAATAATGATTCATAGTCGCATGGCTCTTCTCCTCAAATCAACAATTAAAGTGCTAAAAAGTACAAATAAATAATGCAACATCCGTAGATAATTGGTAATAAAAACCTAAGTCTTAATGTATTATTTAAACGGTGTATGGCCTTGTAAACCAGTGTCATGAATAAGACAACCTAATAAAACAGTACTTTCATTCAATCACAAAAACAATCACAAAAAAAGTCCCCCTTCCTGCTTTAAAAGTAAAAATTGTTCTCTAGCTAAGTAATATAATATAAAAATTAATCCTATAAATATCAAGCCACCCCTTACCAAATTTTATTTTATTTTACATTTGTTGACCGGGCTAGTCTAGCTGGATACGTGTCCATTTTCAGTAGAGGCCCGAGGAGAAAAGCTCCATGTGCAAAATAATATAGATAAAAAACAATAACAACATATAAAATGGCAAAATAGAAAAGAAGAGAAACATAATAATAAAAATAAAAGATACACGTTTTTAAATAAGGTCATGAAAAAGTCTAGAGAATAATATGATAAAAACATTTAAAGTAAGGTTTTAAAAAAAAGTCATCATAGAATATATACAATGTATAGTGTGGAAGGCAGTTACCAATGTTGATAATAAGGAAATATATGTGAAGACTTATGAAGACTGAAGTCCCAGGATTCAGAAAAAAGAAAATATTAATAAAAGGTTAGAAAGTGAATGGAAGTTGATGCAGGTGGTTAATGCTAGAGGATAAAGCAATTAGTCAGGGGTAATACAGGAACATAACCAGTGTTTTTTGAGATGAAGATTGAGCTTCTTTTTGAAAAGTGTATGAGAGGAGAGAGTTGTAAGTTCAGTAGGTAGTAGATTCCATAGTTTACCAACGGTGTTACAGAAGAGTAAGTCACCTGCTAGGTTATGAGCTCTACAGGTGTTAAACAGTAGTTTATTAGTTGAGCGTAAGTAGATGGTGTCCTTAATTAATAATAACCAGTAACTGTATCATATTTGGTTGTGATTGTTTTTGTGATTTACCAATTTACCAATTATCTACGGATGCTGCATTACTTATTTGTACTTTTTAGCACTTTAATTGTTGATTTAAGGAGAAGAGCCATGTGACTATGAATCATTATTTAAGGATTGTCATGACTGCTATGTACCATTTGTTCTGAAGCAGCTCTGTATTGACTGAGTGAAAGCGCTCAACTTTAAGGATTTTATTTGTTTGGTGTAATAAAAGTTGTTTTTAACCAAATTCATAATTCATCTACCCCCTCAGTTTTAAAGGAATTTTACCACATACAAAAAATATCTTTTAATAGGAAAGGAATGCTTTCTAACCACCATCATGGGCAAGAACTTGGAGGGAGACAAGTTGCTTACACTGGATCTTCAGGTGAAAGTTGCGCTCAGAATTATAGGACAAGGGGGCGTGGCCAAGGATGAACACAGGATAGCAGCAGATTTCTTCAGCTCCACCAATTTCATTACATTGACAGGAATGAATTACTTAAAAAATTAATTATTGAAGTAATTTTCTTTCTAAATATGTTTGTTTTATATAGTTCTTGAACTATATCTAAAAAAGAAAGGAAATCTTAATAATATTCCTGTCAGAAATTACTTTGGAAATTTTCCTGTCAGTTTATCAGTCTGAAATGAGTTCCAGTAAGACAAATTCTCAAGGACTCCAGCATCAAGAAAGAACTTCAGTCTCTGATAATTATAGTCCAGCAACTTACTGCTAAGATGGATAAAATGGATACTAAAATAGACACTTTCATAGAAAAAACTACAAAACAAATAGACTTGTTACATATGGACCTGCAACAACAGAAGATCCAGATGACAGGCATAGAAGAAGCTGTGAATGACATGGAAAATAAAATACAAGAACAGGAAATCAACATTGAGTTTCTGCTGAAACAAAATACACATTTACAAACAAAGCTGGATGACCTGGAAAATAGATCTAGGCGCAATAACATTAGGATTTTTGGACTGCCAGAAAATATTGAAGGTAACAATATTACTTCTTTTTTAACAACATGGCTCCCTAATAGATTTACCAGAAGCATTCTCTTTTGGTATCGAAAGAGCACATAGATCTATAGCTAATACTAACTCTAACAAAAACTATCCTAGATCAGTTATAGTTAGATTTCTATCATCTTTTGATAAAGAGATGGTTCTTAAATCTGCTTGGGCTAAAGCTCCTGTTAAGTTTAATGAGACAACTGTGCATTTTGACAATGACTATTCTTCCATGGTAATTGCTAAAAGAAAAGTTTTTCTGCCACTAATAAGGGAGCTTAAAAAAGCACAGTTTAAAACATACCTTCTGTTTCCTGCCAAGCTTAAAATCTTCCTTCCTGATGGTCCTAAGGTCTTGATGATTTAGACTCTGCTTTACTGTTTGTCAAAGAAAAAGGATTTTGGATAAAATAGAAGAAATGGAATGGGCTAGTTCTTCATTAAAGAGATTGGCAACTGAAGCTTCCTGGAAGACTTCAGAGAAGAAGAAGAGACTAAAAAACAAATGATTTGTTATATGTTTTTTCTCTCTCATCATTTTAGTTCATTATTAATCTTTTTGAATATAGTTCCTGCATTTCCAGAAAGCCACAAATATTTTGGAAAAGATTTAATCAAAGTTATTCTCTATGTGCAAAGAAATGTTTTGTTTCATAACCAGTCAAAATGCCTGAGGATTTAATGGCAGGCTGTGACTCTATTTGTTTTTCTTTCTGAAAAAAGTAAGGCTAGTAATTTGATACATTTTTTTATCTTTACCTTTTTTTTTTCCTTCTTCTTTTATTATTTTCTTTGTTTAAACAATGACATTCTATTTAGATTATGTAGTGGGTAAAGGGTGGGGGAGGGCAGGGAGAGAACAGTAATGAAAATATTAATAGAATAATAACATTTATTTCTTGTAAAAGTTTATAAGTTCTTCAAATGCTATTTCTAATTATACTTTCTTGATTATACTGCTTATGCTTGTTTGTAAATAATCTGTCATGCTTTAACTAATAATAATCAGAACTAAATAAGAGTAAATAATATGTTTTATTTTTAACTCTATTAATATAAACAGTAAGTAACATTCCATTGTATATACTTCTTACAGCTTTCTCTTACATTTTTTTATTTCTGCCTCACTCCCTTTTATTTTCTACTCTCTTTTCTTTTCTTTATTAATATATAGAAATGCTTTAGACTGTGTGGGCACAGTGAATAATAGGATTTGTATGAAAATTGAGTTGGGAGAAGAATGCTGAGTTTTATTGCTTGTTGGTAATTTTGAGTTTAATTTCACTTGCATAGAGGCTGTGATGATCTGTGGAATACATTGTGGAGGTTCTGTCATGTTTAGATGCATTTACACTGCTAAATGAATGTTTGTCACTAGTTTTTAATAAGTTTCCCGCCAAAATGAGAGACAATCTGGGATATGGGCTGTCTTATGCACAATGTCCTTGAGTTACCTCAGAATCTTCAAATCACAGAATTCTCACAGAGAAACTGAAAGCAGTTAGTATAAACATTGACAAGGTTATCACACTGACACACCACAGATTCAGGAAAAATACTCTGTTCATAAAATATGTCAGTTATAATGAGTTTAAATGATGTAGTTTCTTGTAGTAAGTAAATGTCTTATTTTAGAAGGCATAAAAAATGAAACATTTATTTAAATGTTTTTGAAAATCTACTTAGCATAATAATCTGTGTTAAAAATTTGTGTTCCAAACATATACTTTACTATAACTCATTTAATTCATCTGATTGACAAACATAAATAATCTTATAACTCTATTTTGGAAGAAATGTCATGTGATATATTTTAAAGCAGTAGGTTAGCATGATTGTAAAATCTGGTTACCAATATGTGTTTGCTGTGCATTATTTTGTATAAAGCAGACAGATTTATTCTAGGGACAGCAAGTAGGATAGTGCTCTACTAACACACAACTCAGTGAGATCAGATATATATATATATATATATATATATATATATATATATATGTGTGTGTGTGTGATGGCTTTTTTTCTGAGAATCTGCATAACTATCCAATATGATTTATAATAATTTCTGTGAATACAATATTTTACTCTATTGACAAAATGAATGTTTGCCACAAGTTTTAATAAGTTTCCCGCCAAAATGTTAAGGGAGACAATCTGGGATGTGGGCTGTCTCATGCATAGTGTCCATGAGTTTCCTCAGAAGCTTCACTCACAGAATTTTCACAGAGAAACTGAAAGCAGTTAGTATAAACATTGACAAGGTTATCACACTGACATACCACAGATTCAGGAAAAATACTCTATTCATAAAATATGTCAGTTATGATGAGTTTAGATGATGTAGTTTCTTGTAGCAAGTAAATATCTTATTTTAGAAGGCATAGAAAATGAAACATTTATTTAAATGTTTTTGAAAATCTACTTAACAGTAGCATAATAATCTGTGTTAAAAACTTGTGTCCCAAACATATACTTTACTATAATTCATTTAATTCATCTGATTGGCAAGCATAAATAATCTTATAACTCTATTCTGGAAGAAATGTCGTGATATATTTTAAAGCAGTAGGTTAGCATGATTGTAAAATCTGGTTACTAATATGTGATGTAATGGGATCCTATCTCGCCTACATTCATGACAGATGGGTTCGGAGCCGATCCATCGGCTCCGACTCGGCAACTTATATACTAGCACGAAGTCTCTCATTGGCTGGGCTATACCCTATCCCAGGATGCACTACACCTGCTTCCCCAGATCTCGTTTGCCGCTTTACTAGCTGGACGTGGTCTCGACTTGGCTGGAGCTAAGTGATTTATCTTTACCTTTATTGGTCTTTGACCTTGGGGTTTCTTGTCAGATATTAACCAAACAGCTGTTTTAACAGCTTCTTTATCCTATTTTTGAAAGTTTGAGTGCTAAGTGTTGTCTGGTACTTGTTCTTTTTGTTGTCGGGCAAGGCCCGTTTTAGTTAGAGGGCCCTTGCCCTATCCTAGTGTAGTTTTAGTTAAAAGGCTTTTTTTCTACTATTAACTTAATTCCTTTGTGTTTTTTGTACCTACGGGCCAAGCCCGTTTAAATTAGAGGGCTTTGGCCTTGGGTTTTTTTTTTTTTTTTTTGTCAGTTGTTTGTGAGGTAAATTCTACTGTGTCTCGCGCTTTTCAGTTGGCGCTATTTTTCTTATAGTGCTTATTTTGTGGTGAACTCTATTTCTTTAGGTACCTGTACTATGTCTAAAGAACAGAAGTCAGGGTTTAAAAAATGCACTCGGTGCAGTTATAAAATGTCCATAACAGACAGCCATTCTATTTGTGTTTATTGTTTGGGGCCGAAACATTTACAAGAGACTTGTAGCGTATGTCATGCCTTTTCTGCTAGAGTTCTTCAAGAGCGTAAGAACAAGCTCATTTTAAAAGGGCTTATTAAACCCTCCTTTGAGGAAGCTTTGAATCCTCCTGTTGCTTCCAAAGAAAGATCGTCGGCTCCGACAAGTCCGTCGGAGCCGACTTCTAAAAGAAAAAGTTGACCTCTTCTTCCTCGGCTCCACTGACTTCGGGGCCGAGTGTCGAAGAGTCTGCCTCGATACCTCCTACTTCGGTTCCATTGTCTTCGGAGCCGCAAGTTGGAGTATCGAGAGGTGAATCACCTCCATCAGCTCCAATGGCTTCGGAGCCGGTGGAAGTGTGCAGCTCAGACTCTTCCCCCTCGGCTCTGAAGAAAAAGGCTTCTTCGGCGCCGATAGTGATCCATGAGTTGGTGGAGTCGGCGCCGACAGTATTGGAGCCGGTCCCCTTCTCCCTCGGAGCCGAGAGGAAAGTCTTCTCGGGTGTCTACCTCCTCTAAATCCTCGAGACTATCGGATTCGGACCTGGATAGGGTTTTACAGAGGCTCTTCCAATCTCCAGTATTTGCTAAAATGGTCTCGGCTCCAGCACAGTTTGCTTCGGAGCCGGTCCCCCCACCTACACTCTTGATTCCTCCTCCAACCTCTTCTGAGTTGTTGGAGCCGGTGGTGGTGGAGCAATGTGGAGCCATACGGTCGGAGCAGAGACCCCTATCAGGCCTTTCGGCTCCGACCATGCTTCCTACCCTGTCCTCCGGTTCAGGGTTTGGCACTGCGACCTCTACAGCCGGGCCCGAGGGGAATACTTTGGGATTAGGCACTTCGGTGCCTAGTCTTCCCCTCGGAGCATCGGCTGCTGGAATTCCCAGTGCCATCGTGGCCTCTAGACCAGTGACTTCCTTGGATTCTGGAGGTCCGGCCTTTGAGGCCATGAGGAGCGCGCTGGCCATGCCCTTGCCGGTTCAACTAGACTCTACCTCACCATACCTAGATTTGGAGACTGGTGCCTCTGTTGTGTTGCAGCCCCCCGGCAGCGGGGCCCCAGGGCCTGAGGATACCCCAATCGGGGGTTCCCTTCTTCCGGGTGGTCCGTCCGAAACCGCCGGACGAACCTCCACGGAAGAAATTGTGCAAGAGGAAGCACGTAGACTCCCAAGATGAGTCTATTACATCGGATACTGACCTCGATGACGCTGAAGGGTCCCCCAAATCATCTTCGGATGATATCTCCTTCTCAGATATCTTGGAGATTCTGAGACAGAGAGGTGACTGGCAAGCCAAAAACCCTTCAACTGAGGAGTCAGTCTTCTTCAAGGCCTTTGGAGCCCAGCCCTCCGCCTCCTGGGTGTCTCCGCCCTTTGATGAACTCCTTGATGTGGTTTCTCGAAGGGTGTGGGAACACCCTGATTCCGTGGAACCGGTGCCTGCGAGGCCTAACAAATTCTTGTCAGCTCCCCCCCAGAAAGAATTTCTCACTAAGGGAGTACCGGTAGATGCTCTGGTGGTGGCTTCTGCCACACAGCAGGACGTGGCAGAGGCTTCGACGTCTATTCATCCTCCTAATAAGGATTCTAGGAGTATGGATAGGTACGGGAAGCGTACCCTGTCCTCAGCGGCCTTTACCTTACGGTCGCTGAATTATTTATGTCATTTTACGAGGCTCCAAAGGGATCTTCTCAAAGAGCTAAATGACTCCCTTGTTGGTAATCTACCTGAAGCGCTGGCCTCGACTGTTGGCGCACAGATGACTACTCTTTCTTCTATTGTTAACTCGTCCATGAGGCTCATCTCGTATGCGGCCAAGGGGGCGAGTAGAGCAGCGGGAACAGGCGTTGCCCTTAGGAGACAAGCCTGGTTACGCTTGTGTTCGTTTACGGAGGCCTTCAAGTCTTCCTTCGCGGACGGCCCCTTTGATGGGTCATCTTTGTTTGGACCCAAGGTGAAGGACACGCTAACTCGGTGCGAGCAGGAGGGCAAGACTTTGACTGCCGTTGGGGCCCATTATTCCGCTCCTTCCAGGCCTTATCCCAAGGCTGGGAGAGGAGGGAAAATGTGGTTCAAAAAATCCCAAAAGTCTTTCTCTACTCCACCCAGTGATTCCCCCTCCAGAGGCGGGGGGGGGGGGATTTTGGAAGACGCCGCCCCAGAGGTGGCAGAGGCCCCCGTAACTCTGGAGACCGCGATTCCTTTTGTGGTTCTTCATACAACCAGCGTTCCTGAGTGGTTGCCCGACTGTGCAACTCCGGAGCCAGTCGGGGGTCGCTTTGCGGCGCATCCACAAGCTTGGGAATCCATTACAAGCGATCAGTGGGTGCTTCGCATTATTACCGGAGGATATGTCATCCCTTTCAGCAAACCTCCCCTTTCTTTAAGGGAAATCCCGGACGTGCCACCCTGTCAGCGGGATCAGGCAGCATTAGAAATTTCAAAGCTGCTAGAAAAAAGAGCCATCCAGCCTGTCCCCACCGACCAGATCGGATCAGGAACTTACTCAAAATTATTTTTGGAGCCAAAAAAGACAGGGGACTTCAGGCCCATTTTGGACCTCAGTGCATTGAATTGTTTCGTCAAGAAGTCCAAATTCCGAATGGTCACTCTTCAATCTATTCTTCCTTTGCTGGAAAAAGATGCATGGATGTGCTCAGTAGATCTCCAGGACGCTTACTATCATATTCCCATAGCTCAAGAGTCCAGGAGACATTTACGCTTCCGCCTCGGAGCCAGTCATTTCCAATTCCGAGCACTGCCCTTTGGTCTCACCACAGCCCCCAGGGTGTTCACCAAGTGTCTGGCAATGGTAACTGCTCACCTGAGAAGTCTGGGATTCCAGGTGTTTCCTTATCTAGACGACTGGCTCCTTACAGCCACCTCCGAGCATCTACTTCTTCAAGCGCTCAGAGCCACATTCACCTTGGGCCGTTTTTTGGGGATCACATTCAATTTGCAAAAATCTGTACTACAGCCTTCTCAGCGTATTACCTTCATAGGCGCAGACTTAGACACAAAAAGAATGCGCGCCTTTTTGCCGGCAGCAAGAATTCAGATCTTACAAGATCAAATCAAATCCTGCCTTCACTTACAAAGAGCCCCGGCCCATCGGATTCTACAACTGTTGGGCTCGATGGCGTCGACTATACTTCTAGTTCCCTTGGCCAGACTTCACATGCGAATTCTACAATGGCTACTGTCGGTTCAATGGTCTTATCAGGAACTGCCCTTGAACCACTTAATCATAATAACGGAAAGTTGCCGTCGAGATCTGTGTTGGTGGCTTCTACAGTCAAATCTCGACCAAGGGCGATCATTTATTCCTCAACGTCCCATTGCCACTGTGACCACGGACGCCTCCCAGGTAGGGTGGGGGGGTCATTACCTGGACAGGTCGGTCCAAGGCACATGGCAGATCCAGGAAACTCATTTGCATATCAATGTCCTGGAGATGAGAGCGGTACTATTGGTACTCCAAGCTCTCCATCACGCTCTCCCACAGGGCCCAATTGCAATCCTATCCGACAACATGTCGGTAGTATGGTACATAAACAAGCAAGGGGGTACCAGGTCTTACCCACTATGCAGAGAAGCCATGAGACTTTGGCACTGGGCGGTAGCTACCAACCACTTTCTAATGGCAACGCACATACCGGGGAAGTCCAATGTGATTGCGGACAGATTAAGCAGGACCATTCTCTTGCCCCACGAGTGGTCCCTCAATCAGAGTATAGCTGCGAAAATCTTCGACAGATGGGGTCTTCCTTGCTGCGATCTGTTTGCCAGCCCCCACAATGCGAAATGCACAGAGTTCTTCACACTGTTCCCTTCCCAGGGACAGATTCCCAGGGACGCTCTGACCCACAGTTGGCCCTCCGGTCTTCTCTACGCCTTCCCTCCATTCCCCCTCCTACTGAGGGTGATACAGAAGGCCATTTACATGGAGAGCGAGATGATTCTGATTGCCCCGCACTGGCCTCGTCAAGTTTGGTTCCCTTTCCTACAGAGGCATGCGATAGAAGGTCCATGGTTTCTGGATCCGGTGCCAGACCTGTTGACTCATCAGTCAGGACGGCTTCATCCATCTCTCAGGTCCCTGAAGTTGGCAGCATGGTTACTCCACTTCCATCCTTAGTCCGAGATAATGCTCTCTCGGATGTGGTCCACATTCTGTCTTCTTCCCATAAACCTTCCACCATCAAACTTTATTCCAGTAAATGGAAAAGGTTTGCCTTCTGGGCTCAAGAACGAGGTATTGATCCTCTCACTGCTCCAGTATCGGAGGTTCTGAATTTTCTGGCCTTCCTGTTTCAGTCGGGATCTTCAGTTTCTACCATTAAGGTTCAACTAGCGGCAATCTCTAATTTTCATGCTTCATTTGAACCTTCATTGATGTCTCACAAACTTTGTAAGGCGTTCCTTAAGGGGGCTTGGCTCCTTAGGCCTCCTTTATCTCATCCTGTTCCTCCTTGGGATTTGAATATGGTTCTTGCTGCCCTAACTGCCCGTCCTTTCAAACCAGCTGCTACTTCTGATTTAAAATTTCTGTCTTGGAAAACAGCCTTTTTAGTAGCCATAACATCTGCTAGACAAGTTTCAGAACTTCAAGCTCTCTGTTCTGATCCTCCCTATTTGATTTTTCACAAACATAGAGTTTCATTGAAATTGAACCCTGCATTTATTCCAAAGGTGGCCTCTTCTTTCTGTTTGCAACAAACCATAGAACTCCCTGTGTTTTTCCCAGAATTTTCTAATAACGCAGAATATACTTTGCATCAATTGGACGTACATAGACAGTTACGTTTTTATTTGGATAGAACCGCTCAAATGCAAAAATCAAATCAATTGTTTGTCTCTTTTGCAGCGAACAAATTGGGTCAACCAGTATCAAAAGCCTCCATATCAAAATGGATTAAAGATTGTATCACTTTTGTTTATTCACAGGCCAAAAAAGATCTCCCCTTTCCAGTCAAGGCTCATTCTACCAGGGCAATGGCTACTTCGGTAGCTTTTCACTCCAAGTTATCCTTTGATGATATTTGTGCTGCGGCAACCTGGACCTCTCCGCACACTTTTATTTCTCATTACAAATTGGATGTGGTTTCTCGAGGCAGAGCTTCCTTTGGTTCCACGGTTCTCAGGAGTGTGTTCCAATGAGCCACCCGGGATGTAGGTGCTAGGGACGCTGTCCCATCTGTCATGAATGTAGGCGAGATGGGATCCCATTACATCTTTTAGTTATGTACTTACCATAACTTTGGATGTATGGGATCCATCTCGCCTACATTCATAAGTACCCACCCTCCTTCCCCCTGCCTTTTGGATTTAGAGGAGCTGTAGTCACTTTTTTCTTGGCGTTCTTTCTTGAAGAACTTTAGTTGGTTATAGTGACTTATAGTGTCTCTGTGTTTACATGGGTGTATGAAAGCGAACAAACAAGATCTGGGGAAGCAGGTGTAGTGCATCCTGGGATAGGGTATAGCCCAGCCAATGAGAGACTTCGTGCTAGTATATAAGTTGCCGAGTCGGAGCCGATGGATCGGCTCCGAACCCATCTGTCATGAATGTAGGCGAGATGGATCCCATACATCCAAAGTTATGGTAAGTACATAACTAAAAGTTTGCTGTGCATTATTTTGTATAAAGCAGACAGATTTATTCTAGGGACAGCAAGTAGGATAGTGCTCTACTAACACACAACTCAGTGAGATCAGATATATATATATATATATATATATATATATGTGTGTGTGTGTGTGTGTATCTATGTATATATGTGTATGTGTATGTGTATATGTATGTGTGTGTGTGTGTATCTATGTATATATGTGTATGTGTATGTGTGTGTGTGTGGGTGTGTGTGTCTGTGTTTGTGTGTGATGGCTTTTTTTTTTTTTAGGTAACGCAGGTGTTTCTGAGAATCTGCATAACTATGCAATATGATTTATAATAATTTTTATGAATACAATATTTTACTCTATTGACAATAATGAGTTTAAGTAAATGCTCATATACAAACAATTCAAGATTTTTTTGGAAGCTGTTGATAGAATTCACATGACAGAAAATAGATGCATCTTAATGCATGTAATGTCTGAATCATATTAGCCAAAGTTTTGATTTAAATGAATGTTAGAACATAATTTTCTCTCCTCTTGATTTCTAACATTAAGATTATTTGAATGCTATTAGAATTCAAGTGTTATATATTACATAGATCTATATAATAGTATGAACAGTTTTTAAAGGAAAGAAAAAGGGGGAAAAAAAAAGTTTATTTTAGTTTATATGATGCTGTTTTACCAAATGTGTAGTTTTGTCTTGATAGATAATTGAATTGAAAACTGTTAACCTCAGTTAAATATAACTAGTATTAAATTGATAAGGTGGTAGCTGAGGTACTGCTGCTTAGGGTAGGGGGTTAACTTGAGTAGTAAATACTGCTCTAAGTTGGAGTTTTCAACTCCAGGCGGGATGCAAGGTTTAATCCTTACATTATTTTCACTTGTTCATTGTTATATGTATATAGTTTTGACATCCACAATATATTTTGTACACTCATTGTCACTATAAACAAAATTGAATCCTATACAAAATCCCATAAGAGATTTAATAAATACAGCTATATTTAAAGGTACACCTAAAAGAGGAGATGTAACATTATTTATCTTGTTATTTGTTATTTCGATCATAAGATTCTTGAGTTTTAAAAATGCCAAATGACATCTTTAAAAGGAATTTCTTTAAACATTAATGGATTGAATAATCCGTGTAAAAGGGCAAGCCTAATAAGAATCTACACAAGGCCAATCTAGTCTTCCTGCAAGAAACCCATCTCTTGAAAAAAGATATTGATAAACTAGCCACTAATAAGTATGCAGTATTGGTTAGTTCAGAGCACACTCAGAAAAAAAGAGGAGTGGCTATTTTATGGAATAAAAGTATGCCCATTCCTAAAACCATTAAGTCTTATCAGGATGACAAAGGAATGTTTTGTATGGTTGCAATACAAATTAATGGGAAGACTTACACTTTAATTAATGTATACTGGATACCTGGAATTGGTATTAATACAGTGAAACATCATATTGATAAGATCATATCATTCTCTATAGGGGATATTATTTTAGCTGGTGATTTTAATTGTATACTACATGAAAGTGATACTACCACTATAAAAAAAAGAAGAATTACATCTAATGCAAAACATTTAAATGATTTTGCTAATTCTTATCATTTGAATGATATTAATAATCAGATAGAGTCAAAATCATTACCATACACCTTTTTTTCTAACAGATACAAAACTTATTCAAAAATAGATAGGGTCTTTATTTCTAACCAGATGGTAACAGATTTAATTAATTCCAAAATCATTTCATGTCCTATATCTGATCATAACTCAATTGTTTTTGAATTCATGATAAAAAATACTCATAATGTTCAGATCAAAAGGATACCAGCAAACTTAACTCAGCTAAAAAACTATAAAGAATATATACTTTCAGAAGTACAACATTTTCTAGACATAAATAATACTCCTGAAGTCTCCATTGTCTATGTTTGGGATGCCTTAAAATCATATCTATATGGACAAAGTATCAGATGGTATAATAACAAAAGGAAATCTTGGGATAAGGAATTGTTAGATATTCAAAGTAAACTAGACTCTTATAAACATAATAATAAAGAAAATATTATGGACAAGAAAGTTATTGAAGAAATAAACTAAATGAGAAATACAAAGAAATTTTAACTCATAAAGTTAAAATAACTTTAGAGAAATACAAGTTTTTGTCTTATTCAATAAGCCCCAAATACTTACATAGTCTTAAAAATAAAACAAAAAGATTGAATAAACAAAACCATATCAAAGAAATCTTTTCTCTAAGGAAAAAGAAGAATGTTTCTAGTATACCAGAAATACTGGATGAATTTAGAAATCACTTTCACAAGATTAACCATAACAACATTAACATGGAACCTAAAGATAAAATAAAGGAGTTTATAACCACAAACATGAATAAAAAGCTTAATAAACAACAGATTAAACTATTGGACAAGAGTATTTCATATACAGAAGTTATTACACAAATAAATAAGCTTAAATCAAACAAAGCACCGGGTAATGATGGTATTATACCAGAGATATATAAAATCCTTTCTAAAACTACATATTCATTAATACATAAGGTTTTTATTCTGGCCCAAACTGAGTTAATAACCCCCCCATCTTGGCAATATACATTTATTTCACCAATTTTAAAACCTAATAAAGATCCAACTAGATGCTCTTCATATCAACCCATTTCATTACTTAATGCTGATTATAAAATGTTTATGAGTATTTTTGCTGATAGATTGAAGACAATTATCCCCAGCATTATAGACATAGATCAGACGGGCTTCATTGTAAATAGAAATACTTTTGATAATATAAGAAGAACTTTAACATTAATTGATTTTGCAAATAGGAAAAAGAAAGATTTAACACTTATTAGTCTTGATATAGGTTCAGCATTTGATTCAGTAAGTTGGGACTATCTGTTTACCTTACTGAAGTGCACAAATTTCTCTGATGCATTTGTAAATTTAATTGAGCATTTATACAAAGGAACGCTGGCTTATATTAAGGTAGGAACATATGTTTCACAAAAATACCCATTCTTAAAGGTACAAAGCAAGGATGTCCACTTTCTCCACTATTATTCACTTTAGTAATGGAGCCTTGGGCTAATTTGATTAGAAACAGTACTGACATAGAGGGTTTTGAAATAGAAGAAAATACAACATCAAAATTCAACTTTTGCAGATGATGTTCTAATTACATCAGCAGGATCTAATTCTTCTATGCAGTCTTTATTTGATAAAATGATGAATTTTAAAAGTATTTCTGGTTTAATATTCAATGAAGAAAAAACTAAAATACTACCTATATATACACGAAAAATACTCTCATTAGTGATTTTACTAAATATGTACCCAACTCAGGTCAGATAACTTATTTAGGTATAATACTATCTAAAGATATTAAATCTATTATATATAATAACTATAATACCTGTTTTCTTAATATACAAAATCTTTTTAATACCTGGAATAATATGTTTTTTTACTATGGAGGAGATACTTACAATTATTAAAATGATAATATTCCCCAAGATTTTATACTTAATACAATCAATAATACTTTCACCTACAAAAATTACTATCAAGAAACTGAATACACTAATGTTAAATTTCTTATGGGCACCTAATAGACCTAGGATTGCATTAAAGAAACATACTAATAGCTGGTCTCAAGGGGGTATTTCTTTTCCAGACTTTAATTTATATACTATCTCTTCTATTGTAAAAGTTATTACTTTATTAATAGATCAGTCATATGTCGCAAAATGGAAAGATTATTGGGAGCTAATTAGTATGCACTTCATGAAAATCTCCTTAACACATAAAAATATGATTATAAATAACTCCATGTTGTGGTTGCTAAAGGAATTTTGTACTTCACCTATTACACCTAAACATATGGTCTGTTACCCATTAAATATTATTATTAGTTATCGTAACTTTATATTCATGCACCCTAAGTATAGGGAATGGAATTTTATTGTATTCCCTATAATTTATACTCAGGGTATGCTTATGTCATCTACTTCTGAAGGAGCTCATTTAGCTATAGATAATAATCTAAAGTACTGGTATCAGCTGATATCTGATAATAAAGTTAAAAATCTAGATTTCTTAAAACAAGAATTTGATCTAAGAGAAACTTGCTGGTTAGAGGTTCAGATCTTTAGACAACATCTCATTGATAGAATAGATCTAATGTCTATAACAGTTAAAGAATCTATTCCAAAACTGATTGATTACTTGATAATAAATTTACAGCATAAAGTTTCGGATAAAGGTAAACTTTCATATATACATAAAATTATCAGACAAGAAACTGTTTACAATGTAGATTCATACTGGAATTATTTCACCTCTATTAATGGGGACCCACCAACTCAACAAGATAAACAATATATATTGGAATCTGCTTATAGAACTACATCTTCCATTGTCTGGAGACTTTATACATGGAAATTTTTACATAGATCTTTTATACACCTTTGATGATGAATAAAATTAATAATAAAGATAATCTATGTAAGAGATGTAATGTAGAAATTAATGCTGACTGGGCTCATATGTTTTATGACTGTATGAAGTTGAAAGAATACTGGAAGTCAGTTAATGAATCTTTGCAGGCTCTTTTTACAGATAATTTCATTATTTCTAAGTCTCTTATATTATTCAACACACCTGTACCTCAATGTGTTAAAAAGATTAAGCTTCCCTTGTTATGGTCTATCCTAGCAGTGGCTAGGAAAATAATAACTAGAAATTGGATTTCAGATACACCTCCTTCGTTCAATGAATTTAAAATGTTATGAATATAATGTGTCATATGGAAATAAGCACAATTAGAATGAGAACAACTAGAAAAACATCACATTTTATTGTATGGGATAATTTACAAAATTTGTTAAAAAAATTCTAATTTCAATAGCACAGTATTTTAGTTTAATTAATTGATCTGATTGTAGTGGATGTCTTTGTAAATACTTTAGTTGTTTTGTTGAATATTATAATAATACCTATTTTTAATTATTTGTATAAAATTGTTATGATATTTCTCTTATATGTTAAAACAATAAACTTGTTTTAAAAAAAAAGAATTATAGGACAAGAACAGAGTCTTCATAATGTTCAAAGGTCATGACTAAGTGCCTGTTTAATCCTTAACCGAGATGTAGAGCCACCCTGCACATAGATATTGTTAGCACTCTGCTATTTATAGGCTGCCTTCAGGTGAAAAGTGCAGATGTAACTGGATTGTCCAAAAGATGAATGGCTGGTGTTGCACACTAGGTATCACGAATACATTTTATTCCACACACACCACTGCTAGTCATTAAAGAGAACTCAAGCACATCATCCCCAAAAGCAATGTACAGGGTTCAAAGGAGAATAATTATAGTCAAAGAACAGAGATAAATACTGAAACAATGCTTGTATATCCTGCGGTTCAACCAGTGACCCATATGGTGCAAATCATCCACAAGGGAATTGATGGTCATGCTGAAGAAAGGTACGACTGTCCTTTATACACGCTGTTTATAGAGTAGCCTTTAACCTTTAATGTTCTATAGGTAAGAATGTGCAGCATGAGTAACAGTAGAATGAATACGAGGAATTAACCCCAGATATGAGGAATTAACCCCAGATGTAATGAAAGGTTTGGCCTGCAAAAAAAAAAAATTCATGATAACCTTCTGAATAAAACTCAGTGCTGCCAGAGTACTGTAGCCACTTGCACTATCACTCTGCTTACATCTTGACAATATTATAGCCAGTTTTGAAGGTGGTCAAGACCCCCATTCATTTTTTTTTTTTTTAAGAAACAATTCCACAGGGAAATTCTTGTGGAAAAACGATAACTAGGGAGCTTAGCTTCACCGAGTTGAACTTAATCAGAAGGCACCTCACCAAATTTAAGCTGAGTAAGGTACAGGGAAGCCACTATAGTTAGTGCTTAATTAGTGATAGAAAGACCCTGAACCCCCCCCCCCCCAAAGACCTCAGGGTGGAAACACTAACTCAATAAGCCAGCCAAGTGGAGGACTTGCCACAGTCATCCCTCAGCACGAAGGTGGAGCATCTATGGATCCAGGCAATTATAGACCCATCAGCCTAACTAGCCTGATTTGCAAGGCCATGGGAAGCATTATCATGGACCACATTAACAATTACATTGGCAGCCTCCAAATGTTTGATACTGCACAGTTTGGTTTTGTCCAGAGGAGATCATGCCTGTTAAATCTGGTAGATGACTTTCAGTCAGTCACTGAAGCCATGGACAGGGGGAAGATTGTGCGAACCCCCTACCTTGACCTGGCCAAGGCCTTCAGCACTATTCCCAACTCGGGGGATAATAAACTATCTCAGCTTGACGTAAATCCATATGTGACGAGATGGGTAGCTAACTGGCTCACTGATAGAACTCACTCAGTCAAAATAGGGGATGACACCTCAAGTAGTAGTCCCGTAATGAGCAGTGTACCCCAAAGATCAGTCTTGTGGCCCATGCTGTTGAGATGTACTTCTCTGAGGTGCAAGCCAAAACCAAAGGTCTATGGCTGACTAAGTTTGCAGATGACTGCAAGCTGGGTGCTGTCATCAACTCCCCTAGTGATGTAGACATACTATAAGAGGGTCTCACCCAAGCAAATGACTGGTGCCAAAAACACAGCCTCAAACTAAACTCCAAAAAAAATGCATCATCATCCCCTTTGGGGAGAGTGACCGCTCCACAAATTATCACATTACTAACAATATCCAAAGCAAGAAGTTTGAGGGACCTGGGCACCCAAGTTGACAGCAATCTAACTTTTGACCACCATATTGCCTCCATTGTATGGAGAGCTTTCTACATGGCTCACCTCATTTATAAGGGTAATCAAGTAATTAAAGTTGTACCAGACCAAACACTGGTCCGTAAAAACACCAAAGTTTAATAGATGAGAGTACAAAGTACTTTCACAGAGAATTCTGTTTCATCAGGCAAAAAAACATTTCAACTGAATTCTAAAGAAGCTTTTATACAAACTCACATGATACTAAGACAATTAATGACTTAATAAAACCTTAAAAAAACACATTTACCTAACACTATTGTGTAAATAAGTTCTGGTTTCAAAGGAAAAAAACCTCATTAAGACCAGGTTTCTGGTCTGCTTTAAAATATAAAATCCACTTATTCTCTTGTCTTTTCTGTGATGATTTTAATATCCCCTCCCCAATGGGAACCTTCACGTGTTCAAGTATGAAGACGATGAAAGTGTGTGTATCGTTAGTCGTGTATATGTGTTTATATAGAGAATTAGTCAAAACCTTCCTTTTAATCTCTGAAAGATGATTACCAATACATTTTTTAAAAACCTGGTTGGTCTTACCTATGTAAAATGACTCACGTTGACCACAACGTGCTATATATATATATATATATATATATATATATATATATATATATATATATATACTAAATGAGTACTGCAACAGTTTCCGTGTGCATTGATTTCAAACATGCAATGTCTTATTGGATCCACAAAGTTTGTTTCAGTGTAAATAAATTTACAATAAATACAGTGATTGCATCTATAAGTACCTCTAGCTCTAGGCCTAATGTACTTATAAACTGGTTGCTCTTTATAACCTAAATTATTTTTTTTAAAGTCGAGCATCTTCAATAACTAAATAATGGTTTCTGAGAGATATCTAATAACTCTGGTACAAAAGATAGTAGAGACCAATGATTATTGCTAATACTTTTAATAGTTTTGCTGTTCTGATCATAGTTAAAAATATATCTGCATCCACTACATCAAACTTTTTCCTTAGTTTGTTTCTCGTTTTTATTTCTACTAGAGAAGACTGTGGGGTATGTACTGTCTCTATTAATTAAAATATCGTCTCTGACATCATAAGCTTTGTTAATGTTATATAACCTTTACTTCCAAAATCTTGGGCCATATTTAATTGCTTGGTCAATATAGTGGACTGCGTATTAAGTCTACTGAGCCATGCCATTTGATTGTTAATGATATTATTAAATATATGTGGGGGGTGCATGCTGTCTCATGCTAAATAAGTACATTTTTAACCTGTTTCCTGTGAAGTGTAGTTTCTATCTGCCCTTTTAAATTCTTTAATTAAATATCTGAAAAGTTAGCTTGTCTATAGTACACAGTTTTCTTGAATCTTAAAATAGTAGCTTTATGTAAATAAGAAATAAACTCATTCAAATAGTTTAGTGTTCCTTCCTACAAAAGAAAAATGTCTACAAAATGTTTATAAAATATACTTTTCATTGTCCAATGTACATTATGATCCAATATAAATTCTTCCCAGCAATTCATGACAATGTTGGCATAGGTATTTGCTACGGGGGTGCCCATAGCAACCTCCATAGATTGTCTATAGTATTTATCCTGAAATAAAAACACATTATTTTCTAAAAGAAGATTAAGCAGATAGCAAATTAAAGGAAATAAGGAAGGTTTTGACTAATTCTCTATATCAACACATATACATGACTAACGATACACACACTTTCATCTTCATACTTGAACACGTGAAGGTTCCCATTAGGGGAGAGGATATTAAAACCATCACAGAAAGACAAGAGAATAAGTGGATTTTATATTTTAAAGCAAACCAGAAACCTGGTCTTAATGAGGTTTTTTCTTTGAAACAAGAACTTATTTACACCATGGTGTTAGGTGAATGTGTTTTTTTAAGGTTTTAATTGTTTTATTAAGGCTTTAATTGTCTTAGTATCATGTGATTTTGTATAAATCATAGCCATAGTCCTCCTGTGCTTGCCTGTACTTCTGAGAATTATATGCCGAACAGTAGGGGTCCTAGGACCGAGCCTTGCTGGAGACAGGTTGAATCTGACCTGGTGCCTGCTATTCTTACTGTGTGAGTTCTGCATGTAAGCAAGTTAGCAACCCATCTTGTGACGTAGGGGTTTATGTTCAGGCTGGTGAATTTTTCTATAATACCCGAGTGAGGAATGGTGTCGAACACCTTGGCGAGATCAAGGTAGGCTGTGTGAACCACCTTTCCCTCATCTATGGCCTTGGTGACTGTCTCGAAGAAGTCAACCAGGTTTAGTAGGCATGATCTGCCCTTAACAAAGCCGAACTGGGTCGGGTCAAGTGTTTGGAGGTTCCCAATGTCTTTGTTAATGAGTTCCATGATGATGCGCTCCATAGCCTTGCAGACCAGGCTAGTCAGGCTTATGGGGCGATAGTTACCAGGGTCAGTTGTGGCCCCTCCTTTGTGGAGCAGAATAAACATTGCTGTGTGCCATTCTATGGGTACATAGCCTGTGGAGAGGCTGAGGTTGAATGGCATGTTTAGATGGGGGATTAATTCGTTCTGTAGTTCGTGCAAGACGCAGCCTGGGACACCATCTAGCCCCATTGATGCTGTGTTTTTGGCTTTTGAAATGGCTGTTTTCGCCTGTGCTTCTATGATTTCTGGGACACTACACTTTTCTGGTATTGTTGTGGGCCCTTTTGAAGGTGAGAGGGAGGTGAAGTTTGCACTGAATCTATCTGTCAGGATGTTGCAATATCAGTAGGTTCAGTATATTTTGTGCTATTTTGCACTAGCTCAGAGCATATCTGCGAGTTGCCACTTAGATTCTTGACATAGCTAAAGAAAGCTTTGTGGTTATCTTTCGAATCCCTGGCTATTTTTCAAAGTTAACCTTGGATGATCTTATGAGGGACCTTAGTTTCTTACTGATAAGGGATGTCTTTCCTTCTTGGGATTTGCTTTTTTTCTGAACTAGTTTCATCCTTTTGTTGTATAACCTGTTTATGGCAGGGGTCCACCAGATTGGTTTCCTTCTATTAGGGGAGGGAGTCTTGGGTTTGCTAGGGGATGGCACGCTCCATGCATCCTTGTAGATGCTCATAGAGTGCAATTGTAAAGGATTCTGCATCTTGGGCAGTGTTATCCTGTAGCGTGGGGGCTGTGAAACTTACCACCTCTGCCTTAAGTAAGATGAAGTTTGCTTTAGAAAAGTTTTTCACTGTGGTTTCCTTGATTGGGGGTGGTGATGGGGTGTGTACATCCAGGGTGATTAGTTTATGGTCTGATCTAACCAGAGACTGGTTGACGTCTGGTACGGAACACCTGTCACCCATGTTGGTGATGACCGGGTCCAATGTGTTGTGGCCTCTGGTAGGGGAGTTTACCAGCTGATCCAGGGCATTTGAGTTGATAAATTCCAGGAAGCGCTGAGCCTGGGAGTTTGTACTTGAGTAGTTTTCCCAGTTAATGGTAGGGTAATTGAAATCGCCCAATGTCAGGGTGTTTGGTAGGACCTTCATGTTTTCCAGTGTCTCCAGAAAGGTGGAGTGGTGGTCCTGGGTCATGGATGGTGATCTGTAGCAGGCCACAATTTGCATTGCAGATTTGCCCGATGTTAGTTGCACATGGATGATCTCAGAGGTATCATGCTGCGCCACTAACCTGAAGGTATGGGTATCCTTGATGAATATGGATACACCCCCTTCTTTTGAGTTTCGGTCCGTGTTCTGTGGCCGAAATGTGTGGTATGAGTTGTAGTGCTGGAGTGCTCTCTGGAGCCTTGAACCAGGTTTCAATTACTGCACAGATGTTGACGTTCTCCATACTTGAGGGCTTCAAACGCATGCATTTTGAGATTTAAACTCCTGGCGTTGAATAGCATAACCCTCATTTTTTTACTTGTTTATGGAGGTGGGTTTGAATTTTGAGCCTTGCCTAAAAAAGGCACTATGGGGGCAGAAAGAGCCTTGGCCAGTATTCGAAAGCCAAGGGGTGACAGGTGCAAGCCGTCTCTTGTGAAGTAACATGGCTTGTCAAGCATGTCATCCCAGGCTGACAGACACTGGATCACCTTTGAATGACACCAGAAGCTTAGCCAATTGTTGAAATTGATAATTTTTTCTTTATACTGATGTATCATTCTTGGTGAGGGCAGGATGCTACTCAGGGTCATACCCGCCTGGGCTACAGGATCAGAGAGCTCATCACTCTCCACGTCAAGCAGAGTACTTCATTATCCCTCTCTGAGAAACCTGGATAACTGGATGGGAAGTAGAAAATACATCACTGGGATTCCACCTGTATCCATGCTGGACAGGGGCATTGGGTTCTGACTTGTAGGAACATGAGCTAATTTATTGGTTAGGCTTATAAGGGCCAGTAGCCTAGTAACTTCCTATGATATAAGGAAGCTATAGTGGTACCTCAAAGTGGTTTGGCTTCAACATTCCCATCCTTTAGACTTCCAGATTCCTCTCTTGCCTTTCCTAAAAAAGGACTTTCTATGTTGGATCATTTAGATTTCCCTTAATCCAGGGCTATCTTTTTTGATTCCTCCCACTCTTAGGAGTTGTTCACTGATGCTTCAGAACAACCAGGGGGGATTTTCCAGCAATATCAGTGTTCACAGCACTTGGTCTCCTCAAATGAACAGACCATATCAGTATAAAGGAGAATGAGGGCTTTGATTCTGACCCTTCAGTCCCTGCATACCTATGCTCCCCAAGTCGTCGTCTCTGAGTATTGACAGATGACACCATAACCATGTGGTATGTCAACAAACTGGAAGGGATGAAATCCTATCATCTTTGCAAACTTGTCCTGATAGTTTGGGAATTTGACATACAAAGCAGTTTGGTTCTTGAGGCAGTCTATATTTCCGTCAGACAAATACACTGTGGCAGACAAATTGAGCAGATCAAATGCAGATTATCATGAATGGATATCACCCAGAGAGGTCTTTCTGGACAATGTTCATCAGTGGGGTATTCATCAAGTAGACCTCTTTGCTGCCCAATTTCTGTTTCAGGGTACCATGGCACTTGGTATGGAAAATGGACACCATGTCATTTTCTTGCAGGGAGGTGCTTCTTTATGCATTTCCTCCTCCTCTTGTCCTGCCAAAGGTCTTACCCAAGATTCTTTTAGACAGGACAAAAATCTTGTCACTCGGTTCAGACAGCACTGGTTTCTGATTTTGCACTTGGCTAAGTCATCCGAAGGTACCTTACAGAATGGATTTGCTCTCACAAGACAAGGGCACATTCATTCACCCTCATCATCTCACCCTGCAGTTGATTCTCTGGTGACAACTCAAATTCCTTTTAGGCAGCATTTTTCTGAGGATGTGCTTCAGGTTTTGCAGGAGGCTAGAAAATCACATGCAAGAGATCTTCTGTTTTTAAATGGAAAAGATTTTCCCTCTGGTGCCAAAAACAACCATAACTCTTTAGCTGTAGCTGTTCCTCTGGTTTTTTTCTGTCTGTGAGAGCTGCTCAACTCTGGTTTGGTGTATTCTTCTATAAAAGCCTATTTGTCAGCCATCTTAGCGTATCTGCCTTTAGATCCACCACTGTTTCCTAAATTTGAGGTCAAACAATTCCTCAAAGATGTCCTTCATATTAGGTCTCCAAGAAATGCAATCTCTCCTCATCGGAACTTTAATTTGGTACTTGAAAAAAATAACTGTCACCTTTTCAACCTGCAGATAGTTCTTCCATGACATTTTGTACCTGGAAAACTGTTCTGTTCGTTTCTCTGACTTAGGCCAATAGAGTTTCTGAACTACAGGATGTTATGGTAATCTCTCTTTTTTTTTGCTTTTCACAAGGACAGGGTTTCTCTCTGAATGAATCCTTCCTTTATGCTTAAAGTTGCCAGTGACATATCTTTGTTCAGCTTCCATCCTTTTTAACCTTTCTTGCAGAATAGGGGTGAAAAGGTTCTTCATTCTTTGGATTTACATAGACAGCTCAGATATTACCTTGACAAGATGAAAGATATTAAAAGATCTAAACAATTTTGTTTGTTTTCATGATAAGAACTTAGTTTTGCCAGTTTTCAAGCAAACTATTATTCTTCTTGGCTATCAAAGGCCATTTCGTTTTGTTATTCTTATCATGGGAAACAGTTCCCTTCTTCTGTTACTGCCCACTCTACTGAGACAGTTGCCTCCTCTGAGGCCTTTTTCAAGGATTTAGATTCCAAATCCATTTTCAAAGCTGCCACATGGTCTTCCGTTCACACTTTTATTAAATATTATAATTTTGATGTGTTGTCCAAGTCCAAAGCTGGTTTTGCTAGGTCCATTCTCCATGGTATGTCAGACAATTCTCCCTTGCTTTCTTCCTGCATCATCTCTTTAAGCTTTAGCACTCTCCCTCATGTAAGGAATACTGCAACAATCATCTTTTTAGGACATAGTACAGTTGTGTAAAAACTTACCATAACAGTAGATATCCTACTGATTGCTGTTGCAGTATTTCTTCCCTCCTTCCCCCCCCCTTTTTTACATATCTGGCTAAAAGGTAATCTTTCTTTTTTTTTGGATGGACATGCATGTATGCTATCAGTTGCCTTGACTTTTGTTCTTTAGCTCTCCTGAGATAAATAAGTCCTGAGTTTCAGCCTACAGCTGTCCCTTACGTAACTTGCATCCTCGGGCTTAGGTCATATATTGCACATCCAATCCTTGTAAGGGCCTAGGTTTTGGTATGCTGGCTGGATGTATAGCTATCCTTGGTAGGATATCCAACTTGTATGGAATACTGCAACAGTGAACAACAGGACATCTGTTCTTACAGTAAGTTCTTATACAACTGAACTTTCTTGACATATACTTGAAATAAGGGGCAATGTCGAGTGGTAGATTACTGGCACCGTCTCCAGTTCAGCTGGTCAATCTGGGTATCTTGAGACAATGCTACAATTGTCTCATGTACACAGACAACCCTCTCCTCCTCCCAACAAACACAAATACATGTGAGAGATGCAACTATATAGCCAAACTGGAGACTGAGCTCTCTCAACTCAGGGCTGGCATGACTAGACAGGAGGAGATGGCAACCACACACACAACAATCCCAGTCCCACATAGACCTACCACAACTGCAAACCAAACACATAAAAACACAAAGACATACTCGGAGGCTCTAATAAAAAACTTACCAAAACAACAGAGGCTCCCAAGCAGACATCCAAAAATCCGCCACCTCAAAACAAAACACATGCAACACATACTTCAATAAATCAGTGTGTCGACCAATCGCAGCCCTTAAGGCCAAACACCTTGCCTGATACACTAGTAATAGGTGACTCCATAGTCAGACACACTGATGTCCCACTGACCAGGCTGAACAAGGAGAAGGTGACTGTGAACTGTCTATCGGGAGCTAGGATCCGCCACATAACACACGCACTCAGGTCACTCCAAAGCAAGTACAAATATGACTCCATCATTGTCCATGCTGGTGTGAATGACCTGAGATGTACCTCCCTGGACTACATAGAGGAGCTCTCCGATTATGTAGCCCAGGCTGGTATGACCCTGACCCTGAGCAGCATCTTGCCCTCACCAAGAATGATACCACAATACAAAGACAATATGATCAGCTTTAACAATTGGCTCAAGTACTGGTGTCATTCTAAGGGGATCCAATGTCTGTCTGCCTGGGATGATATGTTGGACAAGCCATGCTGCTTCGCAAGGGATGGCTTACACCTGTCACCACTGGGCTTCCGGATATTGGCCAAGGCTCTTGCCACCCCCATAGTGCCTTTTTTAGGCAAGGCTCAAAAGACAAACCCACCTCCTTAGAAAACAAAAATGGAAAAAAACTAAGGGTAATGCTGCTCAACGCCAGAAGTCTAAATCTCAAGATGCAGGCACTTGATGCACTCCTCAGCATGGAGAACATCGACGTCTGTGCAGTAACTGAAACCTGGTTCAAGGCTCCTGAGAGTACCCCAGCTCTACCAGGCTATACCTTGTATCATGCATTTCGGCTCCAAAACCCGGGCCGAACCACAAAGGGAGGGGGAGTGTCCATATTCATAAAGGACACCCACACCTCCAGGTTAGTAGCAACACATGAAGCATTAGAGACCATACAGGTGCAACCAACCATAGGCAAAACTGCTATACAACTGGTAGCATGTTACAGACCACCCTCCCAATCTCAAGAACCCCACTCAGCCTTCCTGAAGACAATGGAGGATATGAATGTATCACAAAATACCATCATACTGGGAGACTTCAACTACCCAAACATAGATTGGGTACATTATTCTAGCCCTAATACCCTAGCCCAAAGGTTCCTGGAATTTATAAATTCAAATGCACTGGAACAGCTAGTCACCTCTCCCACTAGGGGAGATAATATACTAGACCTGATCATCACAAACATGGGGACAAAATGCTCCACACCGGAAGTATACCCTCACTAGTGAGATCTGACCACAAACTAATCACCCTGGATATACATATCCCACCTCCACCCCCAGCACAAAAGACCACAGTGAAAAACTTCTCAAAAGCAGACTTCACTCTTCTTAAGACTGAGATGGTATCCTTTAAGTCCACTGTGCCAGTGGATACCACATCCCACAATGCCGAATCCTTCACAAATGCTTTCTATGGACATCTCCAAGAATGCATGGATCATGCAATCCCAAACAAATCCAAGTCCCTCTCCACCAAATGTAAGCGTCCTGTCTGGTGGACCTTAGCCATAAACAAATTGTATAACAAAAGAAGGAAGCTACTGCATGTCAGAGCGAAATCCCATGAAGGGAAGACATCTCTGATCAACATTAGCAGAAAACTACGTTCTCTCATAAAAACATCCAAGGCAAACTTTGAGAGTAAAATCGCTAAGGACACTAAAGATAACCACAAAGCCTTCTTCAGCTATGTTAGAAACCTGGTCAGAAACCCTCAGATATGCTCAGAGTTGGTTCACAACAACAAAAAATACACTGAACCCACAGATATTGCTAACATTCTGGCTGACAGGTTCAGTGCAAATTTCTCCTCCTTCACCCCAAAAGAAGAAATACTTATCCCAGCTGAATGTAATCTCCCTGTCATCTCAGATGTCCAAGTGAGAACCGCCCTAAACAAAGCAAAAAACACAGCATCAATGGGACCTGATGGTATCCCGGGGTGCGTGTTACGTGAACTCCAAGAGGAGCTAAACCCACACATAAAAATGCTATTTAACCTTAGCCTTACTTCGGGATATGTACCTGTACACTGGCGTACAGCAACAGTGGTCCCACTCCACAAGGGGGGTGCCTCTACAGACCCTGGAAACTAGCGTCCCATAAGCTTAACTAGCCTGGTCTGCAAAGCTATGGAAAGAATCATTATGGAACTCATAAACAGAGACATAGGGGACCTACAGACACTTGACCCCACCCAGTTCAGCTTTGTAAAGGGCAGATCCTGCCTTTTAAACCTGGTTGACTTTTTTGAAACAGTCACTAGAGCCATTGATGAGGGCAAAGCAGTCCATACAGCATACCTGGACATGGCTAAGGCCTTCGACACAATACCCCACTCAGGCATCATAGATAAGCTAAACAGCTTAAAAGTAAACCCTTATGTCACTAGATGGGTTGCAAACTGGCTAAAGGACCGAACCCATAAAGTTAAAATTGCTGGAGCAATGTCAGACTCAAAGCCAGTCACAAGTGGTGTCCCACAGGGATCTGTCCTGGGACCCCTCTTGTTCGGCATTTATTTCTCAGATGTTAAAGCAAACATGGGAGGGCTGTGGCTGACAAAGTTTGCAGATGACTGCAAACTAGGCGCCATAGTCGATACACCAGCAGACACACACATCCTACAAAAAGGCCTCACTGAAACGGACAACTGGTGCCGTAGTCACGACCTTAAACTAAATGCCAAAAAATGTATAGTCATCCCTTTTGGAAAAAACAAAGTACCCACAAATTATCACATAGACAGCAACCCACTGAGTACGGAAAAAGTAATCAGAGACCTAGGGACCCAAGTAGACAGCGACCTCTCATTTGACACCCACGTTGCCAAAGTGGTTAGAAAAACATTCTATCTTGCACACCTCATCATGAAGGGATTCACATCCAGATCCAAGGATGTCATTGTACCCCTATATTCCTCCCTCATCAGACCCATGATTGAGTACAATGCCCCATTTGGTATGCACCTCACCCGGCATTTGCAACAGCTGGAGAGACCACAAAAGTACCTCACCAAAAGGATCAAGGGTCTCCAACATATGTCTTATTCTGCCAGACTAAAGAAACTTCAGCTCTATTCAGTAGCATACCGCCTGTTCAGAGGTGATCTCTGCCTGACGTACAAGGCCATGTCCAATCAGGATCTGATGGACATGCTCCACCTCAAAAAATCCAAATCTATCAGGACCACGAGAACTAAAGACTTAAACCTTGGCACAAGTATGAATAGGACATGCTGGAGGGATAGATTCATAACCCAGAGGCTTCCCATGCTTTGGAACAGGATCCCAGTTCGTATTAGGCAGAGCTCCTCACTGACTCTCTTCAAGAGAAATCTTGATGAGTGTATGGGAGATCGTAAGTTTACCCAAGGGGTCACATCTGTGTCACTGCTAGACAGGGGCACAGTAAACTAATTCTATTATATAAGGGGACCTTCATTGTGTCACTACTAGACAGAGGCACAGTATTCTAGATTTATTCTGTACATTTTTGTACCATTTCAAGGGGTGGCAAAAGCCACATCACTATGGCTAGGCTTACAAATGCCCCAGGGCAGATAGCCTAATACTATACTATGAAACTATGAAACTTTGAGTATTAAGGTGTTTAAAAAAAAAAAAAAAAAACACCATCTGGCAGAAACAGTTTAAAGTATTTCTGGTGCACTTCCCCTGCATAATCCTTGGAAGAAATTCTGTCATTACTGTTCATTTTATTTAAATGTCTTGTTTCCTTTCATTGGCTCCCACCATTTATTTTTTGGGTCACAACTCTGTGCCTGCCTATTGTCTTTACTATTATAAATATAGAAACATTGAAACAAGCAAAATGAACAGAGGATGACATTTAAAGAAAACTGGCTTTATAGTATATCTCTTGGATTAATTGTGACACGCTTATTACACTGGATGATTTTTTTCTCTAGTTTTTCAGGTAGCAGTCCCTCAGAAATTTCCTTATAAACAAACTAATTTCCCTATAGCAGGAAAGCAATGTCTACACTTTCATTCTAATATACATCCTTTATAATTTTTTCATCACTCTGTCTTATATTTCTAAGATATACACCACACCCACATTTTCTTTTCTGAAAAATACATGTTTGTGAAATGTGGCCCTACGACCTTTACTGTTCTATTTAAAGGTCTCCCGAGTTTCCTAGATGATGATTCACCAGCTATAACAGAATATTTGCAGTAATTACTCTCCAGTGCTCTCACTCCCTGTTCAGGTATGTAGGGGGGAGGCACAGCCTGTCCTGATATTCACTGGATATAAGAAAGAAAAACTAATCTCGGTTAGGTTGCCAGTCTATCACATGCTAATCTTTGTACAGTTTGGGAGATTTTACCTCTGCTGTGCTTCTTAGGAAGTGAGAGAAAAATGGGCAGCTGACAGAAACGTGAGCAGAGCGGACAAGTGGACATTGCATGGCAGCACCCTAGTAGGGAAAAAGAGCTAAAATGGAGAGCCAGGAGCTGTAAGGTGGGGTAAGATCAGGTTGCAATTAAATATAGCTTGTGAGGCATAAATATATTATTGTCTTTGCATAGGCCTAGAAATGCAACCATATTAAGTCAGGCGTATATCTTCATTTTATATTTTACAAGCACTTCCAATAGAAATGAATGTTTCAGTGAATGATATGAGCTCAAAAAAATAACATTTGGTCTATAATACTGATAAAGGTAAAATGTACTAATAGAATGTGTAATACATTGAGTACAAACAGATCTTCTATAAATGGTATGAAGCTTGGGAGCCAAGGTTAGAGAGGTGTGTAGAACTTGTAAGAAATGTACAGGGTTTGATATTATTAGGAGAGATTCTTCAGACACAGAAGTTAGTTTGGAATGATACATGGGAAGTCATTGCAGTGCAGGTTACAAATGTGTGGTACAGACACTTGAGATTGCATGCAGAAGTGAGGTCAGATATCCAGCATTCAATAAACTGCAGAAAGCAGGGCAGTTAGTACAATTCTGAGTGCAGAAGCTATGAACATTATAATCAGTAGAGTAGCTAGGGTGGGGCAAGAGGGGCAACAGCCCCAACAGCCCCAGTCACAAAGTGTCGGGAGCATGATCAGCTGATCTTCATTGCTCTTTAACGTAATAGCAGCTTTTAAAAGCTGGTACTGCATTTGTTCTCAAATGCGAGTGCTAGCAACTGCTTGCTACAGTTTAAAAGAAGAAGTACTCTTTTTTTTTTAAAATAAAATATGTTGAAGGGGGCAGGGAACAGATGGTTCAGCCTGTGCTCCCACTTATATTGATGCTGTCTTCTTTTCATATCTCTATTCCCCTCCCAGATGTGAAAATATTTCAGAAAACATAAATTTTTAGCCTTAAGAAAAAGTGCACTGGGTATCTTTAAATAAAATTAAATTACATAATGTTCCATTACATGCATTGAAATATTAAGGCTGCTAGGGAAGTTGCTATCTCTTATTCACTTCCAGCAATTTCAAACTTCATATTTTATTGAACTGTTTGCCCTTGTACCTTACTATTTTGCATTTCCCTCTGCAAACAATGCTCATAACTCTCAAGATTACTTTTTTGGACCTACAGGCAACTTGCTTCCATGAAAACACAATCAGCAATGAGGGAAAAAAAAACAGTTAACATCCCCACAAACGCATAAAGGAGTCTTGGACAATTTCATTCTAAACAGAACAGGCTATACAACTACCTTCAGGTGCAGACGTCTTTACTACCACTGAACATTTGCTAAAGGAAAAAAAGCAAGCTAATATCGTATATGCAAGAAAATTGGCACATCTCATGATATTCATTATTTTGTCTTATTTTGCAAGTCTACTTGCTTACAGGGAAAAAATATTGTTTTTATATTAAACCAAGAGCATTAATCCAGATGTTCACCTATGCAGAAATAAGAGAAAACATTTCAACTCTACATACATAATCAGCACTTTTACACCCTCCACCCTATCAGCCCATGATTATAGCATATTAACTTAAACGTGCTTTTGCCCAGCCTTTCTTCTATGTTTACATTGCAAAACCTATATTTCTTAAAACTAAAAAGGTACTTGTTTACCTTAATATCTTTATCACATATAACAATCACTGAAAAGACTTACCCTCACCCCACATTTAAAATATACTTGAATACATACTACACAAAGCTGTTTACTATATAACATGCAGTTTATATAGGTCCATAGGTTCATACTAGGTTATCTGCCCTGGGGCATTTATAAGCCTAGCCCGATTGTGTTTGGCTTTCACCACCCCTTGATTTGAGTATACTGTGCCCTGATTAAAGTTTAGTTTACTGTGCCTCTGTCTAATAGTGACACAGAAGTAATCCCCGGGACAAACCTACGATCCCCCATCCACTCATTAAGACTCTTCTTGAAGAGAGTCAGTGAGGTGCTCTGCCTAACATGAATTGGAATTCTTTTCCAGAGCGAAGGGAGCCTCTGGGTTATGAATCTGTCCCTCCAGCATGTTCTATTTATTTCTGTGCTGAGGTTCAAGTCCCTCGAACGCGTGGCTCTAAGGGATTTAGATTTACTGAGGTGGAGCATGTCCATTAATTTGGGTTGGACATAGCTTTATATGTCAGGCATAGATTGCCTCAAAGTAGGCGGTATGCAACTGAGTAGAGCTGGAGTTTTTTTAACCGAGCAGCATATGGCATCTGTTTGAGTCCCTTGATCCTCCTGGTGAGGTACTTTTGGGGTCTTTCTAATTGCTGCAGGTGTCGGGTAAGGTACATCCCAAAGGGGGCATTGTATTCTATGATGGGCCTGATGAGGGATGAATAAAAGGGCACGATTACCTCTCTTGATCTAGATGTGAATCCTTTTATAATGAGGTGGGTTATGTAGAAGGTCTTTCTAACCACTTTGGCAATGTGGTTGTCAAAGGAGAGATTGCTATCAACTTGGGTGCCCAGATCCCTAATTACTTTCTCTGTACTTAATGGGTTACCACCTATGTGGTAATTTGTGGGCAAATTGTTTTTGCCAAAGGGTATGACTATACACTTTTTGGCATTTAGCTTTAGACCATGGCTCTGGCACCAGTTATCCATCTCTGCGAGACCTTTTTGAAGGATGTTTGTGTCAGCTGGAGAGTCGATTATGGCGCCCAGTTTGCAGTCATCTGCGAACTTGGTGAGCCATAGTCCTCCCACATTGGCCTGTACCTCAGAAAAGTAAATACCGAACAAGAGAGATCCCAGGACAGAACCTTGTGGGATGCCACTTGTGACCGGTTTCAAGTCTGACATGACTGCAGCAACTCTGACTCTGTGGGTTCTCTTTGAGCCAGTTTGCGACCCATCTTGTGACATAGGGGTTTATATTTAGGCTGGATAGCTTATCTATGATACCTGAGTGGGGTATTGTGTCAAATGCCTTTGCGAGGTCCAGATAGGCTGTGTGGACTACCTTCCCTTCATCTATGGCCTTGGTGACTGTTTCGAAGAAGTCGACCAGGTTCAAAAGGCAGGATCTGCCCTTGACGAAGCCAAATTGGGTCGGATCTAGTGTCTGTAGGTCCCCAATGTCTTTGTTTATGAGTTCCATGATGATCCTCTCCATAGCCTTGCATACTAGGCTAGTCAGGCTTATGGGGCGGTAGTTTCCAGGGTCCACAGAGGCGCCACCTTTGTGGAGTGGGAGCACTGTTGCTGTACGCCATTCTTTGGGCACATATCCTGTAGTGAGGCTGAGATTGTACAGCAGTTTTACTTGAGGGATTAGTTCTTCTTGAAGTTAATATAGGACGCAACCCGGGATGCCATCTGATCCCATGGAAGCAGTGTTTTTTGCTTTGGAGAGGGCGGCCTTCACCTGAGCATCAGAGATGTTTGGGAGGCTGCACTCTGCCGGGATAGATACTTGCTCTTTTGGGGGGGGGGGTGGAGAAGTTTGCACTAAACCTGTCTGCCAGGATATTGGTGATGTCTGTAGGTTCAGTGTATTTTTTGTCGTTTAGAATCAACTCAGAACAAGTCTGGTAGTTGCATCCCAGGTTCCTAACATAACTGAAAAAAAGCCTTATGATTGTCTTTAGTGTCCTGTGCAATTTTTCTCTCAAAGCTGGCCTTGGAGGATTTTATGAGGGATCGTAATTTTTTGCTAGTACTGATCAGAGATGCCTTCCCTTTTAGGGATTTTGCTCTATCATGTAGTAGCTTCCTCCTTCTGTTGTACAGTTTATTTATGGCTGGGGTCCACCAGACTGGATGCCTGCCTTTGGATGATTGGGTCTTGATTTTGTTTGGGATAGCATGATCCATGCATTCCTGGAGATGTCCGTAGAATGTGTTTATATAGGATTCTGCAGTTTGGGCCGTAGTTTCCACTGGCCCTGGGGCCTTGAAGGATTCCACTTCAGTTTTGAGAAGTGTGAAGTTCACTTTTGAGAAGTTTTTCACTGTGGTTTTCTGGGCTGGGGTGGGGTCGGGATGTGGATATCCAGTGAAATTAATTTATGGTCTGATCTTACCAATGAGGGATATACTTTTGGTATGGAGCATAGAGTCCCCATGTTGGTAATGATCAGGTCTAGTATGTTTTCCCCTCTTGTGGGAGTGGTGACTAGTTGTTCCATAGCATTTGAGTTTATAAATTCCAGGAACCTTTGGGCTAAGGTGCTGGGGCTTGAGTAATGCTCTCAGTCTATGTTTGGGTAGTTGAAGTCGCCCAATATAATGGTGTTTGGAGAGATCTTAGTGTTCTCCAATGTTTTCAGGAAAGCCGAGTGGGATCCCTGACTTTGAGAGGGAAATGTTTTATACAAATACAATTAAAAACAAATTTTGTTTTATTAATTACATTTAAACTAAACCAGAAGACTTGGCACAAAGTAGTCAAAAGAAAATTATTTAATGAAGCACTTTTTGTTTGTTCCCATAAACAAACTTCAGATAAAATTACACAGGTTCAAAGATTTTAAATAACAAATGCAAATGTTCATGTGATCATAAAAGACCAATCAAACAGCCCAAAGTTCTGTTACATAGTGATCAATAAAAGCTCACTTAAAGTTATAACAACCTCTAACTGCTGCTACATATTTAAAATAAACTAATAACGTAAACAATTTTACAAAATAATAATAATCTTAATAAGAACATTATGGCTATCTTTTTAAACTTTTCAGTTTCAGAAGGCAAGTGATGTTACTCATATTTAAGCCGGGTAATGGTGATAATTGTCAATATAATTCTAGCTCTTCCAGTCTTGCTGAGACTGGTCCACCTCTGTTGTCTATACCTATTTGGTCTATTACTATAAATTTGAACGTATGCCCTCCTGATGAAGAATGTTTAGCAAGGGCATTGTCTATCTTGTGTCTGTCTATCGCATACAAGTGTTCATAGATGCATTCGCGAAGACTATGCTCCATTTTGCCTATATAGAACACCAAACAATTTTGACACATGGCTAGATAGACAACAAACTTCTAGTTACAAGTAAATTTGTTTCTCAAAAAATAAATTCTCTCTGACTTCAAAGCTTTTCCCTATTTCTATATATTTACAGTATTTACACATTCCACATTTTGCCATGCCTGGGTATTTTGATGTGGTTGTGCTCTTAGTTTCTAGTAAATTTTTGAGGTTACTACCTCTTCTGTAAACTATCCTTGGGAACATACCTACTATATTTATAAGAAAGGTGTCCCCACTTAAGGTGTCCCCACTTAGTAGGTCCCAGTTTTTATATATAATGTGAGAAACATTGATTGAATATCCTATCATTCCTATTTTACATGGCCTCCCCAAAATTCATAAATCCCTGGAAAAACCTCCGATGAGGCCTATTGTCTCTGGCCATGGTTGAGCAACTAAGCCCTTATCTATTTATGTTGAAAAGCAACTGCAACCAGTATCAGATAAAGTTAACACTGTTCTTAGAGATACTAAGTACTTTTTAATATCTTTTTAATATCTTTATTTGAGTGGTACAGTACCAACAGCATTGACAATTTTCTGTTGGTTACAATGATGTGGTATCACATTTCAGAGTCATACCCAATGACACAGGGATTGAATTTGTTACTCTGTTGTCTAAATATTCTTATTACAGTTCAGGACATATTTATCTCATAAGCTTACTTTTTAATTTGATTTTGAGCAACAATGTTTTCACTTTTAATGATTAGCTGTAATTGTCCTTACACATGATGACAGAAACAAAATTATTTTAGGTGAGGTTCCTAAATTTTGTTTTAAGAACAATACTTCTTTGAGAAAAATGTGGCAGCCATGGTGATGCAGTGGTTAGCGTTGTTGCCTCGCAGAAAGAAGTTTTCCAGTTCGATCCTCGGCTGGGGTGCCTTCTGTGCGGAGTCTGCAGTTCCTCCCTGTGGTCATGTGAGTTTCCTCTGGGTGCTCTGGTTTCCTCCCATATCCCAAAGACATGCTGTAGGTGGATTGGGCACTCTAAATTGGCCTTAGGACCAAGTGTGTGTGTGCTGTCCATGGATGGTTGGGTGCCGGGCTGGCAACTTGACAATGTAAAAACTCTACTGCCAATCATGAGTGGACAGGTGATCTGTTGTGGTGACCACTAACCGGGAAAAAACAAAAGAAGAAGAAGACTTCTTTGAGAAAAATTATGTGCTATAAACTGTTCAGAAGAAACCAAGGATTGCTAATAGAATAGGAACTCACCCTTGTAGAGATAGTAATATGTGTCAGTTTATTGAAACTGCTGACAGATTTGAACATCCTTAGACTAAGCAGGTTTATAAATTCAATTTCTTTGCAAATTGTACAACCTGTAGTCATGTTTATTTAGCTGTACCATTTGTAAAAGTTTTTATGTTGATAAAACTAACAGAGCTTTGAAAGATCATGTACTTGAACACATTTATGATGTGTCTAGAAAAGATAAAAAATGCATTGTCAGAACATATTTTAGTTGCTGGAAGTACCATAAGTTTAAGTTTATTGTGCTACAACTTTTTAATGTAAGCGTTCGAAGTGGTGATGTCAGCACTAAAATAGAATGTACTGAAACAAAATAGATTTTAGAATTACAAAGTGTCAGAGGGAAGGGTCTAAATGACTATGTTCCTTTAAGATCACTGCTTAGGTCTCATGACCTTAACAGGTAGACCTGAAACTGTGCACATTTAAGCAGCATTTCATTCCTATTTTATTAGATCTGAAGAAGCACCTGGATAGGGGTGAAAGCACTTGTCTTTTTCTTGGATGTTTTTACCATTTTTATGCTGTTTTATTAAACTTAGGAACTGCTACTTCATTTGATTTAGTTGTGTTGACTGGTTATTCTTCAACTTGGATTTAATTTAATCTTCATTTAACCATTAATTCAACATTAAAAATATATATATTTTTTATTTTGCCAGTCCTTTAAATGTTTATACATTTCATACCCTATTCCATCTGGGTCTGCAGCCAAGTCTCTATTTACTTGTCCTAATACTTTATCTAGCTCATTTCCAATTCTTTATTCTAGTTTTCTGTTAATTTTTGTTTACTTTCCATGTTTTCCACAAGCTTTTTTCTTTAAACATTTCTTGTACATATTGTACTACACTATTCATATTTCCTGTATTATTTCTATTTCTCCTTTTACATTTTTATTTCTCTCATTACACTACCATCTTACTTTACTAATCTTCTTAAGTAACTCTATTCTTCTCTTTTTCCTAGTAAAAATATATTTGCTCATATAACAATTCTTGTATTTTTTTTATTTCTTTCATATAATTATTTTTCTTTGTCAAAGTGCTTTCTATCATGATGTTCTAAATCTTCCAATGCATCATTGTATGTTGTTTTATAATTCTTCTTTCTCCACTTTTCTACACATCATATTGCCACTGTAAAAAATATTTTCTATATTTTTCATTAAATGTCATCCACCATTCAGACCAATTTTTATAAAATATTCAACATACAATTTTTATAAAATGTTCTCATAGTAATATATTTCCATAACAGTATTACTAACCTCTTTCCTTCTTCCTTCCCTGCTTTCTCATTTATCCTTATTTCCTTTGCCTTGTCTTCTTTTATCTCTAGCCATATTGCAAAATGAAGAGAAAATACTGTTCAACTATCTTTCCTTCTCCTTTAACTAAACCTTCTGATACTATAAAATAATCTATTTTAGTTATATCAATATACCTTTCGTAAGTCCATGTATTTTTGTCCCAAAGTTTGAACTTACCACATCTTATAACGTTATATCACTTCTCTGCTTGCCACTTAAATCAGAGTTAAAATTTCCTGTCATTATAATATTCATATTTATCACTATATAGTCTAAAATCTGATGAAATAAGTTTTTCCTTTATTTACAGTTGTTTAAGCATATATTGTTATAATCTTACATACTTGTCCTTTCTATTTTAAATCTACAATGATTAATCATCCCATTTTTGCTAAAGTTACATCTAATATCTTTACTGCATTTCTACAGAACATGGCTATTCCAGAACATCTCTCATCTCACAAATTCCAAATTATCTTTCCTCCGCATTGTTTCTCTGTAATATTTCTTCATTTGTTAAAAATATTGTGTCTTCTAATATAATTACATCTACACCACATGTATTACACCACTGCAAAATTTCTATTCTTCTTAATACTATTCAGATTTACAGAAAGCTTTTGAAAATTTTCATTTTCCATTTTTTTTTTCGATTCATGGTTTCATAAGTTCATAGCTAATTACTAGGATAGCATTCTTAACAGTCTGTTGTAGGACTAATCAATTTCCTTCCCAAGGGTGAGAACCAAATACTGTACCTCGTGTTTGTGAGTCACACACCAATATTGAGCTCTTATACCAAGTCCTCATCTTTAGTCGCATAAGTTCTTTTTCATCCATTTCCTTTCGTACGTATTCCTTTAGGTGTTCTTTTTCTGTCTTTTACCTATAGATTTAATTTCCTTTTACTACCTCCCAGTCTGTCTTCATCACTTATTCAGAACTTCCTTATATATCCTATTTTTTCTCATCTAATCTTACTTGTATTTCTACTACTTCTAAAATGTCTTCTCTTTGTTCATTTTTCCTGTTTTTATTTCCTTACTGTTACTTTCATGTTTGCAATCCATCCATAAATGTCCAATTTTATTACACTTGTAACATTTCAATTCACATTTTATTGCATCATGTCCCATTTCCCCACAAATACATTTTGTTTTGGCACAGTTACTTATCAAATGTCCTTCTTTTCCACAAAAAAAAAAAGTTTTGTGTTGTTACCAGTATTTTACAATATCCCTATTCCCTTCTACATTTATTGTGCTTTTATCACATAAGACTCCATGGGTTGCAGTCTTTCTTTGTTTCATATTCAAATATGTCACAGAATGTCTCTTTGTTAATAAGAATAAATGTTCTTACCCTGTGTGCTTTTACACCCAAATAAGTTATTAAATTGTCCCAAACTTCATACCTGTCCACTTCTTTGTCTTCTTTACTTTGAATCCTTATTACATACTTCCATTTTTCATTTTCTTTTGCCTTTTTTTCTTCTACTCCACTTTTGCATTCTTTTCCTGTCTCTGCATATGATTCCTTTCCCATCTCAACACTATTCTTCAGGATTGTCTCTGCAGCCTCCTTTTGTATTTTCTACATATTGTCACCCCAGAAAACATCTCCCTCATTTTCTGGCTCACTCTGCACCATCATTTCTTTAATTAAATTATTCCACAACCCTCCCGACTAGAATGCTGCACATATTCCCCAGTCTACTATTTGCTTTCACCTTCATTTATTTCAGTACTCCGTCATCTCCTTCTGTCTTGTGTCTGGAAGGGGAAACAGGAAGTGCTCTTCCAGAATGGTTCCCACTTGTGACAATGACAAGTAGGGTCCTTTATTAAAATTCACAATATACAATATATGCATTCTATTTACAAATTTTGTAGATCATTTACAATTATTTACAATTATGTAAAATTAACTCACATATATTCAACATTTTTAAATTTTCAATTCCCCCACCCTCTTTTCTACAATCAAAATCTTATTTTCTTAAAAATTTCTGACAATACCCATTTCTTATTAAATTTTATATATCATGCACTCTTTTATTCTAGACAATCCACATTATACAAAACAATTTTTCATCAAATTTATCTATAGCATTTTGTTTCTTTTCGTAGTAACCATATTCTATCATGTCCATATTTATACATTTGACATTTTTCAATCTTTTTAAACATTCTTTGTCACATATTTCTTCCCACAATTGATTTATTCTTTTACATTTCAAAAAACATGTTCAGTGGTCTCTAATTCCCCACAATATATGCAGATTCTATCTTTTATTGATTTATATGGCATATTCACCTCTGCTAGAAGCCTATTTATAGACATCCTCCAGAAAAAATCTGTATATTCCACATATTTTTCGTATCTTTTCAGTCTTGCTTTCACAGCTTTTACTGTTTTCCTCCTAAATGCCACCAATGGTAAATATAATAATATTTTTCATACAAGTCTTTCCTATTCTTTTCTATATTTCTTAAATCAATCTTCCATAGTATGTTTTCACTTGATGTAGTTTCATTTTTGTACAAGTAATGCCTTTACTTTTTAAACATTTAAACTTAATATATTACTTTATATTTTTCTTCTGTAATCTTTTTTTCCTTTATTCCTGTCAATTATTTATATAGACAGTTGGGTTTACTAAACCTCCTTCCTTTTTTGTAGCATAAAAAATTCCTCTTTTAATAGGGTTCAATCTAGATCCGCATATAAATGTAAATAACACATTCAGTAATTCTTTTCCACATTCTAATGGTATCATAAATACACTTGCTAGATGTGCCATCTTACCTAATATTACTTAGTTAAACAAGCTTTTTTCCTATATGTAAGTTTTAATGTTCTCCAAAATATATAAATCGTCCTTATTTTAAGTACCATATCCTTCCATTGTGTCACTCTCTATTTCTCATGACAAAACCTTATTCCCAGAATTTCTATTTCTTTATTAAGCTCAATGCCTCTTATTTTTCCTAAAACCCCAGTCCTTTTTACTCTTTTTCTCATTAATACTTAAACCGAAAATATTCATTCTTTGTCAAGTGTCTTATTAGCTATACTCACCCATTCTTTATTTTTAACAACCAATATTAGATTGTCTGCATAAGAGAACATTGCTGGAATCTGAATTCCCTCTGATGTACAATATTTAGCTTCATCCAATACTAAATTTATCTTGGTAATTACTACAGTTATAATCAATGCAAACAGAATGCTTACTGCTGGACATCCTTGCTTAATACCACTTTTTATTTCTATTATCTCACTTAACCAACCATTAACTACTAATTTCACTTTATTTTTATTATATACTGATTTCAAAATGGTGATTATTTTATTAGTTATACTATATTCTTTCAGAATTTCCCATAATGTTACATGCTGAAAATTATCGAGTGCTTTACTTTCATCTCCTACTATTTTCAATTCTGTTTCCCTGTTTATTGCATCATCTACCAATTCGCTAATTATCATTAAAAGGTCTTGGCTTCCTTTTTCTTTTGCTCCCCAAACTGTTTCATTCAGTAACTTATTGGCCTCACTTACTCTTCCTTTTTCTACTATCTTCATAAAGATCTTATAATCAGCATTGTTTAATACTAGTGGTCTCCATTTTTATGTCTGTTCTTTCTCCCTTCCATGTAACTTTCCTTGCACCAATACATATTTTTTCATCATTTACCCCTTTTTCAAACCATTCATTCAACACCTCCAAAAAATATTCTTTTTGCGTTCTTGCATGTCCTTATACATTAAATATTCTAGTCTGTCTAAACCTGTAGCTACTTCTACATTCACCATTTTCAACATATTTTTAAATTTGATCTTTGTAATCTTTTCTTCCATTCTCTTATCTACTTCAGTTAATTTTTAAAAGTTCCATTTAGTCTTTCTTATAGTCTCACATATGGAAAAAGATTTCAAAATATACCCTTTTGTGTCTGCATAATTTCTTTTTGTGTATATACTTCCTTCATAATTCCTTAACTCTCTTATTCTTATTTTTTTTCTTTGACCATTTAACTTAAGTATGGTGCTACTTCTTATTTTCTTCCTTGTAAATAAGATTTTTTTTATTTTCCCTTGGTTCATTTTTATAACATTTTCTCTTTTTCTAGAAACTTTTTTTATTTTCTATTATGTTTTTAAATACTTGGTTAATGATTTCCTTATATTTGTAACTATCTTGCATTCTTTTTGTCCTTTGCCATTCCAGCATTTCTTTTCTATATTTTTCTTTTAGCCTAATCCACCAACACGTCCAATCTTTATAAAATCCTCTAATGTTTACATGATCTAACTATAGCTGGTATATTGTTTCCGTTACATACTCATTTAATTCTGATTCATTGCTTTTTATCCCCTACCTATTTTTAAATAACCTATTTTTTTCTTGAAACTGTATCCAGATGGGCTGAAAAACCAATAATTTTAATTCCTTGATGTAATATCCTTAAACTCTCTGCTACTATAAAATAATCAGTTTCAGTTCTCAAATTACTCCTTTTGTATGTCCAATGCTTATTTTTCTGTAAGTACATTTTACTACATTTGATCATATCTGAAATAACCATTACATCTACTCTTTCCTTTCTCCTATGTCTTAAACCACAATTGAAGTCTCCCACTATTATTTACATATTCACACTTTTCCAAAACATATTCTCTCTCTGTTTTTGTAAAGTGTATGCATAAAGTACAATCACCCTATATATTTGGTTTTCCATCTTATAGCTAATATTACTATTCTACCTAATAATACTAATTTATAATCCAGAATTTCTATACTTTACATAAAATTGCTATGCCTGTAAGAGTATGCTCAACAAGGTATTAAAGTTGAAAGTGCAAATATGTAAAATAAATAAGGTATAAAATAAAGCTTGCTTAAATGTAGAAATGGAGTTTAGCAACATGTGATTAGCATCCATACTAAATGACTGTAGCTTGAAAAATAAAGAATTTGCTTAATGGACATGTTTTCTTACAGAATCAGTATGCATTTTACATTATCAGCAAGAAAGCTGGCCTCTTACAGACTTAGCAAAAATGTAAAAAACAGGATGTATGCATTTCACATTGTCAGTAAGAGCAAAAATGTAAAAAACAGGATGTATGCATTTCACATTGTCAGTAAGAGCAAAAATGTAAAAAACAGGATGTATGCATTTCACATTGTCAGTAAGAAAGTTAACCTGTTTCCTTAAAGAATGGACAACAGGAAAACAATCGGTGTGTGTTTCTAGCATATGACACCATTAAGCAAGAAAGTCTGAATGGACATGCTTTCATCAAGTCAGCATTTGCACAAGATTTCTCTACAGGATGAAAACATATTTTTCTGCAAACAGCAGCAGATAGATGTTTCATACAAAGACCAAAATAGAATACCAAGAAAACAGGATGTAAAACCACTATAAAGAGACTATAGCAAATTAAATTGTTAGGAAAGGTATTTTGTAAAGGAAAGTTATCTTCTATGCTGATCGAGAAGTAAAGTGGTAGTGTAACTAAAGCGTCAACAGTAGTACATGTGGTTTGTTATAAAAAGTTATTTATTAATTACTGCTTTTAAAGTGACAGTTTGGTGTGCATCAGTGTATATTCTGCAAGTTTCTGTGGGCAACAGACTGTAAATGCAATTCTAACTAGACTTTGTGTTCAGTAGAATCCAGCCAGCAAGACCTTAGTGTCTTAAGAAGACTTTAGATCCATCACAGTAAGCAGCACCTTGATAATTAATTTTTCAATGCCTTTTTCTTCTAAGTTCCATATAAACTTGTCTTCCTTTGTATTCCTTCTTCTTCTGTTGTTATTCTTATACCTATTAACACTATAATATCCATATTTAATAATATGCACCACTCCAACATTCCTACCCTTTGTTGAACATTCTTTATACTCTTTGTGTTTATGGCTAGGATTCTCATTTTACACAACATTTTCTATTGCTTTTATCCTTTTCTTTTTTGGTTTCCTGCTATACCTATATATTTTTTAAATTTGTGATTTCTATCTTTCACTCTTTTCCCAAAATAATTTATTTTACTTCTAACTCTCATCCATTTATCTTCCCTTTGTCACTTGAATTACTTCTTCCTCCATCTCTCTTTCTTCCCCCCTCATACATTCTTTTATTTCCATTCTTATATCTTCCTCATTCATTTCTTTTTGTTTTATTCTGTATTATTTACTAAAACATTTTCCCTAGCTTGTTCTAACTTTGTATGTCCCTCTATAGCATTACAGTCCATCCATGAATGTCCTATTTTTTCACTGTATATATTTTTAACATTTTTTTTGCTTCATGACCAACTTTGCCACAAATAAAACATTTTTTTTGTCACAATTATTAATTAAAGAATCATTTTTAACACACAAAAAACATGGCTTTGGTTGTCCTCAATATCTGACCATTCCCCTATTCCCTCCACTTTAATTATACTGGGGAAATATATAATTTTGTCATTTTGCATTTTCAATATAACACCACATTCCCATCCCCCAGTCCAAAAACCTTTATCTTCACAAATCGTTTTAATGTCCATTACCTGTCTACACAGTTTTTAAATAGTCTTTCTGATTGTCTATTTCAGCATCAGTTTGAAACTGTATAAATACTTTTTTTTGCTTCTCTATTAAATGTTTGCACAATATACAAGTTCCAAGGATTTTCATTCACTTTTCAAGCTGTTCTAAGAATTTTTTCATATAATGTGCCTCCTCGAAAAAAATGTCACAAAAAGTATCTTTGTTAATACAGATAAATGCTCTTACCTCTATGGGTTCAATACCCATTGGTGAAATGACGCTGCCCCATACTTCATACCTGTCCAGTTCCTTTTCCATTTTGCTACTTATCCTCACCCGATACTTCCTTCTTACTTCTGTTGTATTCTCTTCTCTTCTTTCACCTTCTCTTATCATTTGTGCATATGATTTCTTTACTTAGTTCTTATTTCTTGAACTTCTTCCTGTATTCTTTCCATTACTTCACCCCATGACACTTGCCTTTTTGTTTCCAGTTCACTCTGTTCAATATCCCACAACCCCCACCACAACTGGAGGTTGTAACAAAACACTCAGGTGTTGTCGAATCTGTTGAAACAAATCTTCTGAATCCGTAAGATCTACTTAAACTCCTTGTTTTTGTCTTCTCACTAACCTTTCTTTTCTCCGTCTCCCTTCCCATCACTCCTGTTAACTTCTGGTTCATCATTTAACATATTTGAGTTCTCTGCTGTTCATTTAACACTGCCACTCATATCAAAGAACTGAAAAACTCCTTTTTCCTCCTCCATGCTAGATTTCAACATCCTGCTTCTCTGAGCCATGTCTACTCCCAGACCAGAAGGCAGGAATTATAACACTAAAATGTATCACCATATGCAAAACAGCAGGGGAAGTTCCCTAATTCCATGGCCAAATTTATATTATAAATACCACCTGAGGTCTCCCCTCTGAAGTGGCCACTAGTCCAGTGGAACTAACTCAGTTAACAAATCATAAAAAATAAATACATAAAATACATTTTGTTACATTGGGGAATAAAACTGACCTTTATTTACTTGTGTAGATGACTTGCATCCCGTAATGATTTCAGTGCAAAACAACTCAAATAGATCCGAATAATGAGACTTTTTTTTTTAACAGAGAACATTCCATTTACTATTATAAAACTTTCTTTGGCAAACTTTTATTTTTACTGTCAAGCAATTATAATGTGCTATCACAATTTTAGCTTTAAAATTATAAGTTAGATAGGGGGATCCAAATGGTTTTTGGTCTGAATTTCCTAAAGGTATTAATAATTTATCATCAAGTATTCTTTCTGCATCTATAATCAAGACATTGTCTCCAACTGGAAAAGTAACCATCTGTAGAAAACATTTCCAGCATGCTTTCATAAAGTTACCATTCCATTATCAATTTATGTTGTTTACTGGAATAGTTAAAATAAGGATAATTACAATTGCCTAGTGCAATTTTTTCTTATGATCTAAATTAGCTATAATGTAATCTATAAACTGTATGTGATCAATATTTAATTTGGGAGTTCTGTAACAAGTTATTATTCTTAATGAATGGACAACAGGAAAACAATCGTGTGTGTTTCTAGCATATGACACCATTAAGCAAGAAAGTCTGAATGGACATGCTTTCATCAAGTCAGCATTTGCACAAGATTTCTACAGGATGAAAACATATTTTTCTGCAAACAGCAGCAGATAGATGTTTCATACAAAGACCAAAATAGAATACCAAGAAAACAGGATGTAAAACCACTATAAAGAGACTATAGCAAATTAAATTGTTAGGAAAGGTATTTTGTAAAGGAAAGTTATCTTCTATGCTGATCGAGAAGTAAAGTGGTAGTGTAACTAAAGCGTCAACAGTAGTACATGTGGTTTGTTATAAAAGTTATTTATTAATTACTGCTTTTAAAGTGACAGTTTGGTGTGCATCAGTGTATATTCTGCAAGTTTCTGTGGGCAACAGACTGTAAATGCAATTCTAACTAGACTTTGTTTTCAGTAGAATCCAGCCAGCAAGACCTTAGTGTCTTAAGAAGACTTTAGATCCATCACAGTAAGCAGCACCTTGATAATTAATTTTTCAATGCCTTTTTCTTCTAAGTTCCATATAAACTTGTCTTCCTTTGTATTCCTTCTTCTTCTGTTGTTATTCTTATACCTATTAACACTATAATATCCATATTTAATAATATGCACCACTCCAACATTCCTACCCTTTGTTGAACATTCTTTATACTCTTTGTGTTTATGTATTAGATTCTCATTTTACACAACATTTTCTATTGCTTTTATCCTTTTCTTTTTTGGTTTCCTGCTATACCTATATATTTTTTAAATTTGTGATTTCTATCTTTCACTCTTTTCCCAAAATAATTTATTTTACTTCTAACTCTCATCCATTTATCTTCCCTTTGTCACTTGAATTACTTCTTCCTCCATCTCTCTTTCTTCCCCCCTCATACATTCTTTTATTTCCATTCTTATATCTTCCTCATTCATTTCTTTTTGTTTTATTCTGTATTATTTACTAAAACATTTTCCCTAGCTTGTTCTAACTTTGTATGTCCCTCTATAGCATTACAGTCCATCCATGAATGTCCTATTTTTTCACTGTATATATTTTTAACATTTTTTTTGCTTCATGACCAACTTTGCCACAAATAAAACATTTTTTTGTCACAATTATTAATTAAAGAATCATTTTTAACACACAAAAAACATGGCTTTGGTTGTCCTCAATATCTGACCATTCCCCTATTCCCTCCACTTTAATTATACTGGGGAAATATATAATTTTGTCATTTTGCATTTTCAATATAACACCACATTCCCATCCCCCAGTCCAAAAACCTTTATCTTCACAAATCGTTTTAATGTCCATTACCTGTCTACACAGTTTTTAAATAGTCTTTCTGATTGTCTATTTCAGCATCAGTTTGAAACTGTATAAATACTTTTTTTTGCTTCTCTATTAAATGTTTGCACAATATACAAGTTCCAAGGATTTTCATTCACTTTTCAAGCTGTTCTAAGAATTTTTTCATATAATGTGCCTCCTCGAAAAAAATGTCACAAAAAGTATCTTTGTTAATACAGATAAATGCTCTTACCTCTATGGGTTCAATACCCATTGGTGAAATGACGCTGCCCCATACTTCATACCTGTCCAGTTCCTTTTCCATTTTGCTACTTATCCTCACCCGATACTTCCTTCTTACTTCTGTTGTATTCTCTTCTCTTCTTTCACCTTCTCTTATCATTTGTGCATATGATTTCTTTACTTCGTTCTTTATTTCTTGAACTTCTTCCTGTATTCTTTCCATTATTTCACCCCATGACACTTGCCTTTTTGCTTTCCAGTTCACTCTGTTCAATATCCCACAACCCCCCACCACAACTGGAGGGTTGTAACAACACACTCAGGTGTTGTCGAATCTGTTGAAACAAATCTTCTGAATCCGTAAGATCTACTTAAACTCCTTGTTTTTGTCTTCTCACTAACCTTTCTTTTCTCCCGTCTCCCTTCCCATCACTCCTGTTAACTTCTGGTTCATCATTTAACATATTTGAGTTCTCTGCTGTTCATTTAACACTGCCACTCATATCAAAGAACTGAAAAACTCCTTTTTCCTCCTCCATGCTAGATTTCAACATCCTGCTTCTCTGAGCCATGTCTACTCCCAGACCAGAAGGCAGGAATTATAACACTAAAATGTATCACCATATGCAAAACAGCAGGGGAAGTTCCCTAATTCCATGGCCAAATTTATATTATAAATACCACCTGAGGTCTTCCCTCTAAAGTGGCCACTAGTCCAGTGGAACTAACTCAGTTAACAAATGATAAAAAATAAATACATAAAATACATTTTGTTACATTGGGGAATAAAACTGACCTTTATTTACTTGTGTAGATGACTTGCATCCCGTAATGATTTCAGTGCAAAACAACTCAAATAGATCCGAATAATGAGACTTTTTTTTTTAACAGAGAACATTCCATTTACTATTATAAAACTTTCTTTGGCAAACTTTTATTTTTACTGTCAAGCAATTATAATGTGCTATCACAATTTTAGCTTTAAAATTATAAGTTAGACAGGGGGATCCAAATGGTTTTTGGTCTGAATTTCCTAAAGGTATTAATAATTTATCATCAAGTATTCTCTCTGCATCTATAATCAAGACATTGTCTCCAATTGGAAAAGTAACCATCTGTAGAAAACATTTCCAGCATGCTTTCATAAAGTTACCATTCCATTATCAATTTATATTGTTTATTGGAATAGTTAAAATAAGGATAATTACAATTGCCTAGTGCAATTTTTCTTATGATCTAAATTAGCTATAATGTAATCTATAAACTGTATGTGATCAATATTTAATTTGGGAGTTCTGTAACAAGTTGTTATTCTTAATGAAATTCAGGCATTTCCATAACCTCTACAACATTAATCTCTAGTTCAGTATTACTTGTCTCTAGTCTAGCTGTCAATAACATGGACAAAAATAAGTCCACTGCCTGATGTTCTTAAACAGTTAATCTAAAAATAGATATATTGATTTTTTATTTTCATTTTTCCAAACCTCATATATAACCAGTAATGTTTAATTAATACCTGCCATTGCATGCCAACTGATATGTTTTTGTTTTAAATAGATCATATAACTGATATTCTTTTGTGAACATGCTGTGTGCTTTTGTATAAAACATATTCATTTTTCCAATATTTCCATCCTGCGTATCTACAACATACCTATTGAAATGTAACAAATGTTTTACAAAGTCACTATTTTTTGTTAGCTGCTTCGCATCTTTATAGCTTAGATGAAATTTGACTTGTGCAAAATAATCTTTATTTTCTTTGAAATCATCCTTGTTTAACCAAACCAGTATTGTTTTCAGTAGTAAATCTAATCAAAGTGTTTTGAATATTGGTAATTGCTTAGTCCTCACGATAATATTTCGCAGAGGCAAACATTCACCTCATGTCTCTTACATATTGAAAACAATTCCTTTGTCTGACTATAAATGTGATTCAGTGGATTTCTACTGAAATCATTAATACCTACATGCAAAATGACTATTAAAGGACCATCACCCTTTAAGAAGTTTCTCCAGCATCTCTGCTACATCTGCTACGTTTAAGCCACTTTGGCAGAAGATTCTGACCTTTTCTTTACTGAATGAAGAAATTCTTCTTATGATCTCATTAACTATAGAATGTCCTATGATTACTACAACACAGTTATGGCAGCTGCCTGTTCCATGTGCTGCTCCTTGCTGAGAAATTGTTACATTGTCTCCCCATGTCTTTTTGAGTTAACTTTCTTTATTGAACATCTAAGTTATTCTCACAGCGACTGCTAATTTTATGCATTGTCTTGGAGTTTCTGACAGCATTTGGTAATGGCCACTTTATATCCAATGTGATGTTGTCTTTAGAAAAACTGTCTGCTGAATCATATGAACAAGTGTTTCCAATCAAACATTGTTCATATTGTAAAAAAGCATCAACAAGGTCTGTGACAGAGATAGAATTTAAATATATTCAGAAATATAGGTCTGTGTGATTGAATCAGTTTAAGTAAGTGTATTAGTCCTTGTGATATTTATTCTACACATTGCAAAACAAGGAGATTTACTAAGCAATTCATCAGAACCTGAGCGGCAGGTATAACATTTTGGCTGTTTATATTTTTTTTATGCACCATCAATAATCTTATTCTAAATATTACTGAACTCTTTCCTTACTCCTGATAAATAAGCCTCCTCATCCTCTAAAATGATGAATTTATTACAAACTGTAACCTCACAATTAGGAAATTGATCTTCCTTAAGATAACCATTTGAAAGTGAGCCTTGAAACATGGAGACTGAATGGCTGAAAAAATTGACTTGAAGTCCAAGAGGCCACTTCCTGGAATATTCCCTTTTGTCTGAGGTGCGGCAATTTCAGAGTTAGTATATTTAAATTTGAGGAGTGCGGTGTCTTGCCCCCCCCCACCCCCACATCAGGAGTGCAGGGGGGCTTGCCCTCTGCAAAATACAAGTTGAAAGGAGAAGAGCAACGTTCACGATTCACTTTTCAACTGCAGCTTTATTCTTTTGTCAGCTTGTTGGCACTTGGCATTTCAAGTGACTATATTTCACCAGGAAGCCCTGTCATAAGGCTATACATACCAGGTCTGCAGCAGTGGTGTATGGAATTTTCTTCTGAAAAAGACTTTATCCATGCATGAGCTAACCAATCCATACCTATTATAAGCTGAATCTCAGAAACCTTTACAAAGTAATGCTGGGGGGGGGGCCTCCCTGCTCCCTGCTCCTCTCATAAAATAAAGAGCTAGTACCTCACTAATCAAGGAGCACACTAATCTAGTTTGAAAGTAGATACACTTTATCACCTCTGGCATCAAACAAAAAGTAATTTAAAGAGAGCTGCTTGCTGTTATATCTCTACAGACACACACACAACCTATTTTTTTTGCTTAACAACTCTCTGACTTCTCTGATAACAAAAACGTGTAAAATAAAATAAAGTAATATAAAAAAATACTACCTTACTGGCCAAACTAGGCAAAACTAGATACACTTTTAGCTGCTTCTGGAAAGACACAAAAAGTAGATTGTTCCACGTACCTTACACCGTATTTGGTAAATGTCCTGTTTTTCAATATGCAGTAATAAACCCATCACACCCAAATCCATGTACTGCAATTGTCCTTCGTTTTCCCGAAGTATCTTGTTTTACTTTGCTTGTTTAACCAGGTAAATAAGCTGGCCAAATTACTATTTTCAGTCATGAGCTTTGCAAAAGCTGAGTTGAAGAAGCAAAAGCTAAAATTACACAAAGAAAATAGGCATTTAGGATAATGGATCCACAATGATAAAAAATAATTGAATGGAATAACACCTCTTTTAAAGTGACAGTATTAACAAACAAAGCAAGGTATGTAGTAATGAACTCACATGCCCACATTTGGTAGAACAAGAGTATGTGAAACTGTATACAGTGTAAAATTAAAACCTGGAAATGGCTAAACTGAGGTGCCAAATTGAAGAAAGGTAAATCAGAAATAAATGCTATCTGAAGTGTGTAGAGTAAACCTCAAAACTGGAAGCTACTAATTCAGGTATGGTTTCTAAGTAAATAAAGGTAGTGCAGAGTATAGGAAAAACAGTTTTAAGAAATATTTAGATTGGTACAAGCATATGATACAATTGTAGTGGTATGCCTTAGGTCAAGGTTTTCTGAAAGGTTTTGTATGCTGAGTGGTACATCATTCAAAACGACTGGGACATTTGCAGGTTAATGGAGCCAGACAGGTGAGATCTAAGAGGGTAATGACATGAGCAAGTGAAAGGGGCAAACAATAGAGATAAATAGTTCCAATAAGGTGATAGCTAGGAGAAAAGGCTGCATATTTCATTTATGGAAATTAAGAGGGTAATGACATGAGCAAGTGAAAGGGGCAGACGATAGAGATAAATAGTTTCAATAAGGTGGTAGCTAGGAGAAAAGGCTGCATATTTCATTTATGGAAATTATTAGTACAGATTAAGTAAGAAATAGTGTGTAAGTTAGTCAAACTACTGCTTTAAGATTCTTTGAAGCAGGTTAATGGCCTCTTTTCTGTTGTAGTATGTAAAAAAGAACAGTAGGGACAAGTTAAGGAGAGGCTGTTTTTGCAATGGAAACATTTTCTTGGAGAATACGAAAAAAGAGAGACTAACCTATGAAATCTTTAACAGGGAAAGAAAAAAAAAGAAAATTCATGTTCAATTTCAAACAGAAGTGGAAAGAGAGACTTTAAAGGGACTGGATCTTGCAAAAGTGTATGATAAAAGGGGTTTATGGACATGTTTTTCTTTTTTTTCTAATGTTAATAAAGTTTGTGAAATCATGAAAAAGAACTGGCACACTCTGACAGCACATGACAGGATTAAATAAGTGGTGAGGGGACACCCAGGTGACAGGTAGCTTTCATCCTTCTAAGTGAACCTATGAACCTGTGAAATGCCTTTTATGTTATAAAGATAACTATGCTTCATGCGTTGCTTCACAATGTACAGGGACCTTTAATTGTAGGACTTCCAGTGTATGTAAATATATAGATCAGGAGAGACTTTTTATTCACCCTACTATCAAGAAAACATATACTTTTTCTTTGTATGCTGATTGTACCAGTAAGAACCTAGTGTACTTAGCTAAGTGCCAAGTCTGCCCAGTCTGGGCAAGACCAACCATTCCCTTTGTGAACATATAAGTGAACATCTCTGTGATATTCATAAATTAGAGAAGAATAATGCACTAGCTAATATTTTGTCAAGGTTCTTGTCATACTTTTTCTTTTTTAGTGCTGCAGCTGATTTCAGAGACTATGAGAATGGGAGATCTTACTAATAAATCAGAGGAAGGTGAAATGAGATGGATTATTTTGCTTCAAGCAGATAAGGGATATGGTCTGAATGAGACTTCTTCTTTCGGCTTTTCCCAGTTAGGGGGTCACTACAGCAGCTCACCTTGTCCACTCATGATTGGCAGTAGAGTTTTTATGGTGTCGAGTTGCCAGCCCGACGCTCAACCTTCCAAAGAAGGCACACATGCATGCACTCACACCTAGGGCCACTTTAGAGTGTCCAATCCACCTACAGCATGTCTTTGGGATGTGGGAGGAAACCGGAGCACACAGAGGAAACCCACGCGACCACAGGGAGGACATGCAGACTCCGCACAGAAGGCACCCCAGCCAAGGATTGAACGGGAGAACCTCTTGCTGTGAGGTGGCAACGCTAACCGCTGCAACACCGCGGCCATCCTTTAAAACTGCATTTGAAGTCATGTGACCTGTTCAAATAGCTTGGGCAGTTACTTTGTTTCAAGTTGTGTAGCTATGCAGTATATTTGAGCTCTATGTTTTATGGTCTGATGACATAAAAGCGCTTACCTACTTGTACAATTAGTTTTATTTGGTTTTATAGCTATACTTTTGGATTTCTCTGCATGCATTCTAGAGACTGCCGCTTCTCTGGAATGTACTTCCTTATCACATGCTCCTCACTGACCCTATTCAGACACAACCTAGATAATTGGATGGGAGACCACAAGTTTGCCTCTGGGGAGGCACCCATGTCCCTCATGGACAGGGGTAGCCACTGTTGATCACAGACCCACTCTGTGCATATATTTGTTCTGTGAACTACCCAAAAAGAACAAATGGAGATACTTGAGATTAACATGGCCAGGCTTGTAAAAGCTCTATGGCCACTAGCCTAGCAACCTCCTATGAACCTGTTTTTTTATCTTAGGTTTAGAGTGGCCCATTAAGGCAGCTAGTCTAGCAATTAGCTATGAACCATGAAGCTAAGAAACATGACAATTTTAGAGTTCTTTCTATAAATGTGAATAGTATTAAGAACAGGGATTTTGAAGTGTTGTGACAAATGTGATGCAGATGTAATTATATTAGAAGGCACAAGATTGTTAACAAATGAAAGATTACAAACAGAGAAACTATGGGGAGTAAAGATAATCTGGAGTTTGGGAAATGAAAGATGTTCTGGAGTAGCCGCGTTATGTAGAAATACAGTAAAGATATTAGATGTAACATTAGTAAAAATTTAAAATGAATACAACAGTATACAGAATTGTAACGTTATATGCTTATACTAATTTTAAACAAAGGGAAAGCTTACTTCTATGTTCTATGTAATGGTAAATATGAATATAATAAAATAAGACTTTAAATGTCATTTAAAAGGTAACCATAAAGAGAAAGGAAATGAACTAGAAAATGTTAGAAGTTAAAACTTTGGGGACAACAATTCATGGACTTACAAAAAGGGTATTTATAGAACTGAAACACATTATTTTACAGTATCAGAAGGTGTAGCTATAAAAGAAGGGGAGGTAGTTGAAACATGGATTTTCTGACCATTTTGCAATATGGCCAGAGGTAGAGAAAACCAAGGAATGGATAAAATGGGTAAAGGAATAAAAAAGGATAAATGAGAAACCATGGAATGAAGAAGGAAAGTGATTAATGATGGACTTACCTCTCACTGAAATGACAAAACTTTTATACGTAACTGCTGCCTACACAATCCACTAAGTTGCATGTGGGTTTCTCTTTAGTAACATCCACCTCTGTAAAATCTTAGAATGTGTATGTATAAATATAACTACTATTTGTGTATAAATGTAAATGTAACTACTGTTTGTATATAAATGTAAAGGGAAATGTAACTACTCCATGTTTGAGTGGAACTTAGTATAACGCAATGTAAGCAAATGGAGCTTTTCTCCCCAGGCCCTCGCTAGAAATGGGTATTACCCATTTGGTCTTTCCCAGTAAACAAAGACAAATAATTAAATAATACATTATGGAAAGATCATATTACTATGAGAACATTTTATCAAAATTGGTGTATGGTGGATAATATTTAAGGAAAATATAACAAAATGCTTTTACAGTGGCAATATGATGTGAGCAAAGTAGAGAAAGAAGACTATAAAAACATAATTATGCATTGTAAGATTTAGAACATAATGATAGTATTTGACAAAGAAAAATAATTATATGAAAGAAATCAAGAAAAAATACAAGAATTGTTATTTAAGCAAAGATATTTTTACAAGGAAAAAAGAGAATAAATATCAAGTTACTTAAGCAGTAAAGGAAGATTGTAGTGAAATGAGAGAAATAAAACATAGAGGGAGAAATAGAAAGAACTCAGCAAAAAAGGTTATGAATAGTGTAATACAATATGTACAAGAAATGTTTAAAGAAAAAAGAAGGTAGTGAAAAACATGGAAATTAAAGCAGTTAACAGAAAAAGACAATAAATGAATACTTGTATCATGATTGGTGCTTGCCCAAACATTACTAAGTGCCTCACTGATCTCAAAGTTTCTAATTGTAAATATTATCTCAAACTATTATAATAATCATGTAATTTCCTTTGTTCACACATTTTTGTGATAATTGCAGTAATAAGTATAGTTGCTTCTATGTAAATACTTGTTATGATACTTTGTATTTTCTTATACTGTTATTTCTGCCCATTCTGCCCAGGACATGGCTGAAAAAGGTCTGCCAACTAGTCCAGTTATCTGTTTACCAAAACATAATAAATAAATAAAGAGCAATTACTTCCCAGGCAGCTCCCAATGCTTGCACAAGGCATAGAGCAATCAGTTTACGATCATTGTAAACACTGGTTAAAAAAATAATAATAATAATAATAACTTCCAAGGTAAGAAGCAGAGTTCATATCTGCATGTATGGGAGCTTCAGGTCAGTAGATAGTGCATGGAATACATTCTGGGAGCCAGTAATATAAACCAAAATGACCATGCCTGTTACATTGTGTCTTTATACAGTATCTGATAAGAAGGCACTCTGTGAGTAATCCTAATGTTTTATGACATCCAAATAAGAATTACATCTCCATAGGTTCATAGGTTGGTACTAGGCAATCGGCCCTAGGGCCTATACAAGCCTAGCCATTACAATTCCCTGGCTATTTCTTCCCACAATATTTACTTCCCTGGACCTCTGTCTAGTAGGGCGACTGATGTGATCCCCGGGGTGAATTTTCTATCTCCCATCCAACTGTCAAGGTTCCTTTTGAAGAAGGCCAAGGAGGCTCTCTGCTTGACATGTATTGGGAGTCTGTTCCAGAGTCTGGGGAGTCTCTGGGTCAGGAACCTATTCCTCCAGCATATTTTATTCATTGTCATGACAAGGTTTAGATGCCTGGAGCGTGTGGCTCTAAGGGATTGGGATTTCTTCAAGTGTAGCATGTCCAACAGCTCTGGGTTTGACATGGCCTTGTATGCTAAGCAGAGATTGCCTCTGAGTAGACGATATGTGACAGAGTATAGCTGGAGTTTTTTTAGACACCAGACTCCAACTCCAGATAGTTTTGGCTTTATCGTGGTCTAAAGATATTCAGTTTTCAATTTAATATCGTTTTGCATATGACATCATTATTGGTGCAGACATTTGATGTTCATTGCATAATGAAAATCTTAACTACTTTATTTCAGTACATGATTCTCATATTTCATTTTTGCATAGACAAAATGTACATAACCCTTAATAAATAATGTAGTTCAAAGGCTCGGTTTATTGCTTGTTTCTTCATATAAATACCTGTTTTTATATTTCAATTTTAAAGCAATCATTTTACTTATCATGAAATACCTTGTTTCAACAAACATGTTAGTATATTTTCCAATAAAAGGGGCATGGCTGGGAAGGGTCAAAATGATATACACGGTTAACAGATTGAAATGCATAAATAAATAAAAAGCTGAAGGTACAACAAAGCAGAGATGTGTGTTACTCTTCAATGTTTTGCCACTAGATAGCAGCAGATACATGCTAATTACTTTCTGGGGCTGGCTCCAAAAGACTTGCTCTCAGAGTAAGTGACCACTTAATACTGAGAGCAGGTGTTTTGGAATATTGCCCACCTTATACAAACATGTTTATACATAGGCCTTTCACCAAAGTAAGTCACTTAGACTGAGATCAAGTCTTTCAGAATCAGGACAGACTTATGGAGAGAGCTAGTCTTTCGGAATCTGGCCCTTTGTGTCTTAAATGTGCCTTCTTTTCAAAAATACCATTTAGTCCAAGACCGTTCGTGTCTTTTTTCTCCTAATACTGTTCAAGTAATGGATAATATTTGCCTTAAACTATTACTTTTAAATAGATAAAAGTGGCTGCAAGACATATTTTGTGTTTGGCAACTAATGCAATGGGAAATAAAAAAATCCATATTACCAGCTTTTACATTTCTTACTTTTATAGTACTCATACACCTCACTTTGGCCATATGTATGAATGCCTTTTATAAAAGATGCAGCTTTCTTAACCAAACTATGATTTCTTACTATTTAGGTTTTCCCATTCTTATGTGTTACCTGCAAGTTACTACCAACAGCTTCATTTAGCATTATGTGACTACAGAAAATGTGTAAATGTTTCAGAAGACATTCGTTAACAACATATGCCTCTGGAGTTTGTGCTGTTATAAAATAAACTGAAATGTTATATCTGTTCTTTCTTCTTTCTCTGTAGTAATATAACATAGGCCATACATGCTACTTTGATGTAATTATATGTTAATCAGGTTGTGGTCGGAGTCACAAAGTAGCAAGTACCTTGTTCAGTTGAATAAAACAATTTAGTTAATTTCTTTTGAAAGTACACATCACACATTTAATGGTTAATAAATATGATATGGTCAAAGCAAGTGTGGATACTATCATTACTCATATTGACAGTTTAGTCAGCATCTCTAAGACATTTAAATTTGTTTTCTGAGATAAGGTGTATTTTAATCTTGGTTTGAAGACCATAAATGTTTTGTTGCATATGAATATCTACAGCAAATATAAATGCCCTTTCCCCAGCAACAGTGTCAAATGGTGGTCCTTTCATAGCTAAGAGTGTATTTATTTGTTCCAAAGGTCTATTCAGTCGTCTTCCACTGGAGGAGTATGAACCGACCAAAGGGTCCGTCGTCTAAGCAGCCAACAGGGGTTTTCTTTGAACCCTAACTCTTCAGTGCATGCCCAGTAACACACTGAAGTGATCGGCATGCAATGAGCATTGTGACATCCAGCCAATACCTCACCAGACTGCCAACAGTTAAATGACGTCCCTTACTATCCTGGGTCAGTAACTAAGAAACTTCAGTCCTCACTAGTGACTCCATTCTGAGACTGTTACTTAAACAGAAGTAATATTTCACAATTTTGCTCTAAGAGCACAACAGGAACATGCTCTATTTTCTGGTACTGGACTATATACCTCTGTCTACCCAAATGTAATTTCTTATTACACACATCAACACAAAGTGTCCCACTTTAAGGCCTCTGATACACTCACACACAAAGTAAATTTAAATCTCACACACGCAAACACTTCTGGGAAAGCCTGACACAGATTTCTAGCTGTGTCTCTTTCCCAAAATAATACAGTAAAGCTGCCACCAATGAGAGGGTCTTCGTGTCATTCTAAAGGGGTGTCCAATTATGACAATTATCAAAATAAATGATAGGTATGACCAGAACAGCCAGACCTTCAAGGTGGCCTGAGGAGTATCAAACAGGCAGAAGCACACTCTAACCAAAAATGGAGATGAAAGCGAAAAAAAAAAAAGAACTACAACCAAAACCAAAAGTTCACTTGGAGAACCAAATAAGGGTGTCGAAACCACAAATAATTCCAAAGGATTTATTCAAAACCAACGAAGTAAAAAGTTTAACGCTAAACACAGGAAATACATTTTCGAGCGTCTTCCTCAGAAACCAAAACAAGATTGTTTCACATCCTCAATATATAGGTTACCATGAATCAATTGAAGAGCAATCATTCAGTGTCATTGAAACTATCCAATAAAAACAGTTGTTCAATAAAACAATCAATTCAACCCACCATGAGTTAATTTGAGTGTGTAAAATCAGTAATGTTTGTATAAAGTATTACATATGCACAATGGAATAAAAAACTTTATGGTTAATAATAAAAACCATTTTAGAAAATAATGTGAATAAAAATATCAAATATATATAAATATAAAAATTCACATATCAAGTAAAGGTGCTTTTACCAGAGAAAAACAATTCATGTATATACTGCCATCTGCTGGAAATTTATAAAATTAAAGTTTTGCAGCTCTTAACTTGAGCACAGGTATAATGGATAACTTATCATTTAAACCCGGGTGTTTCGTGGCATCCAAAATGATCTGCCAATATAATTCCCTATATTCTAACTTGGCTTCCCACATACCACTCCCAACTTCCTTAGGAACAATTTCAAGTACAAAGAAGTGAAAAGAAGCTTGTGATCATGTTAAGGTACGACAAAATAATGCATTATTAACATTTTGCTTCTTTATTTCATAATGATGTTCATAGATTCTTAACTTTAACTTCCTCTTAGTCTTCCCTACATAAAATGCGTTACAGTGGTGGCAAGTAGCTAAATACACAACCCCATTGGTGTTACAGTTGGAAAAGTTGGTACTCATAATCTGCCTATTTCTACTAGATATATATATACTGGCAGCATTGGCTAAGTGTGGGCATTGAGAACAAGACCCACATTTAAAGATTCCTAATCTTCCTGATCTACTTCCAACTTTTAAGCCACCACGACACTCAAATAATTGCTTGAAATTCAAATCCTTTCTATAAATGAATTTTAAGGGTTCTCTTTGTAACAATTCCAAGTCAGAAAGCTGTATAAATCTATTCCATTCCCTAGTAACAATTTGTTTGATCACACCCGAATCACCGGTGTAATCCATAATATATGTCTGTTCCCGAGTAATTCGAGAGTTGTAATTAACCATTGTATCAGATTTGACAGGGTCATCTTGACCCAAGATCGGGGCTAATCTCCCCTTTCTTCCATCCACTACTTCATGAATAGTCTCATAAATTAGGTTGTCTGGATAACCTCTCTGCCTGAACATATCCATTACAAATTCACATTCTTTGGTAAATTCATCATCACACAAAGTCATACGACTAATCCTAACCAATTGCCCCTTAAGTAAATTCTTCTTCTGAAAATAGGGGTGACCACTGTTAAAGTGGAGGTAAGAATTGGAAAAGTTTTTTTTTCCTATATATTTTTGAGGAAAAGGCATTATTGGATATGATCAGGGAAATATCCAGGTATATCAATTCTTGACTATTAAAATTAAACATAAAATCCAAAAAATTAGTTGTTCCTTTAATGTAAGCAAGAAAGTCAAAAAATCTATCCTGGGAATCAGTCCAGAAAATACAAATATCGTCAAGAAATCGTTTGTACAAAGAGCTGGGAATTTCTGGTTAAAGGCTAATAGTGCCTGCATATTTGAACTGTTTCTTACTAAAATTGGTACACCTTGTTTGCTGTAGCATAGACTAGGTCCAGGCCTGATGAATCTAGCTTTATTTGTATGCTTGTTGTTTGTTTGCTTGTTATTTCCCTGAAACGCTAATTCCACCTAAAACGCGGCTTTTCAGCGCTTCTGTGGATCCCTAGTGATATCTGCATTGCTTACTGTACTTATTTCCTTGTTTCACTTGAAAGAAAGTTACTGTTTGCCATTTTTGCATTTAAGTTACCTGTAACACATTGCATTTAAGTTACCTGGCACTTGCTCAATAAGTCAGCGCTAAAAAATTAAAAGCACTACACCCTCACAAACTCCCCTTGAGTACCTTGTTCCCCATTGGCCCTTTTTTCAATTATAAAGGAATTCCCAATACTATTCTAGCATGTCCAAAGGTCAGTTGTCAATCTCCTCTCCGGTCCAGCTGGTGAATCTGGGAATCTTGAGGCAATGTTACAACTGCCTCATGTACACAGACAACCCTCTCCTCCTCCCAACAAATTCCAACACATGTGAGAGATGCAACCATACAGCCAAACTGGAGGCTAAGCTCTCTCAACTCAGTAATGGCAAAACCAGTCAGGAGGAAAAGGAAACCACACTCACTACAATTCCAGTCTCACATAGACCTACCACGACAGCAGACCAAACACATAAACACACAAAAACATACTCGGAGGCTCTAAATAAAAATCTGCCTAAGCAGCAGAGACCTCCAAAGCAGACACCCAAGCAACCGCTACCCCAAAACAAAACACATGCAACACATAGCTCACAAAGCCAGTGTGCTGAACAGTCACAGCCCTTAAGGCCAAACAACACACCTGATACACTTGTAATAGGTGACTCTATCGTCAGGCACACTGATGTCCCGCTCACCAGGCTGAACAAGGAGAAGTTCACGGTGAGCTGCCTGTCAGGCGCTAGGATCCGCCGCATACCACAAGCATTCAGGTCACTCCAAGGCAAGTACAAATATGACTCAGTCATTGTCCATGCTGGTGTGAATGACCTGAGACATAGCTCCTTGGACTACATGAAAAGAGACACAGAGGAGCTCTCTGAGCATGTAGCCCAGGCCGGTATGATCCCGACCTTGAGTAGCATCTTACCCTCACCAAGAATGATTCCACAATATGAAGACAAGATGATCAATTTCAACAATTGGCTTAAGTATTGGTGTCATTCAAAGGGGATCCAGTGCCTGTCAGCCTGGGATGACATGCTTGACAAGCCACGATGCTTTGCTAGGGACAGCTTGCACCTGTCACCCCTGGGCTTTCGGATATTGGCAAAGGCTCTTGCTACCCCCATAGTGCCTTTTTTAGGCAAGGCTCAAAAGACAAACCCATCTCCATAGGTATCACAAGGGATAAGAAACTAAGAGTAATGCTACTCAACGCCAGAAGTTTAAACCTCAAGATGCACGCACTCAAAACTCTCCTTAGCATGGAGAACATCTATATCTGTGCAGTAACAGAAACCTGGTTCAAGGCTCCCGAGAGCACCCCAGCACTACCAGGTTATACCTCATACCATGCTTTTCGGCCCCAAAACTTGGACCGAACCACAAAAGGAGGGGGAGTATCAATATTTGTCAAAGATACCCACACCTCCAGGTTGGTGGCACAGCACGAAGCATCAGAGACTATCCATGTGCAACTAACAGTGGGTAAAACTGCCTTCCCGTTCATAGCCAGCTACAGACCACCCTCCCAAACCCAGGAACTCCACTCGGCCTTCCTGAGAACACTGGAAAATATGAAGGTCTCTCCAAATACCATTATATTGGGCAACTTCAACTACCCAAACATAGACTGGGAGCATTTCTCCAGCTCCAACACCCTAGCCCAAAGGTTCCTAGAATTTATAAACTCAAATGCTATGGAACAATTTGTTACCACTCCCACAAGAGGGGAAAACATACTGGACCTGATCATTACCAACATGGGGACTCTATGCTCCAGACCAGACGTGTATCCCTCACTGGTAAGATCAGACCATAAACTAATCTCACTGGATATTCACATCCCGACCCCACCCCTTGCCCAGAAAACCACAGTGAAAAACTTCTCTAAAGCAAATTTCACACTACCCTAAACTGAGGTGGAATCCTTCAAAGCGCCCGGGCCTGTGGAAAATACGGCCCAGACCGCAGAATCCTTTATAAACACATTCTATGAACACCTTCAGGAATGCATGGATCATGCAATCCCAAATAAAACCAAGACCCAATCCTCCAAAGGCAGACATCCTGTCGGGTGGACCCCAGCCATAAACAAACTATACAATAGAAGGAGGAAGCTACTACATGATAGAGCAAAATCCCAAAAAGGGAAGGCATCTCTGATCAGTATTAGCAAAAACTACGCCACTCATAAAATCGTCTAAGGCCAGCTTCGAGAGAAAAATTGCACAGGACACTAAGGATAATCACAAGGCTTTCTTTAGTTATGTTAGGAACCTGGGTGGAAATTCCCAGATATGCTCAGAATTAGTCCAAAATGACAAAAATACACGAACCCACAGACATTGCCAACATCCTAGCTGACAGGTTCAGCGCAAACTTCTCCCCCCACCAAAAGGGCAAATATCTATCCCAGCAGAGTGCTGCCCCTGACATCTCAGATGCTCAGGTAAGAGCCACCCTCTCCAAAGCAAAAAACACAGCATCAATGGGACCAGACGGTGTCCCGGGCTGCATCCTACATGAACTCCAAGAAGAGCTAAACCCAAACATAAAACTACTGTTCAGTCTCAGCCTTACTACAGGATATGTACCCAAAGAGTGGCGTACAGCAACAGTGGTCCCTCTCCACAAAGGTGGTGCCTCAACGGATCCTGGAAACTATCGCCCCATAAGCCTGACAAGCTTGGTCTGCAAAGCTATGGAAAGGATCATCATGGACCTCATAAATAAAGATATTGGGGACCTACAGACACTGGATCCTACCCAGTTCGGCTTTGTTAAGGCAGATCCTGCCTCTTAAACCTGGTCAATTTCTTTGAAACAGTCACCAAGGCCATTGACAAGGTGAAGGTGGTCCACACAGCCTACCTGCACCTCGCAAAAGCCTTTGATACAATACCCCACTCGGGCATTATAGATAAGCTCACCAGCTTAAATATAAACCCCTATGTCACTAGATGGGTTGCAAACTGGCTCAAGGACAGAACCCACATGGTTAGAATTGCTGGAGCCATGTCAAATTCCAAACCAGTTACAAGTGGCATCCCACAAAGCTCAGTCCTGGGACCTCTCTTGTTCGGTATATATTTCTCGGAGGTACAGGCCATCACGGAAGGACTGTGGCTGACCAAGTTCGCAGATGACTGCAAACTGGACACCATAATCAACTCTCCAGCCAACACAAGCATCCTCCAAAAGGGCCTCATAGAAACAGACAACTGGTACCAGAGTCATGGCCTCAAGCTAAATGCCAAAAAGTGTATAGTCATCCCCTTTGGCAAAAACAAAGTGCCCACAAATTACCATATAGGTGGTAATCCATTATGTACATAAGAATTAATTAGGGACCTGGGGACCCAAGTTGATAGCAATCTCTCATTTGACAACCACGTGGCCAAAACGGTTAGAAAAACATTTTATATAGCCCACCTAATCATGAAGGGATTCACATCTAGATCAGGGGAGGTCATCGTGCCTCTTTACTCATCCCTCATCAGGCCCATAATTGAGTACAATGCCCCTTTTGTGATGTACCTTACCAGACATCTGCAGCAACTGGAAAGACCCCAAAAGTACCTCACCAAGAGGATCAAAGGGCTCAAACAGATGCCATATGCTGCCCGGTTAAAGAAACTCCAGCTCTACTCAGTGGCATACCGCCTGCTCAGAGGCGATCTGTGCCTGACATATAAAGCCATGTCCAACCCAGAATTAATGGACATGCTGCACCTCAGAAAATCCAAATCCCATCGAGCTACACGCTCGAGAGACTTACCTCAGCACTGAAATAAATAGGACATGCTGGAGGGACAGATTCATAACCCAGAGGCTCCCTTCACTCTGGAATAAAATCTCAGTCCAGGTTAGGCAGAGTCCCTCATTGACTCTCTTCAAGAGGAATCTTAAAGAGTGGATGGGAGATCGTAGGTTTAGCGTGGGTATCACTTCTGTGTCACTGTTAGACAGTGGCACAGTATACTAACCTCGAAAAAGGGCATAGCAAAATTAATTTAAAATGGGTGGTGAAAGCCAAACACACTATGGCTAGGCTTATAAATGCCCTAGGGCAGATAGCCTAGTATGAACTTATGAACCAACAACTGGCAAATTCACATTTGGTAACAAATAAGTTCTCCCACCAAGATAAAACAATATTGGCGTATGTGGGGGCACATTTTGCCCCCATAGCAATACCGTTTTACTTTTACATTTAATTTTAATAGTCAAGAATTGATATACCTGGATATGTTCAGGCAGAGAGGTTATCCAGACAACCTAATTTTTGAGACTATTCATGAAGTTGTCTATGGAAGAAAGAGGAGATTTGCCCCTATCCCCGTCAAATCTGATACAATGGTTAATTACAACTCTCCAATTACTAGGGAACAGACATATATTATGGATTACACCGGTGATTCAGGTGTGATCAAACAAATTGTTAATAGGGAATGGAATATATTTATACAGATTTCTGACTTGGAATTGTTACAAAGAGAACCCTTAAAATTCACTTATAGAAAGGATTTGAATTTCAAGCAATTATTTGAGTGTCATGGTGGCTTAAAAGTTGGAAGTAGATCAGTAAGATTAGGAACCTTTAAATGTGGGTCTTGTTCTCAATGCCCACACTTAGCCAATACTGCCAGTATATATATATATATATATATATATATATATATATATATATATATATATATATATATATATATATATCTCTAGTAGAAATAGGCAGATTATGAGTACCAACTTTTCCAACTGTAACACCAATGGGGTTGTGTATTTAGTTACTTGCCACCACTGTAACTCATTTTATGTAGGGAAGACTAAGAGGAAGTTAAAGTTAAGAATATATGAACATCATTATGAAATAAAGAAGCAAAATGTTAATAATTCATTATTTTGTGATACTTTAACATGATCACAAGCCTCTTTTCACTTCTTTGTACTTGAAATTGTTCCTAAGGAAGTTAGGGGTGGTATGTGGGAAGCCAAGTTAGAATATAGGAAATTATATTGGCAGATCATTTTGGATGCCACGAAACACCCGGGTTTAAATGATAAGTTATCCATTATACCTGTGCTCAAGTTAAGAGCTGCAAATCTTAAATTTTATAAATTTCCAGCAGATGGCATTATATACATGAATTGTTTGGGTCTATATTATATCAGCGAATGCTTAAAAAAGCGAACGCTGATTGATCGACCTTATGTAAGCGAAAGCTTACAATCTCTAACTGTCAGATCAGCGATTTTTTTCCTAGGGAAAAAAATTGCTGATCCAAAACACATACACACAACACAAGCACACCAAACAAACAGAAATCCACATGCATACACCTAAAATCTGACACCTAACCCTACACTAAACTATGCACACACCACTAACTATCCACTTACCTTAACCCAAACTCTAACCCTAAGGTCCGTCACTATCGCACACTCACCACACCCGCTCCCTAACCCTAACTCACCTAAATCCAACCTAACCCTCATGTCCACACAATCGCACTCATACCTAACCTGAGCCCTAACCCTAACTCACCTAAACCACCCTAACACTCACATCCACAGAATCGCACACTTACCTGAATCCAACTCGTAATTTTCCATCACAGCACTGAAAATACTGAAGCAACAGAAATGGACAACTGAATTCTTTCCCTAGGAAAAAATTTGGGTTTCTGATGCTTTGATATTTTTCACTTTCGCTAAAATAAAGTTGATCAATCAGCGTTCGCTTGTTTAAGCGTTCACTGATCTAATATAAACCCAGTTGTTTTTCTCTGGTAAAAGCACCTTTACTTGATATGTGAATTTTTATATTTATATATATTTGATATTTTTATTTACATTATTTTCTAAAATGGTTTTTATTATTGACCGTAACGTTTTTTATTCCATTGTGCATATGTAATACTTTATACAAATATTACTGATTTTATACACTCGAATTAACTCATGGTGGGTTGAATTGATTGTTTTATTGAACAACTGTTTTTACTGGATAGTTTCATTGACATTGAATGATTGCTCTTCAATTGATTCATGGTAACCTATATATTGAGGATGTGAAACAATATTGTTTTGGTTTCTGAGGAAGACGCTCGAAAACGTATTTCCTGTGTTTAGCGTTAAACTTTTTACTTTGTTGGTTTTGAATAAATCCTTTGGAATTATTTGTGGTCTCAACACCCTTATTTGGTTCTGCAAGCGAACTTTTGGTAGAAGCACACTCTAATCGCTAAGGAAAAACACTGGTTTGCAGCCACAATGTAATGTAATGAAAAACATTTAATAATAAGTAAAATGATTATATGACTGTAAATCAATAACTCTCAAACACCCCATTTCAATCACCAGAAATGTAAAATCAAACAACCAGGAACATTCTAATGACATCACTCACTGTTCAGCTGATTCTCCAGAGTCTGTGCTTTAGAATGTCCCTCTCAAACATGTGCATTTAGAAATGTATCAAAGCAGTGGCAGATTATTTAAACATTCTGTTTAAACAGGGAAATACTCAGCATTTTAAAACATATTTACATTTTCGTAATTAGGTATGCTAGCATATAGTATGTTAATCTGAGAATATGCACAAATCTCCTGCCAGACATGCTAACACAGATAACAGTGTTATCAGTTTCTTTACATTCCGCCCCCCCCTTATGACTCAAGCATGGTTTTCAAGTGACCCTTGAAAACAGATGCTTAAGAAAAATGGGTCTACCTGGGAATATTAACCCACTCCTCTCCTGGACAATCTATCTGCATTGGCATTATTAACCCCACTGCAATCTTGTATGGTCATATCATATGCTTGCAGTCCTAGAACACACCTCATTAACTTGGCATTCTGCTTACTGACCCTATTAAGCCATGTTAGAGCATTATGATCTGTGAGTACAGTGAATTTTCTCCCATAAAGATAAGGCTGCAGCTTTCGCAATGCCAACACTATGGCCAAACATTCCAGCTGCATAATACTCCTCTAGGTTGGAGTCTACAGCTCAGATAAACCACTGGTGCTCTTATCCTTCTTCAGAAACTTGGCTGAGCACAGCTCCCACCCCATAATTTGAAGCATCTACCTGTACAATAAATTCTGTATTGTAACCAGGGCTGGCTAACACAGGGGTCCTCCCAAAATCTCTTTTAGTTTTTGGAATGCCAGTTCACAATCTGTGGTCCACACTACATTGTCTGGTTTATTCTTCCTGGTTAGGTCAGTAAGGGGTGCAGCTATGGTACTGTAATTGGGCACAAATTTCCTATAGTACCCTGCTGTCCCTAGAAATGCTCTCACTTGTTTCTTAGTAACAGGAACTGGCCACGCTTGGATAGCTTCCACCTTGACAGGTTCTGGCCCAATTTTACCTCTTCCCACTCTGCATCCTAAGTAAGTGACCTGTACCATACCCATTGACACTTACCGGGTTTAATGGTTAATCCTGCCCTACTTAATCTATTCAAGACCCCCCTCACATGTTGGAGATGTTCCTTCCAGAAGTGGCTGTAAATATCAATGTCATCCAAGTATGCTAGAGCATATTACCCTGCTGCTACCAGGATACAGTCTACCAGCCTCTGGAAAATTTCTTGGGAATTTTTAATTACAAAAGGCATTCTAGTAAATTCATACAATCCATAAGGGGTTACAAAGGCTGACCTTTCTCTAGCAGCAGAAGCCAAGGGTACCTGCCAGTACCTCTTAGTCAAGTCAATAGTGGTCAGATACCTAGCCCCACCCAGCTGTTCTAGGGCTTCATCTGTCCTCGGCATGGGGTATGCATCTGATTCTGTGCAACTATTTAATTTGCAGTAGTCTACATGGAATCTCACACTACCATCCTTCTTTGATACCAGCACTACCGGGGAAGCCCAAGGACTGTTAGATTCTTGAATTACCCTCAGCTCCAGCATTTCCTTTATTTCTTCTTTCAGAGTCTGCTTCACTGTCTCAGGTATTCTATAAGGAACCTACTTAATAGGTTTTTGGAGTCCTGTGTCCACATGGTGCTGCACCAAGTCAGTATACCCAGATTTCTCTGTGAGCATATCCCCAAATTCATGTAATACCATTTTTATCTCCCAAACTTGACTAGGAGTTAATTGTGCTGATACGATAATCTCTTCCACAGAGGTATCAATCCTAGCCTCACCCAAAAGATCAGTTACCATATTCCTTTAAGACTCTTCCTGCCATCCACTATGAACGCTCAGTACTAGGGCCTCCCTGTTGTGATAAGTTTCATCATATTCACATGGTAGAGTTTGTTACCTTGTCTCCTACCTACCAAATTTACCATGTAGTTCACATCATTGAGTTTCCTCACCACTTCAAAGGTTTCCCTCCCAAGCTGCTTGTAACTAGTTACATCTAACAGGAATAAGTACCATCAACTTCTGTCCCTCAACATACTCTTGAGCCAGAGCATTCCTGTCATACCACACCTTCTTTTGTTGTTGGGCCACTGCTAGGTTCTCTTGAGCTAAACCCATGAACTCCTTAAGTCTTGTCTGAAAGTTGAGAACATAAGCCACAACAGACTCTTTGTGAGATTCACCCTCACCTTCCCACTCATCTAGAATTAAATCTAAAGGCCCCCTTCACCCTATGCCCGTATAAGAAATCAAAGGGTGAAAAACCTGTAGATTCCTGCAGTACTTCCCTGTATGCAAATAACAGATGGGGCAAATTTATTTATTTATTTTATTTAACATTTGTTAACTGGGAAAGTCCAACTTGGAATGAAGCCAATTTTTAGCGAAGGCCCAGAAAGAAATGCTCCAGACAGATGTCTTTGTAACGTAGGAGGAAACTGGAGTACCCAGAGGAAACCCACACAAATGCAGGGGGAACATGCAGACTCTGCACAGAAGGCACCCCAGCTGAGAATCAAACCAGAAAACCTCTTGCTGTGAGGCAACAGTGCTACCGCTGCATCACTGTGCTGTCGAAATACTTGTCCCACTCCCTTTTAAACTGGTCTGCAAATTCCCGTAGCATAGTCTTCACTGTAGAGTTTAACTTCTCCACAAGACCATTAGTCTGGAATTGGTAGGTGGTAGTCTTTAGATGTTTCACCCCACAATGCTTCCACAGACAAGTCAGCAGGTCTGACATAAAGTTGGCACCTCGGTCACTCAGTATTTCCTGTGGAAAACCTACTCTGCTGAAGATTTCTATCAAGGGATTTGCCACCTTCTGTGCCTCAATAGATGACAGAGCCACTAGCTTAAGATATCTGGTAGCATAGTCTACTACCACCAAGATGTATTTCTTTTCTGTAGAACTTGGAGTACTCAGGGGTTCCACAATATCCAAGGCCACTCTCTGAAACAGCTCTTCGATAACAGGCAAAGGCATTAACGGAGCCTTAGCTTTGTCCCCTACTTTACCAACTTTTTAGCACTGTTCACAAGTCCTACAATATCCTACCACATCCCTCACAATCCCAGGCCAATAGAAATTTTGCATAATATGTCTCTTAGTACATTTTATGCTCGTATGACCTGACAAAAAAATCTCTTGCAGTATAGCTAAGAGGGGTATACGGTAAGCTCTAGGCAGTACCAGCTGCCGTATCACTTCACCTTCTAGCCCCCCCCCTCCAGGAGTCCATTCTCTATACAACAAACCTTTGTTCCAGTATATAGACTCCCCTCTTCCTTGAGCCTCAGGTGCCTCCTTAGCAATCTCCCTCAAGCTTTGTAACATAGGATCTGTAATTTGAGCCTGTCTCACCTCTATCTTCTTGCCCTTCCCAGCTCCCTTTCCACAGAAAGCCTAGTCGCTTCTGACAGCTGTGCCTCACTGTTACTCTGAGTACCACCACTCACCTCCAGCCTCGCAGTCACCATGTCAAAGGGAACATCAGTACCCACCAGCAGCTGTGGCTCACAGTCAGACTTACTGCTCCCAGATAACATCTTCTCTGAAACAGCCACCATGCCAGTCCCACCTTCAGGTATGAGATCTTTCTGGGTCTCTTCCAGGCTACTGGACCTACATGCCTTTCTCCAAGCCTGACTGCATGTCACTACATGTACACAAGGTACTGCATCATCAAAGTCACTGCATGTACACAAGGTACTGCATCATCAAAGTCACTGCATGTACACAAGGTACTGCATCATCAATGTCACTGCATGTACACAAGGTACTGCATCATCAATGTCACTACATGTACACAAGGTACTGTATCATCAATGTCACTGCATGTACACAAGGTACTGCATCATCAATGTCACTGCATGTACACAAGGTACTGCATCATCAATGTCACTGCATGTACACAAGGTACTGCATCATCAAAGTCACTGCATGTACACAAGGTACTGTATCATCAATGTCACTGCATGTACACAAGGTACTGCATCATCAATGTCACTGCATGTGCACAAGGTACTGCATCATCAAAGTCACTGCATGTACACAAGGTACTGCATCATCAAAGTCACTGCATGTACACAAGGTACTGCATCATCAATGTCACTGCATGTACACAAGGTACTGCATCATCAATGTCACTGCATGTACACAAGGTACTGTATCATCAATGTCACTGCATGTACACAAGGTACTGCATCATCAAAGTCACTGCATGTACACAAGGTACTGTATCATCAATGTCACTGCATGTACACAAGGTACTGTATCATCAATGTCACTGCATGTACACAAGGTACTGCATCATCAATGTCACTGCATGTACACAAGGTACTGTATCATCAATGTCACTGCATGTACACAAGGTACTGTATCATCAATGTCACTGCATGTACACAAGGTACTGCATCATCAATGTCACTGCATGTACACAAGGTACTGTATCATCAATGTCACTGCATGTACACAAGGTACTGCATCATCAATGTCACTGCATGTACACAAGGTACTGTATCATCAATGTCACTGCATGTACACAAGGTACTGTATCATCAATGTCACTGCATGTACACAAGGTACTGCATCATCAATGTCACTGCATGTACACAAGGTACTGCATCATCAATGTCACTGCATGTACACAAGGTACTGCATCATCAATGTCACTGCATGTACACAAGGTACTGCATCATCAAAGTCACTGCATGTACACAAGGTACTGCATCATCAATGTCACTGCATGTACACAAGGTACTGTATCATCAATGTCACTGCATGTACACAAGGTACTGCATCATCAATGTCACTGCATGTACACAAGGTACTGTATCATCAATGTCACTGCATGTACACAAGGTACTGCATCATCAAAGTCATTCCCTATCAGGACATTTGCAGGAATATCCTCAAACACACCTACCTTCTTGCTTCCTCTTCCACCCTCCCAGTCAAGATGAACCCTAATCAAAGGTATTTGGAACATGGTCCATATCAACGGTCTCACTGGAGTGGACTGCTCAAGCAAGTACTGCTCTTCCCTAACCACTGCAGGCCTCACAATGGTTATATCAGAAGCTGTGTCTCTCTTAGCAGTTACCTGTTTACCATCTGTTAAGACTGGATATAAATTCTGGTGATAATTTGGCACTCCAGTTGTTTCTAAACAGCTTACACTGGCATTTTGTCATCACCACTTGCTGGCTCCCTCACCTTCTGTTTCTCACCTTGCCTTGATGGACATTTGGCCCCTACGTGTCCCCTCTGGTTGCACTTGAAACATCTAACCCCTAACCGTGCACTTGGATTACTAGTTTCCCCTGTTACTGGTGTACTCTGTTGGAGTGGTTTACACTGCCCCCCATGTGTACCCTTATGGCCATGTACAGCACTGAGTATCCCCCTCTTATGCAGTGGGGCTCTGCTTGCCAAGTCAACATCCCCTTTTCTCCCCAACTTCTCTGCAGGGTTGCACTCACGATCTGCTAACCAGACTCTCGTGTCATCAGACAAAGTACTGAGGGCTTGGTCCCTCACCAAAAGGTCTGCTAATCACTCAAAAGTGGTGACTCGACACCCACTCACCCATCTGTGAAAGTAAGTACTTCAGTCAGCAATATAATCACCTACAACTTCATCTGTGCCTACAAACCTTGTTTCTATAAGCTTCAGGTGTAAGTTTGAAACAGTCAAGCAAGCAACATTTCACTTTGTCATAATTCAAACAATCTATATCATTTAACTTTACTACTGCCTGAACAGCTTTACCATGGAGTAAGGGAGTCAGAAGCTGAACCCAGAGCACATGGTCAACATCATATCGTCTACATATCCTCTCAAAAATATGAATAAAACTATCAATGTCATCCCCGTCCCTGTACTTAGGAAAAAGTTTACTTACCTTTTCAGCTTCTGGGGGTCTGGTTATTCCCTTCCCCATTACCCCCATGACCCTGCCAAAGGGTAAGAAGCGTGTCATTCTCCTCAACTTCCAAATGTCTGACCTCCAGTTCATATTGGAGCTGCTTCTCCTCAGCCTCCAGTTCCAGTCTCCTTAACTCCAAATGAACTCAGGTCCTCTGAAGAAGATGTGGGTGTCTTGTCTCAGCAGGACTCAGGTCCTCTGAAGAAGATGTGGGCTGTCTTGTCTCAGCAGAACTCAGGTCCTCTGAAGAAGATGTGGGCTGTCTTGTCTCAGCAGAACTCAGGTCCTCTGAAGAAAATGTGGGCTGTCTTGTCTCAGCAGGACTCAGGTCCTCTGAAGAAGATGTTGGTGTCTTGTCTCAGCAGAACTCAGGTCCTCTGAAGAAGATGTGGGCTGTCTTGTCTCAGCAGGACTCAGGTCCTCTGAAGAAGATGTGGGCTGTCTTGTCTCAGCAGGACTCAGGTCCTCTGAAGAAGATGTGGGTGTCTTGTCTCAGCAGGACTCAGGTCCTCTGAAGAAGATGTGGGCATCTTGTCTCAGCAGAACTCAGGTCCTCTGAAGAAGATGTGGGTGTCTTGTCTCAGCAGAACTCAGGTCCTTTGAAGAAGATGTGGGCATCTTGTCTCAGCAGGACTCAGGTCCTCTGAAGAAGATGTGGGCGTCTTGTCTCAGCAGGACTCAGGTCCTCTGAAGAAGATGTGGGCGTCTTGTCTCAGCAGAACTCAGGTCCTCTGAAGAAGATGTGGGAGTCTTGTCTCAGCAGAACTCAGGTCCTCTGAAGAAGATGTGGGCGTCTTGTCTCAGCAGGACTCAGGTCCTCTGAAGAAGATGTGGGCTGTCTTGTCTCAGCAGAACTCAGGTCCTCTGAAGAAGATGTGGGTGTCTTGTCTCAGCAGAACTCAGGTCCTCTGAAGAAGATGTGGGCGTCTTGTCTCAGCAGGACTCAGGTCCTCTGAAGAAGATGTGGGCGTCTTGTCTCAGCAGGACTCAGGTCCTCTGAAGAAGATGTGGGCTGTCTTGTCTCAGCAAGACTCAGGTCCTCTGAAGAAGATGTGGGCGTCTTGTCTCAGCAGGACTCAGGTCCTCTGAAGAAGATGTGGGCGTCTTGGCTCAGCAGGCTGCACATCAGCAACACCAAACTGCATAGCCTCCAAACGGCTGGTCTGAGCTGTGGCTCCAACCAAGAATGAAATCATTGCTTCCTTGGTCACATTGGCATGCACCAATCCTCTGACTTCACACCCGTTAGCCAACTGGATCTTTGTCAGTTTGCTAAAATCTTCCACTGATATCCTTGCCTGCTATTCCCGACTATCTAACTAAAAAATAAATAAATAAAATTGTGGTGGATTGAAATTCTGAATGTTTACCTTTTGGCTGTCAAGAGTGCACACCTTAATGACAACTACCCACAAGCTACTGAAATCCATTTAAAAATCCCACACCCCTGGCACCAATTAATGTGACATCCAGCCAATACCTCACCAGACTGCCAACAATTAAATTATGTCCTTTACTATACTGGGTCAGTAACTAAAGAACTTCAGTCCTCACTACTGACTCCAGTATGAGACTGACACTTAAACAGAAGTAATATTTTACAATTTTGCCTCTAAGAGCACAACAGGAACATGCTCTATCTCTGGGACTGGACTATATACCTCTGTGTACCCAAATGTATTTTCTTATTACACACTTCAGAACAAATTGCCCCAGTTTAAGGACTCTAATACACTCACACTCAAAGTAAATTTAAATCTCACACATCCAAACAGTTATGGAAAAGCCTGACACAGACTTCCAGCTCTGTCTCTCGAAATAATATAGTAATGCTACCACCAATGAGAGGGTCTTCATGGCCTGAAGCGGTGTCATATGCATAATATTGTTCCCAATTTCTTATTTTCTGTAGTTAGTACAGTTAATTTATATATCCTACTCTCTCTGCTGTATAGCAAGTGGGTGATTTTATAAGTAAATCAGTGAAATGTTTGAAAAATATATTCCATTTTTGGTAAAAGGACATTTTTTTACCAGAACCTCCCTTACTTATGGGAAGAACACATTGGAAATTATATAGCCATGTTTGAGTTGCTGAAGTACTTTTGTTCCCTGTTTTTTTTTTCTGTGTCTATATGCAATAAAGGGTACAGTCTTTAATCAGAGCAAGATATTTATATTCTAAGACTTGGTTGATTTTATTACTCAGTGAGTTCTTTAGTCGGACAGGGACGAGCATAGCAATTTTTGCACAATTGCAAAAATCAAGATTGTGCATTTCTTCAGACTAATAGTTATTTTTTATCCAGTACCAGAGTGCACTAACTATATCCTCAGTTAATTTATTTTCTTCGTTAACTATATCCTCAGTTAATTTATTTTCTTCATTAACTATATCCTCAGTTAATTTATTTTCTTCGTTAACTATATCCTCAGTTAATTTATTTTCTTCATGTCTTGTTTGTATTTCTGTGTCCTCCTTTTAACAAACATCTTTTCAGTTTTACAATAACCAGCTTTGCTGCCTTACAAGTCTTAGTTCTCTTGGTTCTCAGGTTCATTTCTTGGCCAAGGTACCTTCTTTCTGCAGTCTGTATGCCATCATTGTGTCCACATGTGCCTTTGTTGGGTACCTCAGTTTTCTCCCACATTTCAAAGATGCACTGTAATTGAATTAGTGATCCTCTAAATTGTCACAGGTCATTCTACAATTTGTTGACAACTCAGTTCAGGGTAAGCTCCTATAGGTTCATTGGTGACTACTAAGCTAACGACCACTGAGGGTCCATTTTAAGCCTAGTCTTGTTTCCAAATATATCTGGCAGATTGATACTCTGGGGTGTTTTATGGAATACATGTAGATGTGGGCATGGGCAGACAAGCATTTACAGGCTGCCTCTACTATTAGATACATACTTATCAGTTGAGGGGTAATTTCTGAGACACATACCTGTCCCTTCGGTTAGTCCTAATTATGTTCCAGACAAGATTTAAGTCACAAACACTGCAGGTGAGGTTTAGGTTCCTATGTTTGTGTGAGTGCTAGGATAAACTTGGCATCCTTGTGTCCCCCAATTAGATTAACTGATCAACAGAATTATGACATTCTCTTATCTGTCATAAACTGTGATAAGTGGGACACTTCTTATAATGCACTCCTGGTGGCATCTGGCATGGAAAAAGATTGTATTATGATCCATTTTCTTCCTATACAAATCCAAATGAAGGGTGTTATTCTCGTTTTTGTAATAAACATATCTAAATACAAAATTATTCCTGATATTTGTTTTAAAATTTATATCTTTACAACATTCATTATTGTATTGCTGTAATGCTTCCTATATTTTCACATGGGTCCCTATTATATGTGTAAATCCCACAAGAGCAAACCTTACAAGATCAAGCTGGGAATATTGAAAACCCAGAAATTTGAACAGCATAAACTCATTTTGTGGGGTCACTGTACAGTGGGGCTTGGGGTTTTGTGCCTTTCCCCACTACAGTGCAATCTCTAAGTTTATATATATATATATATATATATATATATATATATATATATAAAATTAACCACACTCAAAAAAATTGAACGAAGAGAAGAAATTTTAACTAAGAAATTAACTTCGTGACAATAAAAGCATTCAATAAAATAGTAAATAACACCAACAACTCTTGTAGAACTTTAGCGCTTTCGTCTTATTTATTATCAAGACTTCTTCAGAAAGACATGTTTCATAAGTATGAGCAACCATTTTCACTTCCTTTATATACATTAGTTCTAGCAGGCCATTTAAATTAACAACAGTTCCTTTCCAATAGAAAAGTGTGAACAAGCAGGGTGCTGTGTGCATTTTCATTAACATTACAATTGCAGTTACATAAGGCAAATTGGTCAGACAGTAATAGCCTTGTGGTGCCGTGTGCATACTAAAAGGGATAGTGTGCAAAAAGGGATCGTGTGCAAAAAGGGATTGTGTGCAAAAAGGGATTGTGTGCAAAAAGGGATTGTGTGCAAAAAGGGACTGTGTGCAAAAAGGATTGTATGCAAAAAAAAAAAAAAAAAAGGTTTGGGGGACCAGGAAAGATGACAGTCATGCTGTGATGATTCTAATATAAACATGTAACTTATGAGTGTTTGCCTCTAAAGGTAAGTAAAGAAGGGAACGGAGGAAGGTGGAGGAGTCAGGTAGAGAGTCCTACTATGCTTTGGCATCGGTGTGTGTGTAGAGAAATGTGTGGGTATGCCACCTGATGGGGGAGTGGGAGGAATGCGGTGTGGACTTGAGGGGGGGCTGTTAGGGGGCCACCCATGACAAGGAGCCTATGAATAACAGTGTCCCCCAGAAGACTGTCAGTGCAGATGGTACCACCCGTGGGCTGGTTTGGATGGTATCACCCCTTGAATGGCTGCGTGAAAATGTGAGACCGGGGGGTATAGTTGGTGGGGTGGGGTTTTCATCAAGGAAGGTTTTTACCTCAGAAACTTGTTCCTAGAAAGAAAATACCCAGAGTATCTAGTGGACAACCTGTTCCAAGAGATCATACAGCACAGACACTCCAGGTACCCACCAATCCTGGAAAAGGGATTCACAGCAAGGGCACAGAACGGACCGAACAAAAAGGACTGGGTGTCAAGTTTCCCCCTTCCAATTTCCACCGATATGTTTGGAATTAGAGGGGTCCTCACCAACAATTGGGACATCTTGGGAGGAGAAAAAGGTCTGACAAAGTTACTTGGGACATCCCCAAACTTCTGTTTCAAACGAACCTCTTCTTTTGGTGGTGCGTTCGAGAGGAATAAAAGCCCATCCCCACAGAGCGAAGTATCGACAGAACCTGGAATGTCTGACTGCGGCAAGTGTGTTGCCTGTGTACACATACGAAAAAACAACAATGTCACCTTCCCGCACTGCAACAGAACTGTCGGTCTACATGACCACTATGACTGCAACACAAAAAATGTAGTCTACTGTGCTTTCTGCGAACACTGTGGGAATTTCTATATCGGCAAAACAAACAGGAAGCTGAGTAGCCGTATTAAAGAACACACTGCAGCAATACACAAACAGGACTGTTTGAATGCCTTGGCTAAACACAGTACTATTTGCCCAAACTTCACAGGATTCAAATTCACAGTGCTGGAAAAAATAACAGAATTTGTAGGGGACATGGACACATTCCTGCAAGTCCGGGAATTAAAATGGCAGATAGAACTGAGAGCTGATGTCTATCCAGGTCTCAACGAGACACTGAACATTAAATGTGCACTTAAATGGTATAGAGATTGAAATGTGATAGGGTTTTAAGAACTGTGCAAGAGGGTTTGAAGAATTGTGCAAGTAGATTTAATGTGTTTATGGATTTACAACTGTGCAAGTGAATATAATGTGTTTCCTCTCTCTCTCTCTCTCTCTCTCTCTGACTTTTGACTCCCCCATACCCCATGCACACATGCTCCCACTCTCTCTCTCTGACTTTTGACTCCCCCATACCCCCTACACACATGCTCCCAATCACCAGGCTAGCCCCCGCTGACCCCACCAACTATACCCCCCGGTCTCACATTTTCACGCAGCCATTCAAGGGGTGATACCATCCAAACCAGCCCATGGGTGGTACCATCTGCACTGACAGTCTTCTGGGGGACACGCTCCTTGTCATGGGTGGCCCCCTAACAGCCCCCCCTCAAGTCCACACCGCATTCCTCCCACTCCCCCATCAGGTGGCATACCCACACATTTCTCTACACACACACTGATGCCAAAGCATAGTAGGACTCTCTACCTGACTCCTCCACCTTCCTCCGTTCCCTTCTTTACTTACCTTTAGAGGCAAACACTCATAAGTTACATGTTTATATTAGAATCATCACAGCATGACTGTCATCTTTCCTGGTCCCCCCCCCCCCCAACCTTTTTTTTTTTTTTTTTTTTGCACACAATCCCTTTTTGCACACAGTCCCTTTTTGCACACAATCCCTTTTTGCACACAATCCCTTTTTTTGCACACAATCCCTTTTTGCACACAATCCCTTTTTGCACACTATCCCTTTTAGTATGCACACGGCACCACAAGGCTATTACTGTCTGACCAATTTGCCTTATGTAACTGCAATTGTAATGTTAATGAAAATGCACACAGCACCCTGCTTGTTCACACTTTTCTATTGGAAAGGAACTGTTGTTAATTTAAATGGCCTGCTAGAACTAATGTATATAAAGGAAGTGAAAATGGTTGCTCATACTTATGAAACATGTCTTTCTGAAGAAGTCTTGATAATAAATAAGGCTAAAGCTAAAGTTCTACAAGAGTTGTTGGTGTTATTTACTATTTTATTGAATGCTTTTATTGTCACGAAGTTAATTTCTTAAATATATATATATATATATATATATATATAATTAGCAGGGGGTGTAAGGGGCATAGGGGTGCTTGCTTCCCGCAAAAAAGCAGGTATATTTGTAGTTTGTTGGTTGGGCTTCCAATTTTCGATATGCCCAGCTCAGTCTTGTGAGATTCGTGCCTCTGGGACTTTGAACTTATAATAGGGATTCATTTTCATATACATTGCTATATTACTACTCTATTGACCAGGTATCTTTCATAAGTTTAGCAATTAAGTTTGTTTCTGTCTCTGTTGCAAATGTATGTATTTTCTTTCCATCCCATAATGAGATCAGCAGATAATAGCTCTACTGTAGTACTTGTAGTCATGCCGTATGCTTGGTATTTGAAGTTATTATCATGCAAGAAATTTATCATGGAGGAAAGGGATTGTAAACTTTCTGTCAATATAATATTTTCTTTAAGTCTGCACTCCTCACCCAGTAAGCAATGGTCTGCAGTCCCATTACATGATGGAAACAGGTGTAGTGTGATTTTACACTAGTTGTTTCTGCATACCGATTTTCTTCAAATTGTATATTTTGTACAATGTTAATAATCTCTGTAGTGTCTTGCATTCATTAACATACTTCTGGAAGTACTGATGCAAGCTTCATATCTAAAAACAGTGCTAAGGGTTCAAATAATCATTTATTGCAGAAACTATGGGCCTCCAAAATGATCAGAGTAACTACTTATGAATTTTTGCTAAGAGAATAAAGATGTAACTGGCCTTTTTACTTTCAAAACAGCATATGTTCCTAGGGGATCTTAAAGAAGACATTACAGTTTTGGTCAATTACTTATATAAGGTGTAAAACTCCAAATTGCTGATCAGACCAAAAGTGATGTGAAACTAATTGCATTTAAGTTGAACTTGGGATGAGGAATTGGGCTGTACTGAACTTAAAATGGACTTTGAAATCCATAATCGTTTGTTTTTAAACGTTATAGATTTCCTTTTGTTATTTCTCTGCCCTAAGTGCATAGTGGGGGACCTTTTATGCCGCTATGAATGTTTCACTTTGTGCACTTTTAAGTTGTCCAGTTCCATATTTATACTGAAAATGTTATCTCCATACTTGAATCTGCAGTGTTAGAACTGTTAAGTATGGCCATATGGTGCACATGGAACATTAGTGGACCAGTATCGACCTAATGGAAGGTGAGACAGGCTTGTTTATGAAAGTACAAAGACATATTGGCAAGCATGAAGTTAATGTATTAGTGGTGCCTAAGAAATAAAATCTTAATAGTGATCATAGATCAGTCATTTGTTTCTATAGTAAAAATACTATACCTGATGGATTTACTGCACATCAGCAAGTTAAATGTCATCAGAAATACTCAGTCTAGGGATCTAGATATCTTCTGCAACATCAACACAATAGTCTGGAAAGACAGGTATATCACACAGAATATACTGCTGCCCTGAAACAGGCTCCCATCCACATAAAACAATGTTCATCCCTGTCCAGATTCAAGTGCAACTTGGATCTATGGATGGATAATAAAAATGTGCCCCATGACTGCTCCCTGTACTATTAACGGAGAGACCTCAAATTATCTGTGACATGATACCTGTTATTCTCACTAGAGATTATATGTAATTATCGATCATGGAGTGGACAACACCACTCTAACACCAAACGAGATTGGTTAATTCAAGCACCAAAGAGAAACTGGCTTGGCTTAAAATGGCCCACAAGTACAGCTGTCCTAGTACTTACCTATGAACCTTTAAAAATCATGTTTCTATAGCAATAAGGCACTCTTCTGTTACTTTTCCAAAAATCCAAAATATTCCTTTTGAAAGTTGTTTTTTTTTTTCTTAAATCAAGATTTCTATAAAAAAAAAAATCTGCCAGGTATATGCTCATTTAAGGAAGGCATGATAATCTAGTTTATTTTGTATTACCAGTGTCTCATCTTTTTTTTTTATTTTATTAATTACTATGTGATCATCTTATGGGAAAACATTAAAGGGATGTATACTCCCCATAACCTAAATAGCATCTGTCCACATCATGCAGTTGCTATATGTTACTTTCAGCAATAGCTGTCTTTTATGTTGCTGCAACTGAATGCAGTGGTGGGCAAAATGTAAAAGGATTCCTAAGAAAGGCTAGATACTGGACAATACTGAATTTGACAAAGGGATAGTAGAAAATACCACTTACCCAATCTTCCAAATAAAAAAACGCACCTTTGTAATCTCTAAAAGTCTCTTTCAGTGCACAGTGAATGTGCTACTTAGGGCCCCGGACATATTTTAGAGGCTGATTGATAAAATATTAAAGCCTCACTCCCAATATGCTGTGGCATACCTGAATGACTCCTACCTGGATGGCTCATACCTGAATGGCTTACACCTGGATGGCTCATACCTGAATGACTCACACCTGGATGGCTCATACCTGAATGACTCCTACCCGGATGACTCATGCCTGAATGACTCACACCTGGATGGCAAGGTCATTCATTCAGAACACTAAGAATTTCATTTACCTAAAATGCAGGCCATCTTAGAATCACTATGATAGGCAAATTAATGGCCACGAGAGCAAGCAAGTCTGAGCCGAAGGATTTCTGTTGGTTAAGACAGAGGAAGATCGGGAATGCCAATGGACTGGTCCAGTATATTGACCCTTAGACATATCATGGGAGAGATGAAAAAAATGTTGGAGACAATAAGAGATTTGGGTCAGAAGAACATGGGCACATCCATGGGGATCTGAGATTTGGAGCTTCAGGGTGTTGAGGCCTTGAACGTCAAGAGCAGAACCATAGTTAGAGGATCTGCTGCTCTGTGCAGATCCCCACATTAGTGCCTCTCATAGTTTCATAGGTTTATAGAAGATTATTAGGCTAACAGCCCTAGAGCCCTTACAAGCCTAGCCATATTTATCCCAAGTTTCCCCAGTTGTTAGTGGTTACGTGAGTGAAGTTCTCAAGTCGAGTTTGTGATGAAAAAACAAACAAAAAAGAAAAGAATAAAGCTCTTCTCAAACTTTAAGAGCAAAAAAACAGCTCTTCCCCATATCTGCATCTGTAGCAAGCTGCTAAAAACTGTAACAAGCAGCTTGCTTGCAGTTGCTAGCACACACATTCACCTTATGCTAAAAGCTTTTATGCTTCAGCTGAGCACAGTGTCATCATTCATAAATGAATAATGATACTGCCTTTCTTGCACCATCAGCGCATGTTGATCCCTCCCCTTGATAGCTTGCACCTGGGTTAGCTACCACTTTTAGCCCGCCCTAGTTATGGCTCTGCACAATAGTTTCAGCAACTAGACTGAGACTAAACTAGCCCACAGGGGATTCGGCTAGCTGCACCGGGACTGTCCCGGGAAGGACATTATTCTGTATGTGGTTCTAACCAAAGTGAAGGGAGTCAAGGATGTCTTGATTAAGGAGTTATTGGCCTGCAATAACCATACAACTTAATGTGATTTAGAGTTGGGGAGGGAAATAAACACACAAGAAAATGTGGTGGTATGAGGTATTAAAGAAGAAGGATATGATGGCTTGGGAGAGAAGAACAAAGTTGGGTTTGGGGACTGGGAACAATCTGTGAAATGGGTCAGGGATGCAGTATTCAGTGTAAGGGATAAAGGACTGAGAAAAAGGCAAAAAAGAGGAGAAGGTCAGTGTAGCTACACAGAAGTTGAAGTTATTGAAAGAAGGGGATGAGGAAATGGAGGGGGCATATTACAAGGGAGCATGAAAAAGAGAAAAAAGGATATGGGGTGGGCAAACGTTCAAGACTGGCAGCTTAGAAATTAATAGCATTGAGTGAAGATGAGGAACAAAGAAATAAAGAGGGGGTGTAGAGAAGGACAGACCTAATCAGATTTAGCAAGGATAGGAGAGTTATGACTGAAGACTGAAAAAAAATGAGTTACTGAAATAATGTGTCATTTCAGTCTTTATTACAGAAAGCAAGAAAAAGATGCCATGCTGGGAGAGAAGGAAAGTAGGGACATGCTGGGAGAGAAGGAGGGTAGGGTCATGCTGAGAGAGACAGTAGGTAGGGCCATGCTGGGAGAGAGGGTGGGTAGGGCCATTCTGGGCGAGAGGGAGGGTAGGGCCATGCTGGGAGAATAGGAAGGTAGGGCCATGCTGGGAGAGAGAGAGGTTAGGGCCATGCTGGGAGAGAGGGAGGGTAGGGCCATTCTGGGAGAGAGGGAGGGTAGGGCCATGCTGGGAGAGAGGGAGGGTAGGGCCATGCTGGGAGAGAAGGAGGGTAAGGTCATGCTGAGAGAGAAGGAGGGTAGGGTCATGCTGAGAGAGAGGGAGGGTAGGGCCATGCTGGGAGAATAGGAAGGTAGGGCCATGCTGGGAGAGAGAGGTTAGGGCCATGCTGGGAGAGAGGGAGGGTAGGGCCATGCTGGGAGGGAGGGAGGGTAGGGCCATGCTGGGAGAGAAGGAGTTTATGGTGGGGAGAGCAGTACACAGAAGAAGCAGAAAGTGAACTGACTTCCCCAAAGGAGGATGAAACTCAAGGACTCCATGGGTTGCCCCAAAGATCCTCAAGAATCAGGCAAATTTACTTGCAGACACCCTAAAGGAGGTTTTCATCAGATCACTGGCCACTTCAGAAGTGCCTGAGAACTAAAAGACACCAAGTATGGTACCATCAAGTGGGTAGGCTGCAGAAAAAAAATTCAGGGAATCACAGACATGTTATTCTAGCAACAGTAGCAGGAAAAGGCATCGAGAGAAAGGTCAACAAACTCCAGGATAACAAATAGCAAACAGCATGTGTCATAGCCAGAAGAAGCTATCAGCCAAACCTATTCCATTTAAGTTTGGTTTACAGGAGAAACTGTCTGGAGAATCGATGTAGTTTATAAGCATGGACTATAACCAAAGTGTTGACTTAGTTCTGAGAAAGGGGGTGGGGCTAGGAACAGGACTGTGGAACTAGATAGCTACATAGTAGAAGAATAGGACACGATACACTGTAGTGATTACAATATCAGGAGCAAGGGAAGTAATTCGTAGAGTAGAGGTCAGCCCTGTGTTCAGGACTATTCTTGCTGCCTGTTAAAAACATATCTCAGGAAATAAAGAACAGAATTAACCTCGTCATATACATCACAGGGTTAGTATGTTGGAAAAGTCTAAAGAATGAGATAGAAAACCTGACCAAGTAGGCAGAAAGGTGATCTTTGGTGTTCAGTGCAGGCAAATGCAAGTGTTGCAACTGCGACACAGCAATCTTGGTGTGAAGTGTCAAGTGAGGGGAGTGGAGCTGATGGCAATAGGAAAGGAAAAGGATCTGGGGGTGTTGTTTACACCTCATCTGGACAACCTAGAATAGTGAGACAACTGTCGCAGCAAGAAACGGCACCTAGGTGTATCCTGGGGGAGGGGGTTGCTCTGCAAGCAAAGAGATAATGTTTCTACTGCATCAAGCCCTGGTCAGACAACACCTTAAGTACTGTGTGCAGATCTGGAGGCCATGCAAGGAATGGGACATCAGGGTGCTAGAAAGAGCCCAGACTGAAGTCACCAGAAGGTTATGTGGGAAGAAAAGGAAGGATATTACCAGACACTAAAGGAGCTAAAGTTCTTCTCACTAGAGACCAGAAAAAGTAGAAAGGGATATGACATGGCTGTATAGAATCATGCCAGTGAGATGAAAAGGAAGTGTTAAGGGGAGGCACATTAAGCAGATTATAGGCACCAAGTTTCCTTCATTTTCTGAAGTACTTCATGAAGAAGGTTGTGGACCTGTGGACTTGACTATCAGAAGACAGCACATTCAGAACCCACAGAGGCATTCAAGAGGGTATGGGGTATGCTGAAAAATGACAAGAAAGAAACGTAGAGAGGAGAGGGAATGTTAAATGGAGTTAAAGAGCAAGCTGCATGGCTTATTGACTCATTCTGCCATCAAGCAAGCATAACGTAATATTACTTATCACTGTCCCTTCAAACAGTGTGTGATTTAGATCCTGCCATCCCACTAATTATGGGGAACACAGAATACATGCAAGCCAGAAATGAGGTCAAGGTGGAGAGTAAATGTATACTAAAAGCACTTTGTTTGTTTATGAAATACAGAAGTACCCCCAACTCATACATGCATATGTGCTTGTCCATGTATACTCACACACCAGATTTATTTTTTCTCCAGAAACAGGAGAAAACGTTTATCTCATGCATGGAGTCTCACTCTACAGTTACTCTTGTTTCATTTCTGTACTCACATGACATCAGGCAGTTTGTGACCGTATCATATATCATGAAGATTAATAACATATACATCAGATATTTCCCTGCCTGACTATAGCTTTAATGTGATCATTACAGATATATTGTTCTTAACAGAATCAAAAAGGCAAATGAGAAAAAAAACCTTTTTTTTTTACAAAATATACTTCAATGTCTGCACTTTCTCTTCTTGTCCCAGAACTGCAGCATAACAGTAACTTTTGAAATGGCATCTTTTCTTTTTATCCAGAAAACGGAATGAATTTGGAAATGACTCCACCCCACCAATGCACACACTGATTTTTTCTTCCCTTGTCTCTCCTATTTTCTGTTGAATTTGGAAATAACTACACCCCTTTTCAAACTTCCCCACCCTCCTTTTCATTCGCCTCGTCTCTCCGCCTTTTTTGCTAGATTTTTACATTCCTTTCCTAAAGGCCTTTGGAAGACTTGCATTTCTCTTTTTTTTTTCCCTTTCCTGAAACATCACTGACATTCCTTCTCTAACACTGTCGATCCACAGAACTACATATCTTCCTGCAGTAAACGTGGTCTGTTGAACGTCCACTCTGGTTTGCCTCTAAGTACATTTGAAAAGCGTGCAAGCAAGACAAGAAAAGATTTGACTTTTCCTTATTATTATTTGGAAATTATTTCTAACAAAACTTGTTTTGTCTTTGTGAACGTTAACTGAGAGACAACAGGTTTTGTTTTGTAGTTGCTTTATTTTTGTTTGTGTTCCACATTTACTATGATGCCACTTTTATATCCATATTGTCATTACCTGCAATACTACGCCACATTAGTTTTCATCCTTTTACTGTTTCCTCTCCCCATAGCCATAACAGTCAAGCCGGGGAGCCTGGAACCTGTGGACCTTCTCTACAACAATGGGATACAAGCTTACTTCCAAAATGACTGGGAGAGTGCAATAGAATACCTGGAGAAAGCACTACATAACTATGACAAGGTGAGGAAAGTCAAGCAGGACTGTAGGTCGAAGTGTGAGGGAGAGACTCAATTTCACTTGAATGTCACTGATGGTTTCTTCCAGGACTTGTCTTTTTTTGATACCATACTGAAGAAAGCAGACTGCCTGAAGTTTTGTGAGACACTATTGCTAGGACCTATATCCTTACACAGATTGTCAAGGGAAGTAGAAAACGACTTTCAAGAAAGAGTTCCCTATAACTACCTGCAGCTGGCCTTGTTTAAGGTAAGAACAGATGGTAAAAGAGGTGGAAAACACTGACAAGTACCAGAATATATTGACATGAGAGAGAATGTAATTGCATATGTTTATTTAGATACCTTGTACAACACAGTACGTTCTGCACACTGGAAATGTACATAGGAATCGGGATTACATTGACTTCTAGAATACTTCAGGATATTTAACAAGATCACCTAAACTTTGCAGTCCTAGGTTGCATGTGAAAATCAGAATGCTGTACGTGAAGTGGTTTATGCTGGGGTTAGAGAAATCCCACATTGTGTCTTACATGCAGACATTTTTCCCTCTGATGGTCATTCTGGTTTACCAGAATAATATACTTTTGCTTACAAAGCAGAAAAAAATATTTATTTTTTTCATGCCATACTGCACTTTAGGCCTTGTAACCTTGAGTTGTTTTATTTAGACTACCACAGTCTGACATTTCTCCAGATGCCAGCTCCCATGAATAACAGGTTTGTTTTGTGAGTGTGTGTGTGTCACTTTGCAGACTTCTGAGTGCTGTGAGTAGCAACGTGGCTGGCTTTGAATTTCTTTTGCTGCCCCCCTCACTCTGAAAGGGGATGGGTTAGCAGGACATGACACGCTTGCAGTAATGCATAAAACTTGTACCGCAGTTCCTGTTTTGTGTTTTAAGAAAGAAGAAATCTTTCTTCGGGTCAGAAGACAAAAATCATTCAAACATAAATGAAAATTCCACAGGGAGGTCAAAGTCCGTGCTTAAACATTCAGAGTTTTACATTGTTTGCATTTTTGAGAAATCATTTACTTTACATATAGTGAAGATATTTCACATATTTGCATTCTCCTTAGCTTTTGCTACAGTGCTATTTGTAACACATGCTGTTCTTGTTTGCACTGACTTTTCAAATATAAACTGCAATAAATGCATTTAAAGCTCTGAAAGGGCCCCAACCTTGCAGCAGAGAGTAGAACAAGACAGAACACACTCGGGGACATATTGTGTGCAAAAGCCTCTTTTTTGTTTTTTATTTTACTTTGACTAAATCATGGAGTTTATTAAAACAGAAAAAAGAGTAGTAGAGATAATTAGTAACTGGGTACACTGGTTCAAAATGGTTTTACTTAATATCTCATGACTAATGTTAATAGGTAATGCACATGCAAGTTGTAGAAATCATGTATCAATCTAAACTCCAAGGGAAATGCTATGTATCTGTGAGGATGATGAAGGGGGTTATGGTGATCACCGCCTTCATCATCCCCACAAATACACAGCATTTGAAGGCGGATAAAGATAGCTTAGCCTGCCAAGTCTGTTCAGTTCCTCTCCTTTTGAACAAGTTGCAGATCCTAATTCAGAGCCCCCCTTTCTTTTCCCATTTACTTTTCCCATATGCCTCTTAATAATTTTTTTTTGTGATTGCCCATTCGTTCTATATTCATTGCTGTTTTGACACAACATTCTCTTCTGGAAGTGTGTCTTATTCAGCCACCACCTTATCTGTAAAATACTAGTTCTTTCTGTTTCCCATAAGTCAACGTGTTACCCATTGCCATCCATTTGGGCCTGTTGTATTTATTTAAAACACTTACAGGTTTTACTCCTTCATTACCCGTCTACCTTCATTCTTCTTGACTTCGTATATTAAGCTTTTTTACACTATTTTTCTAGCCTTTGAATTAAAGCACGTCCCATAACTGATGTGTCTTCCTCTCAGCTGCCTCTGTATTTCTATGGCCTTATAATGCTGACATCTCCAAATCTGCATATGCTATAGTAGGTGGGGAATTCACAAAATCCAGCAGCGACAAATAATAATATAATACTTTGAGAAATAATAGTGACCTGTTTGCTACTGATAAAACCTCTTCCTGTATACAATAGTATCTTGTTTGCTAATGCTAATGCATTTTCCTGTGCGTAATGTTGTTTGTCTTTTTTCGGCTTTTCCCGGTTAGGGGTCACAACAGTGGAACTCCGGTCCGCTAATGATTGGCAGTAGATTTTTTTTATGGATCTTGTTTTCTACTTATAATGCCTTTTCCTGGATTTAATCACCAGTTTTCTGTTCATAATACAGTTTCATGTGTACAATAATAATCGGTTTCATCCTGACAACGTGTGGAAGCTCATTTCCCCTTTGTACTGATAATGACTTTTCTTGTGTTTAATAATATCCTGTTTTCTACTGACACTGTCTTTTCCTAACTATAATAATAATCTGTTTGTACTGGCAATGTCTGTATAATAATGGCTATGTCTTTTCCTGCATTTAATAATATGCTGTTTATTACTGGCAATGCCTTCTCCTTTGTCTAGTAATATCTTGTTTGCTTTTGGCAATGCCATTTTCTTTCTATAATAATATCTTGATTTCTACTGTCAATGTCTCTTCCTGTGTATACTAGTATCATGTTTTCTGCTAGCAATGCCTTTTCCTGCATATAAGAATATCCTGTTTTCTACTGGTATTGCCTTTTCCTGCATATATGACTATCCTGTTTCTACTGGTAATGCCTTTCCTTTGTCTAGTAATATCCTGTTTGCCTTTTCCAGCCTATAATACACTCTGTTTTCATAGTTTCATATTGTCATAGGTATATACTAGCTAATGACCACTAGAGCCTTTATAAGTCTAGCCAATGAACCCAACCAAAATGTCTCCCTAGGTATCATAGGCATTTATTAGGAGGATATATGTAAGTTAGGAAGTTTCTAGAGATTATGTGGTGGGTATGTTAGTTTGGGCATTCCTGTCCACCCCTGTCCATCAGAGGCATGGGGGCCAAACCTGGGCTGAACTTCTGATTTCCCATCCATTGATCAGGTTTACAGGTAAATAGGGTTAGGGATGGACTGTGCTTCACGTGGATGGGGAGCCTGCCCCCGAGCATGGAATCCTTTGCGACACATATCTGTCTCATCAGTATGTCTTATTTATGTCAGATGCAAAAATGAATTCCTTGCTTCTGTTGTTTCTGATGCTGTTCATTTTGCAGGTGTGCAAAAGATTTACTAGAGCTGGATCTGAGGTTGCCTTGTATGCCAGGTATAGATCACCTCTCAGTACCCTGTGGAAGACTGATTGTAGAGATCGGGGTTTAAGGCGATCTATATAGAACAATGTGTTTATAGCCTGGATTCTCCTGGTAAAGGACCTTTGTGAGCATTCTAACTGTTGCATATGTCTCGTCAGTTACATGCTGAAGGGGGATATTATACTCAGTGAGGAGTCTGATAAGAGACAAAGTAGTACTATCATTTCCCTGGGCCTGGATACCATCCTCTTATTTTTAAGTTGGGTGACAGAGAATGATTTTTTTACTACCTTGACCACATGTTGATTAAACGTCAGATTTTTGTCTACATATGTTCCCTGATCCCTGGGTCAAGTCTTAAGGGTGTCCTATCAATGGAGTAATTGGCCTGGGTGGCAGTGTTCCCAAAAGGCACTATAATGCATTTTCTGGCATTGAGTTTTAATCCATGACTTTGGCACTAGTCATTTGTCTGTGCTAGACCTTCTTGTAAGATGTTTCTATCATAGGGGAATCTGCTGTAGCTCCCAGTTTGCAATCATCTGTGAATTTGGTCACCCAAAGGCCCTTGACATTAGCCTTCACCTCTGAGAACTAGATGCCAAATAGGAGTGATCTCAACATGGAGCCCTGAGATACCCCACTGGTGACCAGTCTCTTAGTGAAGATGGTCTCACTAATCCTGAATTTATGGGTCCTGTTTGTGAGCCAGCTGGCAATCCAGTGAGTTGTGTAGGGATTTACTCACAATTTGGTGAGTACGTCAACTATACTCTAGTGGGGTATTGTACAGAACACCATGAGTGGGGTATTGTACAGAACACCATGAGTGGGGTATTGTGCAGAACACCATAGCCAGGTATTCACTGTTTTCCCCTCTTCCGTTGATTTGGCAATCTTCTCAAGATTCAGTAGATATGACTTTCCCTTGCCAAAGCCCAGCTGGGGTGGAGCCAGTGTCTGAAGATTGCCTATGTCTTTATTGTTCATTTCCATAATAACTAATTCCATGGTATTGCATGTTGGGTATGTAGTTTCTGGGGTTGGTTGATGGTCCACTGTAGTGAAGTGGGCTAACCACTGCAGTCTCTCATAGTATAAAGCCAGTTTGAAGCTGTAGTTGAAAAGTGACTCAAGTGGTCTTGCTAGGTCATGTTTCAAGCTATTTAGGAGGCAACCTGGGAAATCACTGGGGCCCATCAAGTCTGAGTTTTTGGCCTTAGTGAGTGCTGCCAGGACCTGTTCCTTGTTAATTGTTTGGGAGTTATGCTAGTAGGTATTTCACTGGGGGAGGCAAGGGGGTGTGGGGGGTGAAGTTGAGGTTAATTTGTCAGCCATTAAATTCACTATGTCACTCAGCTCATTGAAGGTGGCACCATTGGCCACCAGTTCATCACAATAATGTGTGCCATCTTTGAGGTTTTGGACATAGCTGTAGAAATTTTTGTGGTTGTCTTTAGCCTGTGAGACTATCTTGATCTCCAAACTGACCTCTTAATTAGGTTCATAGGTTCATAGATTGGTATTAGGCTAACTGCCCTTGCAAGCCATTTTAATACTAGCCAATTATCCCCTGTGAGATTCAAACCCTGTACCTTGTGTTTGTAAGCCAAACAACTTAACCAGTAGGCCACCCTCCCAACCCTCTTAGTTTCCTGTTTTATTAAATTAGAGAGTTCCTGTCATTATGGGAGTTGCAGTTCCTGATTTCAGCCATGACTCTTTTACTTTTGTTATATACCCTATTAAGGTTAGGATTCCACCAGTGTGGTTTGTTGTTTATTTTGGCTTTACTTCTTGTAGGTACAGGAGCCTCTATACAACCATTTACATGGTTGCACATGGTCTCTGTTGGGAGGGGCATTGAATTTTGTCAGCTATCACTTAGTATGATGCAGTTTGATTTGGTAATTTACAGGATTTGCTGGAGTTATCAAACTGATTTTTATTTCAAAGGACACAGCTTTGTGGTCCAACTTCACTAGTGAGGACATGACATGGGGGGGAGGGGGTTTCAGCCCTCTCCCATAGTACCAGGTCCCGTATGCTTGAACCTCTGGTGAACGTGTGCACTATTGAGTCAAGGGTATTTGTTTAATAAAATCCAGAAATAGTTGTGCATGCAAGTAAGAGGCAGTGGATGTTTCCCAGGTTATAGAGGGGTAGTTAAAGTCTCACATGAATAGGGTATTTGGTTTAATGCTGGGTATCTCCAGTAGGTCTAGGTATGGGCTATAAGACTCTAGGGGCATAGTGTGTGACCTATATCTTGTTAGGATATAGTATGGGACTTTGTTTTTAGTGATTTGCACGTGGATAAATTCCAGGACATCTTCCTGTTTAACCAATCAAGAGTCCTGCTCGTTGCTAATTCCTGTTTAACCAATCTAGAGTCCTGCTTGTTGTTAATTCCTGTTTAACCAATCTAGAGTCCTGCTCATTGCTAATTCCTGTTTAACCAATCTAGAGTCCTGCTCGTTGCTAATTCCTGTTTAACCAATCTAGAGTCCTGCTCGTTGCTAATTCCTGTTTAACCAATCTAGAGTCCTGCTTGTTGCTAATTCCTGTTTAACCAATCTAAAGTCCTGCTCGTTGTTAATTCCTGTTTAACCAATCTAGAGTCCTGCTCGTTGCTAATTCCTGTTTAACCAATCTAGAGTCCTGCTCATTGCTAATTCCTGTTTAACCAATCTAGAGTCGTGCTCGTTGCTAATTCCAGTTTAACCAATCTAGAGTCCTGCTCGTTGCTAATTCCTGTTTAACCATTCTAGAGTCCTGCTCGTTGCTAATTCCTGTTTAACCATTCTAGAGTCCTGCTCGTTGCTAATTCCTGTTTAACCATTCTTGAGTCCTGCTCGTTGCTAATTCCTGTTTAACCAATCTAGAGTCCTGCGCGTTGCTAATTCCTGTTTAACCATTCTAGATTCCTGCTCGTTGCTAATATAGATTGAGATTCCTCCATGTTTTGTCCCTGTCTGTGCAGCTGATGATCTAAATGTGTAGAAGACACTCAAGCCTTGCACTGCCCGAGTACTTTCTGCAGATCAGAAACAGCATGGATTTCTATATTCTCCAGGGTGAGGAGAGCTTGTAGGGTCTGGAGTTCCTTGTGTAGGCTCCTAACATTAAGCAGTAACACCTTCAGGTTCCTTTGGGTTTTAGTTGCCATGTCTATAGGTTCATCAATTTGGTATTACCTAAAAAGTGCTTTAAAGGGATGGATAAAGTTTTAGAAAATATTCCGAAGCCTAGGGGACACAGGTGCAGACCATCATTTGCAAAGCTATGTACTTTGTTAACCTAGTACTCCCATCCTGACAAATATTGAATCCCTCCTGGTAAGACACCAGAAACTAAGCAAATTATTGAAGTCAATCATTTTTTGTTCCTACTGTGGCATCATACGTGGTGAAGGTAGAATAAAGCTCAATACAAGGCACATACCTGCCTGAGACACATATTCATAGAGATCAACAATGTGTTTCTTCATGTAATCTAGGGAAATACATCTCAGGTCGTTAACACCCACATGGACTATGACAGAATCATACTGGTACATGTGGTAGAGTAACTTGAGTGTGTGCATAACGTGGCAGATCCTGGCTTCAATTAAGCAATGAGCTGTTATCCTCCCCTTGGTCAGTCTGGTGCATGACGCATCTGTGCATTGTACAAAAAAGTCCCCTATAACAAGAGTCCTGGGTAATGTGTTTGCTTGTCTCTTTGCTTTTGAGGTTCCAATGTGTGTGCGTGTAGGCAAATGTGTGGTATTTGGCAATTCTTCAGAGATTGCTGAGGATCGGTGTTGCCAATTATAGGCTTAGGAGGTCTCTGAAGTATAACTCAGCATACGTTGGTCTGTGTGTATGGTAGGTGTGGTGTGTGTGCGTTTTTATAACATTGTTTATATGCATGATTTTTGCCTCCAGTGAAATTGTGTATGTGCATTTCTCTCATACTGTGTTTCTTTCTGTAAGGGTTAAATGGTTGTCTGTGAACATGAGACAATTGCTATATTGTCTCAAATGCCCATATATACCAAACTGGCTGCTGACACATTTTGCATATCTCTGCTGGCTGGACATGCATTTGGGTGGGTTACTGTACTGAGCACCCAAGTGCTCTGGATTATGCGGAACACTCTACATTCAACCACAGGTGAACCCACTGTTCAGCTCTTCTGCATTGAACAGCTTTGGCTCCACTACATGGCTTTTGATTGGTTTGTATACCGCAATTACTGCTAATCGGGATTGCAGTATACAAACCAATAAAATAGCTACTCCGCTTTCTCCATTGAACAGAATTGGCTGTGCTACCCAGTTTTTGATTGGCTTGTATTCTGCAATTACAGCCAATTGCCATTGCAGTATATGAACCAATCAAATAATTGTTCCTGAGAGGGGAGCCAGTGAGAGCTCACAAATATGTGACATTCAGTATACCAGTAATGGTTGTGGAAAACTGCATTTAAAGAGAGACAGAGAGAAAATAAAATAAAAATAAAAAGGTATCAAAGTAAATAACTGCAATATCAGCAGTTAAAAGGAATTATTTTATGGATTATGGAAAACAGTGGGTGGGAAAGTGCTTAAATAGGTTGCACAACAGATAATAGCAACGGATGAGAGGAAGGAGGAATTTTGGAAGTCAGATCACCATAAAGAGCAGAAGCCAGAGACAGTCTTTTAAAACCACAACAAGAAAAAAGGTTGGAGGGTTAGGGAAAAAATCAAACTGGATCTCAAGTCCTATGGTTAGAATTTAAGAAACGTTTAGCTTAATGTCTCAGTGGGGACTATAGCAGACTCAAAGAATAGTGGTAAAAACAGTAGCAAGGTGAACAGAAAGGTACTGGAATGTAACTTTAGGCAGGTACATACAACTATAAGAAGTACTGAAGCACAAATCCTGGAATTCACAGTACTGCCACTAGTGCAATTCCACGGGTCTATATTAGAATCGCGAAAGCTAACTATTGTGAATACAAGTTCATAGGTTCATAGGTAGGTACTAGGCTATCTGCCCAAGGGCATTTATAAGCCTAGCCAGAGTGTGTCGGCTTTCGTTGCCCCATTGATTAATTAACTGATCCTCTGTCAATCAGAGCCAATGAAGTGATCCCAGGGGTGTGTTTTCTGTTACCCATCCACTCATCAAGGTTTCTTTTGAAGAGCGTTAGTGAGGGGCTCTGCCTAATGTAGTTTAGAATTTTGTTCCAAAGCATGGGGAGTCTCTGTGACAGGAATCTATCCCTCCAGCGTGTTCTATTTATTGTTGTGGTGAGGTTTAGCTCACTAGAGCACGTGGCTCGCAGTGACTTTGATTTCTTTAGGTGGAGCATGTCCATAAATTCTGAGTTGGACATGGCTTTGTAAGTCAGGCAGAGATCACCTCTGAGTAAGCGATATGCCACTAAGTACAGCCAGAGTTTTTTCAGTCGGGCTGCATAGGACATATGTTTGAGGCCAGTAATCCTCTTGGTGAGGTACTTTTGTGGTCTCTCCAGCTGTTGAAAGTGTCTTGTGAGGTACATCCCAAATGGGGCATTGTACTCTATGATGGGTCTGATGGATGACGAGAAGAGGGGCACTATAACCTCTTTATTTCTAGATACGAACCCTTTAGTAATTAGATGGGCCACATAGAAGGATTTTCTAAGTACTTTGGCAATATGATTGTCAAAGGAGAGATTACTATTTACCCGGGTCCCCAGATCTCTTATTACCTCTTCTGTATTATGGGGGCTGCCACCTATGTGGTAATTCGTGGGTGTTTTGTTTTTCCCAAACAGGATGACTATGCAATTTTTGGCATTTAGCTTGAGGCCATGACTTTGACACCAGGTGTCAGTCTCAGTAAGGCCCTTTTGGAGGATGTCCGTGTCAGCTGGAGAGTCAGTTATGGCTCCCAGTTTGCAGTCATCAGTGAACTTGGTTAGCCATAGTCCTCTTGTGTTTGCCTGTACTTCTGAGAAGTATATGCTGAACAGTAGGGGTCCCAGGACAGAGCTTTGCGGGACACCACTTGTGACTGGTTTAGAGTCGGAACTGGAGCCTGCTATTCTTACCATGTGAGTTCTGTCTGTAAGCCAGTTGGCAACCCATCTCATGACATAGGGGTTTATGTTCAGGCTGGTGAGTTTTTCTGTAATACCCAAGCGGAGAATGGTGTTGAAAGCCTTGGTGAGGTCAAGGTAGGCTGTGTGAACAACCTTTCCCTCGTCTATGGTTTTGGTGACTGTCTCGAAGAAGTCAACCAGGTTTAGTAGGCATGATCTGCCTTTAACAAAGCCGAACTGGGTCTAGTCAAGTGTTTGGAGGTTTCCAATGTCTTTGTTAATGAGTTCCATAATGCGCTCCATAGCCTTGCAGGTCAGGCTAGTCAGGCTTATGGGGCGATAGTTACCAGGGTCAGTTGTGGCCCCTCCTTTGTGGAGTGGAATAACCATTGCTGTACATTATTCTATAAGCACATAGCCTGTGGAGAGGCTGAGGTTGAACAGCGTGTTTGGGTGGGGGGGTTAGTTCGTTCTGTAGTTCATTCAAGATGCAGCCTGGGACACCATCTGGCTACATTGATTGACGCTGTGTTTTTGGCTTTTTGAAAGGGCTATTTTCACCTGTGCGTCTGTGATTTCCGGGATACTACACTTTTCCAGTATTGTTGTGGGCCCTTTTGAGGGCGAGAGGGGGGTGAAGTTTGCACTGAATCTATCCGCCAGGATGGTGACAATATCAGTAGGTTCAGTATATTTTGTGTTATTTTGCACTAGTTCAGTGCATATCTGCGAGTTGCCACTTAGATTCTTAACATAGCTAAAGAAGGCATTAAGGTTATCTTTTGAATCCTTGGCTATTTTTCTTTCAAAGTTAGCCTTGGATGATTTTATGAGGGACCTTAGTTTCTTACTGATACTGATCAGGGATGTCTTTCCTTCTTGGGATTTGCTTTTCTCTGAACTAGTTTCCTCCTATTGTATAGCCTGCTGGCAGGGGTTCACTAGACTGGTTTCCTTCTCTTAGAGGAGTGAGTCTTGGTTTTGCTAGGGATGGCATGATCCATGCATCCTTGTAGGTGCTCATAGAGTGCATTTGTAAAGGTTTTTGCATCTTGAGCAGCGTTATCCTTTAGTCTGGGGGCTGTGAAACTTACTGCCTCTGTCTTAAGTAAGGTGAAGTTTGCTTTAGAAAATGTTTTTACTGTGGTTTCCTTAGTTGGGGTGGTGATGGGGTGTGGACATCCAGAGTGATTAGTTTATGGTCTGATCTAACCAGTGACAGGTTGACTTCTGGTGTGGAACACCTGTCGCCCATGTTTGTGATGACCAGGTCCAATATGTTTTCACCTCTGGTAGGGGAGTTTACCAGCTGATCCAGGGCATTTGAGTTGATGAATTCCAGGAAGAGCTGGGCCTGGGAGTTTGTACTCGAGTAGTTTTCCCTAGTTAATGGTAGGTTAATTGAAATCGCCCAATATCAGGGTGTTCAGTAGGACCTTCATGTTTTCCAGTGTCTCCAGAGTGGTGGTCCTGGGTCATGGAGTGTGATCTGTAGCAGGCCACAATTTGCATTGCAGATTTGCCCGATGTTAGTTGCACATGGATGATCTCAGAGGTATCATGCTGTGCCACTAACCTGGAGGTGTAGGTATCCTTGATGAATATGGATACACCTCCTCCTTTTGTGTTTCGGTCCATGTTCTGTGGCCGAAACGTGTGGTACAAGTTGTAGCCCGGTAGTGCTGGGGTGATCTCTGGAGCCTTGAACCAGGTTTCAGTTACTGCACAGATGTCAACATTCTCCATGCTGAAGAGTGCTTCAAGCACGTGCATTTTTAGATTTAAACTCCTGGTGTTGAATAGCATAACCCTCAGTTTTTTGTTAATTGTGCTGTTTATGGAGGTGTGTTTGAGTGTTGAGCCTTGCCTAAAAAAAGGCACTATGGGGGCAGCAAGAGCCTTGGCCAGTATTCAAAAGCCTAGGGGTGAAAGGTGCAAGCCGTCTCTTGTGAAGCAATGCAGCTTGTTGAGCATGTTGTTCCAGGCTGACAGACACTGGATCCCCTTTGAATGACACCAGAAGTTTAGCCAGTTGTTGAAATTGATAATTTTTTCTTTATACTGAGGTATCATTCTTGGTGAGGACAGAATGCTACTCAGGGTCAGGGTCATACCAGCCTGGCCTACATGATCAGAGAGCTCTTCCATGTCTCTTTTCATGTAGTCCAGGGAGGTACATCTCAGGTCATTCACACCAATATGAACAATAACAGAGTCATATTTGTACTTGTTCTGGAGTGACCTGAGTGCTTGTGTTATGTGGTAGATTCTGGCTCCCAACAGGCAGCTAACAGTAACCTTCTGCTTGTCCAGCCTAGTGAGTGGGACATCAGTGTGCCTGACTATAGAGTCACCTATTACTAGTGTGTTAGACATGTTATTTCGCCTTAAGGGCTGTGATTGTGAGGCACATTGATTTTGTGTTTCACGTGTTGTCTGGTTTGTGATGGGAGGTGCAGGTTGTTTGGGTTTCTGCTTTGGAGGTCTCTGATGCTTTTGCAGGTTTTTATTTAGAGCCTCCAAGTAAGATTTTGTGTATTTATGTGCATTTTTTGCCAGTGTTGGTTTAGTAGGTCTGTGTGGCTGGAGGTGTGCTGCAAGTGTTAACCTTCTCCTCTTGACGGTCTGTTCCAGTCTTGGGTGGAAACAGCTTAGCCTCCAGTTTGGCTGTATAATTGCATCTCTCGCATATGTTAGTGTTTTGTGGTAGGAGGAGAGGGTTGTCTGTGTATATGAGGCAGTTGTAACAATGCCTCAGGATACCCAGATTCACCAGCTGGACTGGAGAGTACACCTGAAATTGCCCTTTGGTCATGCCTGAATAGTAGGGTGAGCTACTTAGTCACTTTGTTGGTGAGGGGTGAATAAAAATCCTTGCCCTGCTGGGCAATCAAGTGTCAGGGTATATTATTGCTTGCTATTAGGTCTGAGCAAGTGCTGGGCTGTAGGATGCTTTTTGAGTGCTTAGGTTGAGAGTTAGACTAGTTTCAAGGGAAAACTGAAGAGGAAACTTAGTGGAGCCGGGAATAATTTAACCATAGCTAATTAGCCCAAATGGCCAATAAACTACTAACTTCTGGGCTGGAACCACTCCTCCAGGGACAGATGGCTGCTCAAAGCTCCCCTCTCTCACAGGTGAAGAGAGAAACTTCCTTCTATCCAAGTACGGTATGGGCAACTCAGAAACTTGTAACACAGCCCGGAATTCAGCACTAGCCTGAAAACTGGACTATACTAGCTTAGAAAGGCAAGAAACAAGGAATTTTTTTTTGAAAAGATAAGGCAAAAACAGTAAAAAATGCACTTAAAACAGCTTTAAACGACTACAAACAATCAGAAAAGGCTATCGCACTTTAGTGTGTAGCCTACAACAGTTAAACAAATTATTTAAACAAAAAACAACTTTTTAAAAGTGCAGGCAGTCAAATAAATACAACATGTGGAAAAAAACAAGCTTTTGAATCACAATAAATGCTGGAAAATCAGCGTTTAGGCGGAAAACAGTTAAGTACAGCAAGAAAGTACAGAAAACTGATACTTAATCAGTCCAATGTCTCTCTTCTAAGCTAGAAGGCTTGTATCAGTTTAAGGTTTTCTTGTGCTTCCCAGTAGGTTAGTTACAGGAAAGATGGAAAACAAGTGCAGATGTGGTCTTTTAAACCAGAAAGTTGAAAGAGATGGACAAACTGTCCAAATGGTCAATAAACTACAATTTCTGGCCCAAGAACCACTCCTCTTGTGGTAGACAGGGTACCTAATGCTTACCACTCCCACTGATAAGCTAGAAGGCTTTCCTCCAACACAGAAAGGCTTGCGGGGCTCAGAAGCTTACCAACAGTCCTGGATACAGCAAATCTGTAACCGGACTAGGCTAGTTACAGGAAAGGCGGGAAACAGGTGCAAGTGCAGCTTTCAAACCAGAAAGTTGAAAGAGATGGAAAAAAAACTGCCCAAACGGCCAATAGCTACAATTTCTGGGCCAGGGACCACTCCTCTTGTGGTAGATAGGCTACCTAATGCTTACCACTCCCACTGATAAGCTAGAAGGTTTCCCTCCAACACAGAAAGGCTTGGGGGCTCAGAAGCTTACAAAGAGTCCTGGATACAGCAAATCTGTACCTGGACTAGACTAGTTACAGGAAAGGCGGGGAACAAGTGCAAACATAAGCTTATCAATCAGAAGGTTAAAAGAGATGGAAAAGCTTCTCAAACAGCCAATAAACTATAATTTCTGGACCAGAAACCACTCCTCCTGTGGTAGATAGGTTACCTAGTGCTTACTACTCCCACTGATACGCTAGAAGGCTTCTCTCCAACACAGAAAGGCTTGGGGGGCTCAGAAGCTTACCAACAGTCCTAGATACAGCGAGTCTGTATCTGGACTAGACTAGTTAGAGGAAAGCTTTTTTTTGTTGTCATTGACACATAAATGTCGAAGAACTAATAAAGGGAAGTACAAAAAAAGCAAACTGCAGAATGCCGAACGATTCTTTCTTGGCCAGAAAGTGATCGTGGGGATGAGGAAATAAATCCTTTTCCGCACTGTAGTGCAGTCTCAGAGTTGGTATATTTAAGTAGGGGGGTGCAGGGGGCTTGCCCCCTGCAAAAACTTTAGAAAAAGTGTTTTACATTAGGTTTGTTCTGTTAGGTTTACCTTACCTGTATGGCACCGTTGCTTCCAGGAATGTGTTCAGCGTTTTAATTTTCGCTTTTTTTGTACTTCGCTGTATACGTTCTTCAACATTTATGCGTCAATGAACTTGTATTCCCGAAAGTGAGCTTTCACGATTATAATGTTGTTTGTCTTTTCGGCTTTTCCTGGTTAGGGGTCGCCACAGCAGAACTCCAGTCCGCTAATGATTGGCAGTAGATTTTTTTTGTTATGGTGCTGAGTTGCTAGCCTGACGCCCAACCTTCAGTGAAGGCACGCCCATTCACGCATGTCTTTCGGAGGCCACTCGACCCGGGGGGGGGACATGCAGACTCCTCACAGAAGGCACTCCAGCCGAGAATCGAACAGGAGAACCTCTTGCTGTGAGGCAATAATTCTACCGCTGTACCACCGCGGCATGATAGCTTTTGTGATTATAATATAGACCCCAATTCCACAACAGACTAATGCACAGGACTATGCAGAAATTTACCAGTAATATTGTAATAAATGAGTAACTGAGCCTCAAATCTGGCAGTAGATCACAATCTTATCACAGGAAGCTACAAGACTGATTGAGGACACAGACTAGGTTCAAAATACAAAAAGCTACCTCTTACATACTTACGGAAATAGATGTGCAATATAATATATAAACAATACTAGAATCTAGCAGTAATGCACAATCTTCCCACAAATGCAAATGAAGCTACAAGACTAAGATCCCAGAAAAAAAAATAAAAAAAAATGCAAACAGATAACTTTTTGTGTAAAACATGTACAAAAAGCAGAGAAGCACAGAAAAGTATCACCACAAGTGCAACTTAAAATATTTAAGCAAAATTTAACTAAAGCTAAATCTGATTTGTTTTCTTCCCTTTTGATAAAAACCTTGTATCTCACAATTTGGGGTGCAGTAATAATGCCTTTTCCTGTGTAATAATATTCTGTTTGCTACTGGTAATGCCTTTTCCTGCATATATTAATATCCTGTTTCCTACCGGTAATGCCTTTTCATGTGTTTAGCAGTATTCTTTTTTCTACAGATTTTCATGAGACTCATTCACCTTTGAATATCTATGAATTTATGAATCTGTAATCCTGCTTATTTTTATTTAATCTGTAATCCTGTTTTCTACTGGCAATGTCTTTTTCTCTGTATAATAACAGTCTGTTTTCTACTGATAATGCCTTTCCCTATGTTTAATAATATTCTGTTTTCTACTGGTTATGCCTTTTCCTGTGTTTAATAATATCCTGTTTTCTACTGGTGATGCCTTTTCCCGTGCTTAATAATATCCTGCTTTCTACAGAATTTCATAAAACTCCTTGGCCTTGGAATATCTATGAATTTATGAATCTAAAATCCTGTTTGCTAATAGTAATGTCTTTTCTGTGTATATGCCACAAAATAACAAAATTTAGTGAATTAAGGCATGTAAATACAAAATCAGTGATAAAAACATCCAAAGTTAAGTGCTTTTGCCCATCAAAGGCACTTGGACTTCAAGAATGACACATTTACAGAGTTGTTTCTGTAACACACTAGTACTAGTAATGTTAAGAATTACATGTTTACAGAGTTGTTTCTGTAATGTATTAGTACTGGTAATGTTAAGAATGACTCTTTTACAGAGTTGTTTCTGTAATGCACTAGTACTGGTAATGTTAAGAATGACACGTTTGCAGAGCTGTTTCTGTAACACACTAGTACTAGTAATGTTAAGAATGACATGTTTACAGAGTTGTTTCTGTTATGCATTAGTACTGGTAATGTTAAGAATGACATGTTTACAGAGTTCTGTTATGCTTTAGTACTGGTAATGTTAAGAATGACACGTTTGCAGAGCTGTTTCTGTAAAGCACTAGTACAGGTAATGTTAAGAATGACTCGTTTACAGAGTTGTTTCTGTAATGCATTAGTACAGGTAATGTTAAAAATGACATGTTTACAGAGTTATTTCTGTTATGCATTAGTACTGGTAATGTTAAGAATGACACGCTTACAGAGTTGTTTCTGTAACACACTAGTACTAGTAATGTTAAGAATGACACGTTTGCAGAGCTGTTTCTGTAATGCACTAGTACAGGTAATGTTAAGAATGACACATTTGCAGAGCTGTTTCTGTAACACACTAGTACTAGTAAAGTTAAGAATGACATGTTTACAGAGTTGTTTCTGTAATGCATTAGTACTGGTAATGTTAAGAATGACACATTTGCAGAGCTGTTTCTGTAACACACTAGTACTAGTAATGTTAAGAATGACATGTTTACAGAGTTCTGTTATGCATTAGTACTGGTAATGTTAAGAATGACTCATTTAAAGAGTTGTTTCTGTAATGCATTAGTACTGGTAATGTTAAGAATGACACATTTGCAGAGCTGTTTCTGTAACACACTAGTACTAGTAATGTTAAGAATGACATGTTTACAGAGTTCTGTTATGCATTAGTACTGGTAATGTTAAGAATGACTCGTTTACAGAGTTGTTTCTGTTATGCATTAGTACTGGTAATTTTAAGAATGACCTGTTTACAGAGTTGTTTCTGTTATGCATTAGTACTGGTAATGTTAAGAATGACATGTTTACAGAGTTATTTCTGTTATGCATTAGTGCTGGTAATATTAAGAATGACTCATTTACAGAGCTGTTTCTGTAACACACTAGTACTAGTAATGTTAAGAATGACATGTTTACAGAGTTGTTTCTGTAACGCACTAGTACTGGTAATGTTAAGAATGACACGTTTGCAGAGTTGTTTCTGTAACGCACTAGTACTAGTAATGTTAAGAATGACATGTTTACAGAGTTGTTTCTGTAACGCACTAGTACTGGTAATGTTAAAAATGACACGTTTGCAGAGTTGTTTCTGTAACGCACTAGTACTAGTAATGTTAAGAATGACATATTTACAGAGTTGTTTCTGTAACACACTAGTACTGGTAATGTTAAGAATGACATATTTACAGAGCTGTTTCTGTTATGCACTAGTACTAGTAATGTTAAGAATGACGATGCTAATCTAAAAACGTGTCAGCATAGTTAAAACTATGGGCTGCTGATAACATTTGTCCTGGAGGCTCTGGTTTGATTCCTTCGATGTCCACCTGCATATTGTTTGAATATGGGCAAATAATTTAATGAGGTCAGTGCACTTGGGATGCCCCTTAGAAGAGGTATCTACATCTAATGGGTTTTATGTGGATAATACATTTATATATAACAATAAAAATCGTATGTGATGGAAAAGGTGAGTTGTTTACAGTAGGGTAAAATAAATAACTGGGGAATGGAAGTGACTTCTTATCACCTCCAACTATATGCCAAGATACCCTTGTCCCACCACATTCAAGTAACTGGTTTAATGCTGGATTAGCAGCAGTAAAAAATGGATCAAATATTTCAGTAAACCAAGTCATGAGTAAATACTTACGCAACAAAATAAAAAACTCTGACTTAAAAAATGCCAAACACCAAACTTTTTAATGTGCAACACTTTTGGGTAAAAAACTTACATCATTGCAAATGTAAAACGCAATACAAGCAATCCACATTTAAAAGAATGAAGAAACTCACATGTGACACAGCTGCCATCACGGTTAAGTTACAATTAATCAATTAAAACATCATAAAACCGTAGCAAAAATTGCATATAAAGTAAAGTAAGTAAGAAAATATATATAAAATATTATTCACATTACCAGGACCGCGATGGTGGTGCTGCGAGAGCGTTGTCGCCTCACAGTGAGACGTTGTCCTGTTCAATTCTCAATTAGAGCGTCTTCTTTGTGGAGACATCCGTGAGCTGGCAACTCGGTACGTAAAAATCTACTGCCAATCATTAGCGGGCCGGCGTTCCGCTGTGGCGGCTCCTAACCGGGAAAAGCCGAAAGACACAACAACAACCTCTGATATTCCTAAAAAACATATCTATTACCCTAAAGTTAAATTCATGCTCCGAACCAAATTGAGAGGTATGCTTAGCCAATGCGTTACATGCATTTCTACTTATTTCACATTGATGTTCAATGACATGGTCTTTAAACGTACAAGTACATTTTCCAATACAGAAAGCTGGGCACTGTACAAAAGTTGCCAGATAAGCAACATTTATGGTATTACATGTGGCAAAATAGTTAAAAATATATTAGGAATATCAGAGGTGGTAATGTGAATAATATTTCAGAAACTAGAGAATACAGCTGGATTTTACATTTAGAGGCAGAGTCTGAACCTGGAGTTAATATTGCAGTTAATATTAAACCTATCTTAATTAAGAAACAACAGCAAAATAGATAGTTTAATACATTATAGGATGCATATAGACATAAATAAAAATGTTTTGATATATAGATTTTCTTGCTTGTTTTACTTTATATGCAATTTTAGCTATGGTTTATGATATTTTAATCGTAACTTAAATTTGATTGGGGACTGTGTCACATGATTTTCTTCATTCTTTTAAATGTGGATTGTTTGTATTGCATTTTATATTTGCACTGAAGAAGGGTTTTTACTGGAAAGCTTTGCACCTTAAAAAGTTTGGTGTTTGGCGTTTCTTAAGTCAGAGGTTTTTTTTTTGTTTGTTTTTTTGTTTTTTTTAATGCTGTATTGGCACCAATTATTAATATGGAACACATCTTCCTACAGGATGGCCAATTCAATTATTTGCAGTTATTTGCAAACTTAAGTTAGCCACAGACCTTTAGTACTGGCTTTTACATGCCAAACAGAAGACATTCCAACACAGAACCCTGGCAGACTACACTGGTGACTGGTCTCTTTGCGAGGTAACTTCCCGTATTTTGGCTTCCTGCATCCTATCTGCCAGCCAGTTGGCAGTCCAGTGAGTGACAAAGGGGTTTATTCTAAGTTTATTTAGCTATTTTACTATGCCTGAGTAGGGGGTTGCAGCAAAAGCTTCGGCCAGGTCAAGGTATGCTGTGTGTACCATTTTACCTACCTTCATTGCTTTGGTGATCTTTTATCACATTTAAAACTAAGTATGTTTGCTGGGTAATGTCTGACTTACTAGTGCTACAAAGGTCTCTGCCACTGACCTCTCTAGAGGAGCACTGATCCATATTATCAGAGTTTAATTATCTTGGCATATGGTTTGATGTTACTTTCTCTTTATTTTACCATTCTAACTGGATTACACATAGGTTTGATGACAACTCAAACTGCTCTATACAACTACTAAGCTACTCTCTTGAAGCTCAAATGTGCAATGACAGATGTAGCCCTATTTCCAACTATGGAGGATGCATTTCCACTTTTTTTTTCTCCCTCAGCCAGTGATATAACACCAGAAGGGTCCAAAGCTACCCTTAAGACAGACTGCAGAGTTATCACACTGTTCAGTCCATTTGAACATCACTATATGGCCATCAACAAGGCAGAGCAGTTGTTCATCCATGAAACAGCCTGGTTCCTGTTAAAATGTCTTCCACATAAAATAATATTTGAAAAACAGTCCTTTCTTATCTGCTAGCATTTACATGTCAAGATTGAGGAGCCTTAGTATTTGCAAAGTCTTCTCCTAATGTTTCCCTAGGTAACCATGTAGAATCCTTCGACTTGGGTTGCACATTTGGGATCAGTTTTCAGCCAGTCATATAGATATACATAGTTACGTAGTTTCAAAGAAAGAACACAAGGATTCAGGTGTATCTGTGACGCATCACAGGCGGGTGCCTTTCCTTATTTTCTGCTATCTTTTGACTACTTCACTGTTTGCTCTTCTTTTTTACTTGTCTCAATACATTCCTCCACTCTAGAACATTCTATCCTATTAATATGCAAGAGATACAAAAATGCAACCAATTAAATGATAAATGGGAAACAACAAACTGACAAGCAGAAATGAAATAATAAAATCAAATAAAACTTTATTAAAACATTTGGTGCATCAGCAAAGCCATCAGAGCAGTTCCATAAAAATTATCACATTGAAAATCAACACAGTAAATAGCAGTTACCACTTACAGTACTGTGGCAAAGATATCCACTCACAGGCGTAAATCTTGACTGTAGATGATTGTCACTGTTGAAGGGTGGCCTGACCCCATGTGCAAATGGGAAAAAAGGGTTGTGGATGGATGGATTTAAATACAGTCAATTAATTTCTTTATTCAGTCTTCTGGATTTTATTGACTGATACTTTAAAATACATATAAAACTACAGAATTATAACACTCAACAAATGATTCAAATACACAAAGTAATGGACCCATTTATTTTAAATAAAACATTTTTGATATGATTTTAAATGTAGGTAAAATGCAGACAAATGTGGAGTATGCATTTAAATGTGGATTTCTTATTCTGCATGTTAGGGTTTATTTTAACATGTACTGTTTTAAAGTATGGGATGTTTATTGGTTTCATTTGTATATAAAGATTATTACTATCAGTTCTATAAGATGTTTGACCATGGAGCACTTTCGGATGTTTTTGTTTTTTTCCTGAATTACATTCAGTGATAGGTTTTGTGTTTACATAGCTAATTTGTAGAAATTTCCTCTGACAAGCTTATGTATATTTATTTCTTCTGTTGTAAACTTTTTACTGCTGCTGTTGCCATGTTATATTTTTCTGTGAAGTTTTGTTTAAGACATCTGAATTTTTTTGTTATTGGTTTTCACCAGGTCTTGCAAAAGTGTTGATCCTTTATAGATATAGGGACCTTCTTTGATTTTGTAGAATGCTACCATGATTTAGCTTTACTGTCAGGTATTTCCTCATAGAGTGAGTGATTGATGGTATTGTCTTACTTATATTGATTACTTTTTAGTGCTTTATAGATTAGTGAATTCAATTATCTTAATGTGTTAATTCCATTTGGTCATTTCTTAAAACAACTGTAATACTGATTTTATTTATGTAAAGTATGGTCGCCGCTAAGAAAAGTGGAGTTTCCTTGGCAAGTACCCTGGTGGTCTTTTTATGTATTCATTGCAGTTATTCATAGGGTGTTTTATTATGTTATTTTTATTTTGAAGGATTTATATTGTTTGATTATTTTTTTGCATTTAATTTATTTATTTTTATTTAACATTTGTTTACCGGGAAAGTCTGATTTGGAACAAAGACGATTTTTATCAGAGACCCAGGGAGAAATGCTCTAGACATATGTCTTTATAACATTAATGACTGCCGTGTCATCTTTATGTCAGTGCACAATGACTGTAGACATATTAATGACTGCTGTGTCATCCTTGCATCAGTATACAATGTTTGTAGACATATTAATGACTGCTGTGTCATCCTTCTGTCGGTACACAATGTTTGCAGACATATTAATGGCTGCTGTGTCATCCTTAAGTTAGGTTATAATGTCTGTAGACATATTAATGACACCAATGTAATCTTTGCTTCAGTATACAATGTCTGTAGACATATTCATGACTGCTGTGTCATCTTTCTTTCTGTATACAATGTCTGTAGACATATTAATGACTGCTGTGTTGTCTTTGTGTTGGTACACAATGTCTATAGACATATTAATGACTGCTATGTCGTCTTTGTGTCGGTACACAATGTCTGTAGACATATTAATGACTGCTGTGTCATCTTTCTGTTTGTATACAATGTCTGTAGACATATTAATGACTGCTGTGTTGTCTTTGTGTCGGTACACAATGTCTGTAGACATATTAATGACTGCTATGTCATCTTTCTGTCTGTATACAATGTCTGTAGACATATTAATGACTGCTGTGTTGTCTTTTTGTCGGTACACAATGTCTGTAGACATATTAATGACTGCTGTGTCATCTTTCTGTCTGTATACAATGTCTGTAGACATATTAATGACTGCTGTGTCAGCTTTGTGTCTGTATACAATGCCTGTAGACATATTAATGACTGTTGTGTCTTCTTTGTGTTTGCATACAATACCTGTATTCTTTTTTTCTTGTTACTTTGCTAACTGTAGCACATTTCTTTGTGGGCTGCCACTGAAAATATGCCTCCTTTTGGGCTCAACCAGCCATTCCTGGTTAAACAAAGAAAATAAATATATAAATAAATAAATGAGTTAATTAAATAAACATATCACTTATTTTCACAGTGCTTGTGGATAAGCTCATATTATGTACTGTATATATCAATGTGCACATTTTAATAAATATCGTCACAAGCTGTTGTTTACATCACTGCATCTCAGCCTCCGTACTTTATTGTCTGCTTCTTTGAAACCCTTAAACACACTGATTTGATGTATCCTTCTGTTCGTCTTAGAGCACTGTAGTACTTAATGTGATATGCACCTGACTGCATCTTATGCACTTTGTATGTACTACTTGCCAGAGACCACAGCTTATTTTATTTAACTGTCAACCAAATAAGCCTACTACATTAGTGCTCATTTGCAGGGCAACCCTGCAGCTCTGTCTAAGTATGCATAGTCTCATTTTCACACAAAAATGCAAGTAGAGACCGAGGAACTCGAACCCTGGGCTGCAGGATAAACTGTTTTAGCTGGTCATAGCCTTAGCATTTTATGTTATATTGCCAGGTAAAATGTGTATAGTCGTGTAGCATAGCATCTCTATATAGCTAAGTAATTTAGTGCCTAAGAGCTTGGACGGATGCTTTACCTTGGAATTTATTTCCCTGATTCTCCAGTGAAAAGAGTTCTACCCAGTAGGAATACCCTGATAATAAAATGCATTAAACAGGCACAAAGTGATTTATTTTGTTAAAAACATGAGAACAGATACCGCAAGAGAAAAGACGTGTATGTATGCATAGTTCCTACACCTTTTTCTGTAACCGATAGAACATGGCAGAGATTCAACTATGTTTAATTACACAAATATTGTAATGTATGAACAGATATAAACAAGAGGTCATATGTGCATATGCTCCGAAACAGTCATTCAAACATGTACAAAGGCAGAATCAATTAGAGAGAGACATGGTCACAACCACTGAAGTATACAAACATAAGATCAGGCATACACCTGCGAGTCAATTGTCTTTCTCTCTGTCACTGTCATGCACATATAGGTGCATGACATGGTCACAACCACTGAAGTATACAAACATAAAGATCAGGCATACACCTGCGAGTCAATTGTCTTTCTCTCTGTCACTGTCATGCACATATAGGTGCATGACAAAACCAGAAATGACAGGTAAAGCTTTATACATAGTCTTTCAAACACCTGTGTAAACACATACACGTAACATAGGAAGTACACATTTAGAAAGTTACTCAGACATACTAACATGTACTGGGAAATGCACAGATACATTCACACAGCTCCTCTGAGAAATCTGAACAGTGTGCCTAAGAGACTCACAGAGTTGTACAGAAACTCCTGTTCATGGATATGAACAGATAAATACAGTCATTCAGATGTACAGCTGTCCAACGTTGACATAAGAATTCATATACCCAGACCCGATATAGGATGATTGATAGCTGTTCTTATTTCTGAATGTGTTATAGCAATTTATCCTGATTTGTCTCTCTCTCTTGCTTTCTTGCTTTCTCTTTACAGACAGAGAGGCTTACAAAAGCTATAGCTGCTGCCCATACATTTTTTGTTTTAAATCCAGATGATGAGGACATGAAACGGAACATTAAAAATTATCGTATTATGCCAGGAGTGAAAGCATCCGATTTCCAGGACTTGGAAGCAGCATCACACTGGGTATGTCATGCATTCATGTTTCATGTAACTTTTCTTGTTGTTAAAGGGCAGAAACCAATTTAAGGCTGATTCCTAGCTTCTTTAGGTATGATGCAAATGCGTTTATTAGTGGGACCCAGAAACTGAGTGTTGACTATATTACCACTTGCCATTCCTGCTAAGGAAAATTTATTCTAGCTCAGACGTTGTGTTGTAATGCATAATAGACATTACCTCACAGTTTAGATCACATGTGCAGACTCAAATGCACAAACAGATACTCAGTAAAGACAAAACATTTGAGCATAAATATAACTCCAATAATGATGGCACCAGTAAAGAACAGACCTATAAACATAGCCACAGTTTGAAGCAGACACAAACACAACTCTACATAAGGTAAACAAAAGCACAGCTCCAGTAAACAGACATAAACATGGTTTTACTAAGTGTGAAATGTAAACATGACCCCAGTAAGGATCGGACAGGGATATGGCTCCAGTAAACAGACATAAACATGGTTTCACTAAGTGTGGAATGTAAACATGACCCCAGTAAGGATCGGACAGGGATATGGCTCCAGTAAACAGACATAAACATGGTTTCACTAAGTGTGAAATGTAAACATGACCCCAGTAAGGATCGGACAGGGATATGGGTCCAGTAAAAGATCAAGCATGAACATGGCTTCTCCTGTACAGATCAGAAGCAAAGTACAAGAACGCCAACCGCTATGTAGTCTTGAGACAAGTACAGCTGCCAATATGAGTGCTTAAAACAAATGCACTACTGAAGACCAAAACGCTGCAGACCAAACTAATAAAATCCAAATTTAATGTAATAAAAGTTAAGTGCTTTCACCCGCCGAATCGCAGGCTTCATCAGAGCTAATAAAATCTTACAACCGTTACATTTTTAAAAACTTTTTGGCGACAAATCAATTAACATTTAAAAGAATATGCACTTGATACAATGCCTAGTGCAACAAAATGTATACATAAAACCAATATTTACATATATATTCTTATTCTGTCTGATCTTGTGAATATTTGATAAACAGTCTACACTAATAAAAACATAAATATATATATATATATATATATATATATATATATATATAATGTATAACTTAATGCATTTAACACAGTTTATTTAACAAAGACTTTAGGGATATAGAATCATTAAGCCCAGGGGGTGTTGAAGTGTCCGTGAATAGTTGCCACCAAATTTCTTTATATGATAGCTGTCCTTTATAATCTCCTCCCTTCGGGTCTATTCTAACAGTATCAATTATTGCAAAAGTAAAAGTGTGCTCATCACCATTCTTCATAATATGTCTGTATAATGCATTTTTTTCATCCTTCTTTTTAATATTATATAAGTGGGCATAAATACGTTGATGGAATTCCCTTTCCATCTTCCCTATATAATAACCGGAACACATCAAGCATTTAGCCAAATATATTATTAACTTAGTGCTACAATTTCCCTGTTTACATCTAATACGTGACTTGTTAATATTATTAAGTATAATTTCGTCTCCTTCAAATATCACTGAACATGTATTGCAGTTACCACATTTAGTAGTGCGTTTAATAGCAAGACTTTTGTAAATAGGACCCCTTTCCATAATTTGCTTCAAATTGTGTCCCATTCTGTTAACAAACATGGGTTGTGGTCCTAGTATATCAAATAAATCATGATCTGCAATAATTATATTCCAATTAGAACATATAATTGTTTTAATCCTAGATGTATATGGACCTTATTCAAGTATACAGGCTCTACTATATTTTGGTCCTATATCATTTCCATTCAACTCTTGTAAATTATCTACAGTGTTATTATGGTTAGATTTATACCCTAACAAGGGTATATATTTTTTACCCCATCCCTCTATTACCTGTTTTTTAACACTAGACATCATAGTCTTATCATAGTCTCTGTCACTGAATAGTGAAGTAATATATCTGACTTCATCCAACATGTCGGAGTAAGATGAAGTCATTCTCACAGCTCTTTTAATTGTCCTTTATATATATCTGTTAACAATTTCCTGGGATGATTACTTGTATATTCCAGATAACTATTGGAAAATGTATTTTTTCTATGAATCTTAGATTTAAATATGTTATCACTCTTATACACATAAGTATCCAAATACGCTATACCTGTTGGACTGTAAGATGATGTAAATTTCAAATATTCACTACTAGAATTGATATGTTCCAGAAATTTTTTTTCCTCATAAACATAGAACTAACATGGCAGGTATTGAGACATGTAGGACACCCATATCTACACACACACACACACTGTTAAACCAACATTACTCCAAATGCAGTATAGCAGCACTTACGGTCTGTAGTCATGTCAGGCACATCCCCCTCCTGTGTGTTGCCCTGTTTCCACAGTGTATGTTGTTAGAGGTAAATCCCCAATCCATCTGAGATGCTGTTTGCCAAAGAACAGATCTAGTTCCTGCACACAGTGGATGAAAAGGGCCAACACTATCATGATGTTCCTAGATATTGGAGTGTGTTTCCATGCAATTGGCTATGGGAAGGTTACCACAGCTGTTCCACATGCAGTCAGCTAGGGGAGTGCTGCAATTCGTGCAGAGGCCATCAGCTGATCATGGGCATCATTTAAAATACACATGCTGCTGCCTAAGCAAAGGAGGTGTAGCTCTCCACCTTCCACCAGAGAGGGAGTGGGAGAGGCAGACAGAGGCAAAGACATGTCAGGGAGGGGTGGGAGAGTAAAACCTAAGCATGTTTGTGTCACACACCTACCAGCACTGGGTATCAAAACCCTGATGACTATGTAGTGCTATCACAGTTCTATGCAGTTATTGGATGCACCACATAGGTTATCTGTTGTGGATCCCTCAGAATATATATGTGATGGTGAGTGACAACTGCAACAGGGATACGGTAGCTATACAGTAGGTGACATACATGTACCTGTCCACAGGAACAGGTGCCAGCGTCAACACAGCCACATTCTCACAGGGATGCACACACATTGACACACTTGGCAGGGCCAGGATTACAACTCATCAGTAGTGGGATTGCCACAGCACATATCACATGCACCACATGGGTCATACAGAGGTTGTATGGGCAAAGGGTATGGGGAATTTTCTGACATCAGACAGCATGTATCTGTATGCCAGTGGGGGTTGTAGCGAGTGTGGATGTGAACATATGCACCATACAGCACACACACAAATACACAGGGTGCCAGTACTGACCTGCATGCATGCATGTCTGCATGGGTGAGTGGTGATCAACTGTGCCAAACGGCTATACAAGGCTAGACAATGGGTATACCTTGGCATCAGGCCACATGACAATGGTCTGCATTGTGGCTCAGGGCTGTAGTTTCTGCATCAGGTGGGTATTGCATCCCCCATCCAGTCACCTGAGTGACTATTGTGTGTGGCCAATGCTGTGCATCCCTTGCCATTTATGTGTTCCTTAGCCCATGACATGGATGGTGTCTGGGATGTGCACACCTCCCACATGCATGTACAGTGATATGTGGAACTGTACCTGGGGTGTCTGGCCCATGTTGTGAACACAGATTATCATCAGATGTGAGCAATGCCCACCTGTTGCGGAAACTGGTAATGGCCAGCAGGTTTACCCTGCATCTACATTGATAGCATGATAATGGCATTCCCTGGTGTCAGTGGCATCTGTCCATACAAGGCATGTTGTCAGGCATGGTATGTCCTTTGTAGGTCACGTGATGGCCCCACAAGTGTCCATTAGGGAACATGGGGGAGGTGCTCTGTCTGTATGTACGTGCATATTGGACAGACAGGGTGCCATGCCCTCTGTAGCCCACTGCTATCACTCCATAGTTACTATCAGTGGCCAATATGCAGTGTACTACCCACATATTGGCTGTTGCCTAGGCATGTGTGTGTATGAGACATGGGTTGAGAGTGTGCTCTGGGTAATACTGGAGTTGCTAACTGTGATTGCCTGGCCTTGATGTCACATGTATGGGTATGGCTTTGCATCCCAGCCTCTCAGCAATGTCACATCTGTTATCCCTGTACAGTGGACATTGTGATATATAGTAGGGCCACCATATAAGAAACATGCAAAACCTAGTCCACATTGGCCATACACTCCCAACCACCTCCACACAGGATAGGAGTTACAAACACACACATACACACACACACACACACACACACACCTGTCTTGTCTGGGAATAGAACCCCTACCTAATGAGTTTATTACACTACAGCATTAAACAGTTATAGTACACTCCATGGGGATTACTAGAGAACTCCTTCCCCAAAGGTGTATTTCACAATGAATGACATCAGCAGGATTGCCAAAGTAGGACATTTGAAATGTACTGAGTGTAACTAGCCTAAAATGCATTGCTCCCTACACAGGCAGTGACATGCACACAAAACATCCACAACTGACATGTGTGGGTACAGAACCCCTAACAGAGGTCTGTATCACACTATAGCATGGAGCTGTCATAGGATGCGCCACGGGATTACTGGAAAACTCCTTCCCCAAAGGTGTATTTCACAATGAATGACATCAGCAGGATTGCCAAAATAGGCCATTTGAAATGTACTGTGACTAGCCTATAATGCATTGCTCCATACACAGACATTGAAACACATACAAAACATCCAGAATTGCCATTGGTGGGGATGGAACCTTACCACAGTTCTAAATCACACTACAGCAATACGCAGTTATGGCATGTGCTATGGAGATTACTGGGCTACAACCTTCCCAGAGGTGTATTTCTAGATGGGTGACATCAGCAGCCTTGCCAAAGGTGAGTATATGAATTCTAGGGAGTGTGAGTTCCCTAAAAAGCATTGCTCTCTACACAGACAGAGTCAGACAGACAGACACATGCACTTGCCATGTCTGGGATTAGAACACCTACCAAACTACTTTATCATACTACAGCAGTATGCAGTTACAGGATGTGTTACAGAGATTACTGGGCTACAGCCTTCCCACAGGTGTATTTCTAGGTGGGTGACATCAGCAGCTTTGCCAAAGTTGAGTATATGAATTGTAGGCAGTGTGAGTACCCTAAAAAGCATTGCTCTCTACACAGACACACACACACACACTTGCCATGCGTGGGATTAGAACACCTACCTAACTACTTTATCACACTACAGCAATATACAGATACAGGACATGCTATGGAGATTACTGGGGTACAACCTTCCCAGAGGTGTATTTCTAGGTAGGTGACATCAGCAGCCTTGCCAAAGTTGAGTATATGAATTGTAGGCAGTGTGAGTACCCTAAAAAACATCACTCTCTACACAGACAGACATACACACTTGCCATGTCTGGGAATAGAACACCTACCTACTTTATCACACTACAGCAGTACACAGTTACAGGATGCGCTACAGAGATTACTGGTCTACAACTTTCCCAGAGGTGTATTGCTAGGTGGATGACATCAGCAGCCTTGCCAGAGTTGAGTCTATAATTTGTAGGCAGTGTGAGTACCCTAACAAGCATTGCTCTTTACACAGTCAGAGACAGACAGACAGACATGCACGCAAACACACACACACAGTTGTCAAGTATGGGATTAGAACTTCTACCTAACTAGTTTATCACACTACAGCAGTACGCAGTTATATGATGTGCCATGGAGATTACTGGGCTACAACTCTCCCAAAGGTGTATTTCACATTGGATGACCTCAGCAGGCTTGTCATAGTAGGGCTATGGGGAGGGCAGTGTGTGTGTTCATGGGCTATAACCCATTCATCTAGGGGTTGACATGCCACATGCGGGCACACACAGGGTCATATTTCACAGGTACGTGTATACAGCTGCTAGATGACTACTTCCTTGTACAGTCATGTTGCACAGCTGGCACATGCACCACATAGTCTGTAATGCTGACAGATACTGGTGGCTAGTATCTGCAGTGAGTGACATCTGCACCTCATGTGTTTGGGGCCCTTTGGCTGTATGCTGGGTGGGACAGGCCTGGATGGCTCCTTCTCACAGTCACCCTCTTCCACATATCTATGTCCATCTACCTTTGGCTTATTATAGTGTGTTGTCCTTATATATATATGTCTGTATTCCTATCCACTGTGTGTGCAAGGCATGAGTTGTGCATATTGATGAGTGTCTGCACTAACAACTGCGACTGCCTGATATGTCTGCGACTGCCTGATATGTCTGGTCCACTGGTGTTTGTAGACATGGCCTTCATGTGTTTAGGTGTGTGAGCATGCCCAGTATGACCTTTCAGTATGTTGTTGACTGACATTGCCTTCATTTCTCTAAGTGTGTGAGCATGCCCAGTATGGCCATCTGTATTGCATGTGTGGATCAAGTCTAGGTAGTTTGTACGGTAATGCTGACCTTTGTGTTGCACTCCGACAGGTAGCATGCTGTCTCTGCAGGGTATCCATCGATCATTTGGCATTGACTGTAACTACATTTCTGCATAGCAGGGCTACACAGGTTGGGGGGCACACCTGTTTCTACATTTCTACACAGGTTAGGGGCACACCTGACTATTTCTACATTTCTACACAGGATTGCGGGCACACCTAACTGTTACTATATTTCTACGTAGGATGGGGGGGGCACACCTGACTATTTCTACATTTCTACACAGGATTGGGGGGGGCACACCTGACTGTTACTATATTTCCAAGTAGGGTGGGGGGCATATCTGACTATTTCTACATTTCTACACAGGGTTGGGGGGGCACTCCTGACTGTTACTATATTTCTACGTAGGATGGGGGGGCACACCTGACTATTTCTATACAGGATTGTGGGGGGGCACACCTGACTGTGACTCCATTTCTACATAGGATTGGGGGGGCCACACCTGACACTTGTGCACATTTGCTAGGACTGTACTGGTATGTCAGGTACTCCATTTCAGTCTGTAGTCTTACCTTACCTATCGTGCCGGCTAGAGGCATACCAGTGTACTACAGATCGTAGCTTTTATTTACTTACTTATTAGTTTCTGATTTCCTACCCTTCAGATCTGACATTGCACTGCTGTAGTCTGTCTGTGTAGGCCTGGGGGTAGAGGTTACCCATAGGCCTCATTCAGAGACCATAGCACAGCCTTTGTTTGTGCTTGTCTACACCTGTCCTGCTGGCTGTGACTGTTGTTGGGTATGTGACCCCCCCCCCCGACTGGCATGTGTGTGTGTCACTTACCTTGTGGGTGTCCCAGCATTGTGGGTGGTGCTGCAGGGCTGCCTGTGTCAGGTGCACATAGTACACTCTGTACCCATGAACTACCACATAGGCAGCAATCTACTTAACACAGAATGTGTGATAAGAGACCTTGGGACACAGGTGAACAGTAGTCTCTCCATTGATAATCACATTGCCACAGTGGTCAGGAAATCCTTCTACGTGGCTCATCTCATCACAAAAGGATTCTCATCCAGAAAAAAAGAGGTCATTGTTCCCCTCTAGTCATCACTCATTAGACCCATTATAGAGTACAACGCCGCTTTTGGTATGTACCTCACAAGACATCTACAACAACTGGAAAGACCACAGAAATACCTCACAAAGAGGATTACTGGCCTCAAACAGATGCCCTATGCAGACCGTCTCAAAAAACTACAGCTTTACTCCATCGCATATCGCCTACTCAGGGGCAATCTCTGCCTAACATACAAAGCTATTTCAAACCCAGAGCTGTTGGACATGCTCCACTTAAAGAAATCCCAATCCCTCTGAGCTGCATGCTCTAGGGACCTAAACCTTGTCACCACAATAAACAGAACATGGTGGAGGGATAGATTCCTGTCCCATAGACTTCCCATACTCTGGAACAGACTACCTATGTATGTCAAACAGAGCTCCTCATTAGCACTCTTCAAGAAAAATCTTGATGATTGGATGGGAAATGGGAAATTCATCCCGGGGATCACTTCTGTGGCTCTGCTCGACAGGGGCACAGCAAAATAATTTTCTTGGGTGGCGAAAGCCAGGGTACATTTTTTGTCTAGGCTTGTATGGGCCCTAGGGCCGATAGCCTAGTACCTACCTATGAACCTAAGTATCATCATTTACTTTTATGGACCTAGAGATAGCAGAGACTATTACCTTGTGAAGATTTATGAATACTTACAATTTCTACCTGTCAAACCTGTAAAATCATCATCAGCTCATGTATTGACAACCAGTATAGGACAGATCACTTACACTGTTTGGGACAGCAGAAACAAAATGAGTTGGTAATGATGACCATTTTAATAGATCACTATTCAGGCAGTTCTCTGAAGCACAAAGAATGGAAGAGACAGTTGGCAAATGTATGAAAGGCCATACAAATTTCTAATGTGAAACATATGTATGTATGTAAGTATGCATTTATTTATTTATCCATCCATCCATCTTTGTTGACTGGGTTAGTCCCACTAGGCTAGTAGCCTCTTTTCAGGGGAGACCAAGGGTGGTATTTATACTACATGGGGGGTGTGGGGGTCGAAGCCCCCCACTTTGAAATGTTTTAACTGGTCTGTTATGTATTGTTGGTCTACAGTGACCTGCGGTTTCGCTGTTTTTGAATTTCGCTGTTTATGTGTCGTCGAAACAGCTGCAATGCCATTTCGGAAATATAATATAGACCCACTTGTACCTGGTCTACAGAGCATTCTCTGATCCTGTCTTAATGGAAAGGCTGCACATCCGTAAGTCAAATGGGATTCACTCACTCTAGGGACCTTAACCTAGCCTGTGGCATCAGTAGGACTTGCTGGAGAAACAGATATGTCTCCCAAAGGTTGCCACTCCTCTGGACCAAATTACCAATTCAAGTTAAGCAGAGGCCCTCAATGACCCTATTTAAGTATAACTCTGGCAACTTGATAGGAAACTGCAAATTTATCCCGGGGGTTTCACCTGTGTCCCTCTTGGATACAGGCAGTTGGTGCTAATCTTGATCTGCATGTAACCATAGACTGTATCCCTAGATCTAACAGGGAACATTGGTTAAACATGGCTAGGCTTGTAAGGGCCCTAGGGCCATTAGCCTAGTAACCTCCTATGATCCTATGTTAAACCTGTTCATTCATCGACTACTCTCAAAATCAAAGCTCAATTATTCTTTGACTTCATGTTGATAAAGCAAAAGATGAAAAACGGTACAGAATACTGGAACTGAAGACATAGTATAGAAAAAATATATAGATAGATATAGATATAGATATAAATATAGATAAAAATATAGATATAGATACAGATATACATATAGATATAAATATAAATAAAGATATAAATATAGATATAGATACAGATACAGATATAGGTATAGATATAGATATAGATATAGATAAAGATATAAATGTAGATATAGATATAGATATATATAAAGATATAGATACAGATACAGTTATAGGTATAGATATAGATATAGATACAGATACAGATATAGATACAGATATAGATATAGATACAGATACAGATACAGATATAGGTATAGATATAGATATAGATATAAATATAGATACAGATACAGATATAGATACAGATATAGATATAGATATAAATATAGATAAAGATATAAATGTAGATATAGATATAGATATAGATACAGATACAGACATAGGTATAGATATAGATATATATATATATATATATAAATATAGATAAAGATATAGCTGTAGATATAGATATATATATAGATACAGATATAGATATAGATATAGATACAGATACAGACATAGGTATAGATATAGATATATATATAAATATAGATAAAGATATAGCTGTAGATACAGATATAGATATAGATATAGATATAGATATAGCTATAGATACAGATACAGATATAGATACAGATACAGATACAGATATAGTTATAGATATAGATACAGATATAGATATAGATATACATACAGATATAGATATAGATACAGATATAGATATAGATATAAATATAGATAAAGATATAAATGTAGATATAGATATAGATACAGGTACAGACATAGGTATAGATATAGATATATATATAAATATAGATAAAGATATAGCTGTAGATATAGATATAGATATAAATATAGATATAGATACAGATATAGATATAGATACAGATACAGATACAGATATAGGTATAGATACAGATACAGATATAGATATAGATACAGATATAGATACAGATACAGATACAGATATAGATATAGATATAGATACAGATACAGATATAGACATATATACAGATATAGATACAGATATAGATATAGATACAGATACAGATACAGATATATATATAGATATAGATACAGATACAGATATAGATATAGATACAGATATAGATATAGATACAGATATAGATACAGATATAGATATATATATATAGATACATATATAGATATAGATACAGATATAGATATAGATATAGATACAGATATAGATACAGATATAGATACAGATATAGATACAGATACAGATATAGATATAAATATAGATATAGATACAGATATAGGTATATATATAGATATAGATATAGATATAGATACAGATATAGATATATATATAGATACAGATGCAGATATAGATACAGATATAGATACAGATATAGATACAGATACAGATATAGATATAAATATAGATATAGATACAGATATAGGTATATATATAGATATAGATATAGATATAGATATAAATATAGATACAGATATAGATACAGATATAGGTATAGATATAGATATAGATATAAATATAGATACAGATACAGATATAGATACAGATACAGATATAGATATAGATATAGATATACATACAGATATAGATATAGATACAGATACAGATATAGATACAGATATAGATACAGATATAGATATAGATACAGATACAGATATAGATATAGATACAGATACAGATATAGATATAGATACAGATACAGATATAGATACAGATACAGATATAGATACAGATACAGATATAGATACAGATATAGATACAGATACAGATATAGATACAGATATAGATATAGATACAGATACAGATACAGATATAGATACAGATATAGATATAGATACAGATATAGATATAGATATAGCTATAGACATAGATACAGATGCAGTTATATATATAGATATAGAAATACATATAGATATAGATAAAGGCTTACTGTTCAGTCTGTTCATGAGATTCGATCAACATTTCAGTCCAAGAGTCCAACATACTGTAATTGGTCCCAGCAAGTAAACCACAACCCCAAGGTTTTGTGATGATTTGATGCTCCTTAAGTCAAGATAAGAGCACTGTGTTCAAAACAAGGCACCTCAGCATAATAACTTTAAATCATTGTCCAGTATCTAGCAAACCATCAAATCAAAACAAGCCAAAGAGTAAGACAAGTCTGGAAACACTGACCAAACAAAATGTTGAGCATGCAAATTGCAAATAATAACCATCTAATGGCATAAAGCAACATTGTGCTGATAGTAAGCTGAGCAGGTCTTGAGAAGCTGGTCTTCAAAGAAACAAAGTATCAAGAGATATAATCTCTGAATAGTAACCACAGTAACAGTGAGGCACAACTGAATCAATACAGTCAGTTGAAATAATTTAGCAGTTAGTCCCTACAATCTGCTGCCTGTGCCTGTTCCATCCCTCTCTGTCCTTTGTATTCTGGATGACTCCTCCCCATCTTCCTGAGATCATCTTATGCATTAGCATCATGTCTTCCTTGACTCCTCTGCTTTCAAATATCAAGATATTGAGCTCTTCAGCTCGTTTTGCTTCAAGTGGTATTCCTTTCCATCCATCCACCCCCTCCATCTATCCATCTCATGGATGTTTCTAGAAGATTTCCTGTGAATCCCTTCTAGCAGCCTGATGTCCTTTAGGAGATGAATCATGAGAACCTTCATAAAACCAGGCCTGGGTAAGACTTGTCGGACTGTAGTAGGAGGACACTTCCACAACTTCAGAAGCATAGTAGAAAAGATAGAATTTCCAGGACGATTATGGCAAAAACGTTTGTGTTTTGGCTAGCAGATCTAACATTATAAGGGTAGATTACCCAATAGATCAATACAGGATGTTGTGGATCATTTTTCAGGAACCCTCACTGAAGATGGTAGCCAGACTCTAGCCAGGATATGCGGTAAATGGAGATTCAGTGCTGGGTCTGTGAGACATGTGTAGCAGCAATCATAGTAATTCTGCTGCAAGACTCCCTGATGCTTAGTTTGGTTTGTATGGAAGAAGCAATAAAACATAGGAAAGGCATGAAAGCAAACATGCTTGGGCAACTAGCGATATAGGCTTATTCAGTCCAAAAGTAATTTGTGCCACAGAAAAGTCCAAGCTTGAAGTTTGTACATGGGACAAAAGATTTACATGCTGCTTGAATATAAATCTAGAATCTCCTAATATTTTTGTAGAGCCAACTGCTCCAAGAGGGTGACTATTATAAAGTAAAATCTACATTTTGAGAAGTTCATGGTATGACACTACTTGGACCTCCAAACATTTAAGTTATAAGTGCAGGAGAGTGGAATTTCATACAAGCAGATGTTTTTATTTTTCCTTATTTATTTGTTTTCTAGCATGTAGGAGAGCTGGAGCCCTGGACCCCTTTTTCAGTAATAACATTGTTATATAATATAAAAACGGGTCTATATTACCACATTGAAAAACCTACACATTGAATGCCTTTTTGCCGATCACTAAATATCAAACTTCCATTTTTGCGAACGGCCACTTCAGCTAATTTTTTCCTAGGGGAAAAATTGCTTGGCCAACCAGAAACAGAACACAATTTCAAATCTTTCAAAGTGGGGTGTTTCAACCCCCACACTCCCCAATGTGAGGGTCTGCATCCCTCACACCCCCCTAACTAAATATACAAACTACAAAATTGCACTACACTGGGGAAAAGGGCAAATTCACAATGATAGCCAAGCATTTTTTCCCCTAAGAAAAAATTTGCTGAAATGGCCGTTTGGAGAAAAGACATTCGATGAATACAGTTTTTGATCAGGTAATATAGAGCCTATAAAAATTGAACAATAAAAAGTAGTTAGACAAGTATAATGAGTTAAGTAATTATAGAATAAATAATTGACCATCTTCATGACATATACCTAGATAGTATAATAAATTAGAAATATATATATATATATATATATATATATATATATATATATATATGTACGTATGTATATATAGCAGAAAAGCTAAATAAACTGAGAACAATCTTTGCTGAGTCTCCATTTTGCACTACTAAAGTGAGAACAATCCCCTCACCTGCTAGATTGCCATCTGTCTCACATATAGGCTGTAGATCGAAATAGGGGAAGCTACCTCCACAAAAAGACCAGCCACCAGTGGAATCCCCCAGGGGTCAGTGCTGAGGCCTCTCCTCTTTGGCATCTACTTTTCTGAAGTAAAAGCCAATACCAAAGGGATCTGACTGATTAAGTTTGCAGATGAATGCAAGCTAGGAGCAGTCATTGAATCCTCAGTAACTTAGCCATAGTGCAGGAATTAATGCATTATTGTATCCTTTGGGAAGATCTCTACCCCAGAGAACTACCACATTGACAATATGCCCCTAAGAGTAGACCTAGTTGTTTGGGATTTGGGAACTTATGTGAACAGTGACCTAACTTGTGACCAGCATGTGTCCATTGTTGTAAGAAAGCCCTTCCATACGGCACAGCTTATAAACAAAGGGATTCTGTCTAGATGTGGGGATGTCATTGCCCCCCTTTACTCAGCACTCATTAGGCAAATCATTGAATATAATGCCTGCTTTGGAATGTTATCTATCCAGACATATGCAACAACTGGAAAGCACACAGATACCTTACTAAAAGTTTTCAAGTCCTAAACTACCCGTCCTACATTGACCGACCCAAATCCATGTTACTAGACTCAGTATCCTACAGGCCGCTAAGAGGTGACCTCTGTTTGCCATACAAAGCATCCTCCGACCCATTGCTGATACAGTTACTGCACATCAGCAAGTCAAATGTCATCAGAAATACTTGGTCTAGGGATCTAAACCTCTTCTGCAACATCTACAGAATGCTTTGGAGGGGCAGGTATATCTCACAGAGGATCCCCATCCACAGAAAATAAAGTTCATCCCTATCCATATTCAAGTACAACTTGGATGTATGGACTGGAAACAGAACATTTACCCCGGGACTGCCCCTTTATCCCATGCACGTGTCCCCTCAAAATATGTATGGCATGAGCCCAACTATTCTCATTGGGGGTAATATATAATTACCAACATTGGGATTGGTAAGGCCAATCTCTAACCAAATGAAATAGGTTAGTTGAGCACAAACAAAAAAAAAAGAGATTGTCTATGCTTAAAATGGTCCTCAAGGGCACCTAGGCTGGTACTTACCTATTTATCTGTGACCCTATATAGTGCAAATACAATACATTGAGTCAGTCAGACAGCTTATAGATTAGGAAACAGTTAATAAAATAGAACATAAAATACAGTTATGTGTAGATGTGCAATTACTAGTCAGAAATGCAGCAAAACTCATTACATAGTTGTGGCTAATGCTTTGTATAGGAGAACTTGTGCACAGAGTAGCACAGTGTAGAAATACAGCAGAGCTATGCTAGGAATTAAATACTTATCAAGGGTATCAGAACTTGTCAGAGATTTGGGATGCATTGCTAGGCTTAAAAAGGCTCTTGTGATCCTTAGCCTAGTAAATACCTATAAACCTATGATAAAAATGTGGCATTTTACCATGGTTTAATGATTAGAATTTCCCATAATGAATGTTTTTTTCAGTACTGAAGAGGAATGCTGTTCAGAAACATTCACTGTTTGGGGGTGGGGTAGGGGTGTGCACCTCTGGGGAAGGCAAACATTCTGAGAAATGGTGAACAACTCCACAAATCCTGGCTATGTCCCTGAGTAGCAGTACAGAGTATTGTAGATTCATCAGTATACTGGATAAGCTTAGACTTAATGAGGTAAAGGAATTTTTCATGAAGAAAGATGGTGAAAAAGAGAAGATGAAAGACCGCTTTGAGTCATGAAGAGGCAACAAGAGTGCGTCAGCCTACTTCACAGATTGGGTTCTACTTACTGGATAACTGGAGAACCAGTTAATAGATTGTAGAGTGATGCCGCAGAAGGCAAACCACTGTTAGAAAAGACGCTGATTCATGCTGTCAAAGATTTTAGAAAGATCTAAAACAGCTCAAGCACAATGACCTCAGTTGAGCTTGCTAGTTTATCTGATCTATGACAACAGTTTTTTTTCCCTGACTTGGTCTGAAGCCATGATGAGGGGGAAGATGTTGCATTCAGAGATCACAGGTGTTGGCTATGACTATAATTTTCCATGATTTTAAATAGTGGTGACAGGGATGCTGCAGGCCAAAAAATGGTCTAGGTATAAGATGGACCTACTTTGAGAATGCTGAAGATAACAGCTTTTTTTCCAAAGCGGAGGAGCATAGGATGCAGAAATAAGGCATAAGATAAGAATGGTTACAGTGTATTAAATAACATCTGCTGCAGGCGTAAGAAATTAAGATAGGAGGCAGCCTGCTGGAAAAGAGAAGAACTGGAGTTTTTAGGCAGTTTTCAGACAAGACTTTTAGATATGGAGGAGAAATTAATTCAAGTATCAACCCTTTGGGGTCTATTTTCCTACTTAGTTGGCCATTTAGGGCAGCAGGTGTGGAGGCAGCATTAATGAAGGAGATGTTGAACTGTACTGCCACATCACAAGGAGACCTATCATATGATGGGTTAAGATGGCATGTTTCACTATTATTAAAAAACTTGGAGATGTCCCAACAATAGTACCCTGAGTAGTATTGAGGGACAGATTGTGGATGACTCTGTTGTCATAGTAAAACTGACATTGAATAGTCGCAGCTTACTTGTACACGAAAACTCTTTCACTGATTGATCACATTTATTAAAATTAAATTACAGCAGTAGCATTTTTTCCAAAATAACAATTATAGAAAAAAGCAACAACAGTATTTGTTGAAACAATCCTTCTTGGTTGCACAGCTTTTGCACTAATCTGTCCTATATGTGAAATGATTATCTCACACAGGTGTTATATAATGCTGGAGTAAGCCTCTATGAGGTTGAGAAATACGAGGAAGCTATTCAGCAGCTGGAAATGTCTTTATTGGAATTTCTGTCAGAGTATGAGAAATGTCGGGCTCTCTGTGATGGACCATATGAATCCGAGGAATCCGAGGAATCCAAGGGAGAAGAGAGTAGCCAGGATCTATACGAAGTTATTGCAGGTAATGCATATCTTATTGATAAAGGACGTATAATAGATTACCTCTGCTCTTGCAACAGTTTTCAGTACCAGCTTAATATCTAATATGAGTCGAGATAATAAACAGTGCATCTAAAGTAGTTACTTGCATGTTACAGTTTGAAGGAAAAGAGGGGATGAAGCCACCAATCATAGATACTGACAAAAAATACACCAGGGCAAGGTGTCTCAGATTCAAGTACCTGGGAGGGGTGGGTGAGTAGAAGGAACATCTAAATGAACAGGTCAAAGCAAAAATCAGAGGAGCTGCAGCCAACTGGCACAGAGAATCAGGGGTAGAGTATGACAGAAGAATGCCAAAAGATGCTGGAAAGTAAGGTGTACAAAACAGTGTGTGATTAAAACTGCTGGTAGTGTGTACCTTAGCGATGGAAAACTACAATTCCTCAGTACTAGTTTACATTGTCTAATCAAGCATTCATCCTGGTTATTTCCTATCTAACCAGGTCAACTTCCAAGTACAGGGATTGGCTCACTAGCTTCATATGCGGGCACTTAAGGAATTTTCTAGCTCCTAGACTATTAAGCTTGGTTAATTGGTTAATAGCTGGACTTTTAACAGAACCCTTTTCCAGAATGAAACTGATCCAACAAATCTAACAAACGAGATATATTTCACTCCTGCAGGTCTCAGCAATGACCAAGGTCTTTGTGAGACTATTTTGACCTACTCCAAGCTCCGAGTTTCAAAGGGAATTTATATGATGGTAACGTTGTACCCATGGATCCCCCCAAAAATTAACAGTTTGAAATAAAAGCACAACAAGTGCTGGAGATATGGTTGAAAAAAATAAAGATGGGAGGAAATATACCTAAGCACAAATCTTGAAAATAAACTGGTTCCAGAGGGCTTAGAATTAACAAAAGACCCATATGGAATAATGTTGATCCTGATATCAACGACAAATGCTATCATATATTGGAAGGAACAAGACAGAAACTAACTGAAACCATACTGGAGAGCAGTAGAAGGCAACAAGCCATACTCAAAGCATCCACGGTGGAACTGGAAACAAAAATTAGACATTCTTTTCAAAATGATCTCACACCAGAAACACTCAAGCTCATAAAGAGAGGGTGGCCAGATTTGAGCAGAACATCACAACAAGGAAATTTAGTAATCTGGCAAGAGACAGAAATGACTACAGCCACAAAAATCTAACACAAACTGAGAAAATCATCAGGCAGTGGCTTCTGCCTTCATAGCAGTCCTGGTAGCCAACATGATGTAGACATTGGAGACTCAAAAAGCAATTCCTAGTAGGAGTCACAATGACACAAACTACCAGCCTTTTCTGAGATAATCTTCCTCAGACACATAAATAAACTTAGTGTGTGACCTTTAGAATCATCAGATCTAAAGTCACATCAATCACCTTTACAACACACAGCAGGATTTTCCAATGGTCAGCAGAGCATCCCCACCACCAAATGAAGAGACCAAGTAGGCTTTAAACAATAAATACCCAATCAGCAAACAACAAGAGAAAGATTTACAGAAGAACCCTTGCCCCAAGGACAAAATGTCAGCCAGAATGGGCAACAAGAGGTTTTAAGGATACAAACAGAAAAGGGCAGTACCCAAAAAGCAGGACTGGACCAGAGAAAATGAGACCAGCCATCCACAAACACATGCAAGAATAAAATCTGGAACCATTCCAGGACACCATTAACAGCTGCAGAGACCAAAGTACTGGAAAAATGTTGAAAAGTTGGTCCTCATAACAGAAACAACCTTGTTACCACGGCCATTGACCTTATGCTGTTTTGCAGAAAACTGAATCTTAAAATATTTTTTCATGAGACAGAAAAGAGAAGCAGACAGCTGATAGAATGCACTGAATTAGGAATAGAACAGCAGGTAACAGAGAGAACAGTGAACAAAATCTATCACTTTTTCCCCTCCGCTTCACCCTACCATCTGGGCATATGAAGAAAAATGTGAGAACAATATGCATAGAATTCAAGCTAAACTTTTAAAGAGGAAATTTTATAAAATCACACAAGAACTGTCAGCTCTAATATCACTCAGTGAAGGCAAGTAAAAAAAGATTATAAAAGGAGACAAGCAGAGGCAGCATCTTCAACACATTCATTGAGATATACAGTTATAAAGTTGAAGAGACACTAAGGAATAAGATTTTCTACAAGAGAGTGAATATTAAACAAGTAAAAAAAGCTTACAAGGTCAAAGACATCAGAATGGCCAAGCTTAACTCAGCAGGACTTCTTGATGATGATTTTTTCAGCTTTGTGACAGTCCCTCACCCTAGGATACCTCAATTTTTTGGCACCCAAAACCTCCATATTGTCCAGCAGCAACAAGAGATAGCTCAGCCACTCAGCCTTTATCCATTTATGTGGAAATTAAAATTAGTGAGCTTGCTAGAAGTCCTAACTCCTTCATTTTGAACTCACTCGATTTCCTAAAAAAAAAATCAAAGAAACAAAAATAAAACCAGAGATAGTACCAGTCACGATTGATGTGGAAGCCCTATACACTGTTCTTCCCCATAACTACAGCAGTGATGCTGTGAAAGAGTACATGGGCTCAAGGCCCAACACCAACCATAGTTAAATTAAAGCTATTGGGAATATGCTGGACATCATACCGACCAACAGCTACTTTCACCTCAATCAGAAATAGTACAAACAAGGGGGACAGCTATGAGAGCTGCTATGGCCCCCAGCCTAGCCAATATAGCCGTGGCCAGATGGGAGGAGAACACCATCTTTTCCTCATAGTTCTATCAATACATGGATTGTTACTATCATTTTATTGACGAGCTTCCTGGACAAGCTGCATAACTTCTTCTCGTACATCGAAAACACTACAGACGTTTTACACTTCACTGCCCACTATATTTACAACAAGGTGAAATTCCTGGACATCACCATTTGTAAGAACTGAAATGCTGAAATGGGGAAGAGTTCAAGAATAACCTTTACAGGAACTCTACATGAGTGAATCTACTTCTGCAGGCTAACAGCATACACCCCAAAATCGCTAATGTCATCAAATCACAGGGAATGAAAATGACTACAGTCTCTGGACAGATGGACCGATTTCTTACTGACCTAGATCAAATGCAGCAAGGTTTTCTGGAAAGAGGACACTGAGAATTTGGTGGCTAACATATGATTGTAAACTGTAGTATCATGAGGGGGGTCCAGTCTATCAGTCACGTTCTGAACACTCAAACATCCCTAATTTTTTAAAATGGTAGAAATATTAGAAGTTGGGTAGAAAATTAAAAAGAAATGAACACGTCCAAAGATCTGCAGGAAGGAGCCCTTCCTTGCAACCCCCAGGATGCAGATGCTGTGCATTTATGAGCCAAAAGAATTATTTTATATGTCTAAACTTAAAAAAAAAACAAATATGTCTGGACTAACCTATATAACTGTAACAGTAACTTTGTGGTATACGAGGCAAACTACACAAAATGCAAAGCATTCTGCATAGAAAAAACAAGTAACGCTGTAAAGCTGACAGTGACCAAACTCCTCACAGATATCAGGCTTAAGGGCTTCAACAACCCCTGTCTAGATATCCTCAGGTCTGCAGCAAATATGAAAAGCTTGTTTTTTTTGTTTTTTATATATCATTGACAGACTCGACCTGGGCTCATTACAAGGCAATCTGAACACAAAATGTGAGAAAAAAAAGTTGAATGACAGATTTGACTTAAAGATTATTGGAAGCCCGGACTCAATCGGAATGATCATTAAGAGCATTATCAAGTTAAAGAAACTGGAACATAGCAACCTTTACTAAAACAGAATAATGCAAGTAGTTTTTTGTTTGTCTATTTCATATCTGTAGTACTTCCTTTCTATGCTTGATGTTTTATTGTTAGTACAATTAAGATGTTTAATTGTTTATTTCATTTTTATGTCAAGTTTAAATTAGTTTTTTTTTTTACTTTTACTTCCATTGCAGCTCTTTTACTTATGTTTGGTATCTGAGGATTAATTTAATGTCAAGTTGAATTGTTCATATTATGAGATGTGTGATTAGCAGTATGAACTACCACACTGGTACATGCTGGCATAGTGAGATCTGCCGAAGCCCTTCACTTTAGTAATAGAAATGGGCTAAATCATTTTAAAATAATAATTTTGTGGTCAGCACAAGCTTAGACGTGGATTGACTTAACACAACCACATATACATTCACCATTTTTATTTACATATATGTGCATGTGTCTATATGGGAGCGCTACAAAATCCTGAAAGCCCAAAATCCTGAGGCCAAAGTCCTGAAAGTTCAAAATACTGAAAACTCAGAATACTGAAACTCATAATACTGAAAACACACAGGATACCAACACTTAGTATATTCCAGCACAAGTACATACATAAACAAATAAAATACAAACCATATTATTCTTCTGCAAGTATAAGCAGGGAGGCTAGCCCCCCTGCACCCCCCCCATGTGGGGGGCTGTGCCCACCACACCCCCTGCTACTTAAGTATATCAACTCCGAGATTGCACTTAGTGTATTGAAGTGCAATCTTGGAGTTGATATATTTACATAGCAGGGGTTGTGGGGGGTGCAGCCCCCCGACATGGGGGTGCAGGGTGCTTGCCCCCCTGCTTATATTTGAAGGGTGATATGTTTCTGTATGTACTTGTTCTGGAATATTGTAAGTGTTGGTATCCTGTGTGTTTTCAGTATTTTGAGTTTTCAGTATTTTGAACTTTCAAGATTTTAGTCTCAGGATTTTGGGGTATCAGGATTTTGTAGCACTATGTCATTATATATGTATTTGTATTTTTATGAGAAGTTACACAGACACACACACACACACACACACACACACACACACACACACACACACACACACACATCTTCACACTTGTTTTTCTTTTAGCTTGTCTTAATACTAACCTTGAAAGCATGCTGCTGTCTTGGCGATTTGAGGTTTCCTAGACTCACACACAGTTGCTAAATCCTAATTGCACCTCTGCCCTTAGCAACAGACTTCTGTTCTGAATTCGGTTAACCATCAGTCCCCTCCCCACTCCCATTACAGCATTTCACACAGTGTGTAGGCTCACTGCCATCTGTTTCATACATATTAGTATATTAGCAATGTTTTTTGGATTTTCCCAGTTAGGGGTTGCTACAGTGGATCACCCATCTACAGATTGATTGGCAGTGGAGTTTTTATGGTGTTGAGTTGCCAGCCAAATTCCCCACCTTCACAGAAGGCACACACACACACGCACCTACCTGCATGTCTTTAAAGCTCACTCGACTGCAGAGAGGACATGCAGACTTTACACAGAAGACACTCCAGCCATGAATCAAACCAGAGAACCTCTTGCTGTGAGGTGACAACACTAATTGCTGCACCACCGTGGCCAGACGTATTTATTGCATGCTATATTAATGTAATAAAAATGGAGGACCTTATACTGACATTGTTATTTGACATTATACAGATGTACAGTGACCTTTGCACTTTGATAAGGAGTTAACGGCGATGTTGTAGAACAGTACCCCTTGATTGGACTTAGCAGAAATGGCTGTGCCTCATGTGATTAAAGTGCCAAATGGTTGTGATGTCATATGCAAATAATGCATGATTGACTGCCATGCAGGTTTGACAGTGACATCATACATAAGTAGGTTGTTGATTGACAGATATTGAAATCAGCCCTGTATATGTGATTTTTGAATGTTCCACAGACTGAGAGGTTCCAGAGCTAAACAAATTAAACGCTGCAGCTCTGCCAGAGGAGAAAAAACTTTTATTAAGGACTTTTCATATGTCTTCACTGTCAAGAATTGTAACTTTATTTCTATAGTAACTGACTTTACAGTTATCCCTAACCCTAGCCTAGCCCTAACCCTAGCACTAACCCTAATGCTAACCCTAGCCCTAGTCCTAACCCTAAAGCTAGCCATAGCCCTAGTCCTAACCCTAACGCTAACCCTAGCCCTAGTCCTAACCCTAAAGCTAGCCCTAGTCCTACCCCTAGTCCTAACCCCAATGCTAACCCTAGTCCTAACCCTAACACTAACCCTAGCCCTAGTCCTAACCCTAAAGCTAGCCCTAGTCCTAACCCTAGTCCTAACCCAAATGCTATCCCTAGCCCTAGTCCTAACCCTAACACTAACCCTAGCCTTAGTCCTAACCCTAAAGCTAGCCCTAGTCCTAATCCCTAGTCCTAACCCCAATGCTAACCCTAGCCCTAGTCCTAACCCTAACACTAACCCTAGCCCTAGTCCTAACCCTAAAGCTAGCCCTAGCTCTAACCCTAGTCCTAACTCCAATGCTAACCCTAACCCTAGTCCTAACCCTAACACTAACCCTAGCCCAAGTCCTAACCCTAAAGATAGCCCTAGTCCTACCTCTAGTCCAAACCCCAATGCTAACCCTAGTCCTAACCCTAGTCCTAACCCTAACACTAACCCTAGTCCTAATCCTAACATTAACCCTAGCCCTAGTCCTAACCCTAACCCTAGCCCTAGTCCTTACCCTAAAGCTAGCCCTAGTCCTAACCCAAATGCTATCCCTAGCCCTAGTCCTAACCCTAACACTAACCCTAGCCCTAGTCCTAACCCTAAAGCTAGCCCTAGTCCTAATCCCTAGTCCTAACCCCAATGCTATCCCTAGCCCTAGTCCTAACCCTAACACTAACCCTAGCCCTAGTCCTAACCCTAAAGCAAGCCCTAGTCCTAATCCCTAGTCCTAACCCCAATGCTAACCCTAGCCCTAGTCCTAATCCTAACACTAACCCTAGCCCTAGTCCTAACCCTAAAGCTAGCCCTAGCCCTAACCCTAGTCCTAACTCCAATGCTAACCCTAACCCTAGTCCTAACCCTAACACTAACCCTAGCCCAAGTCCTAACCCTAAAGCTAGCCCTAGTCCTACCTCTAGTCCTAACCCCAATGCTAACCCTAGTCCTAACCCTAGTCCTAACCCTAACACTAACCCTAGCCCTAACCCTAACACTAACCCTAGCCCTAGTCCTAACCCTAAAGCTAGCCCTAGTCATAACCCTAGTCCTAACCCCAATGTTAACCCTAGCCCTAGTCCTAACCCTAGTCCTAACCCTAACACTAACACTAACCATAGCCCTAGTCCTAACCCTAAAGCTAGCCCTAGTCCAAACCCCAGTCCTAACCCCAACGCAAACCCTAGCCCTAGTCCTAACCCTAGTCCTAACCCTAACACTAACCCTAGCCCTAGTCCTAACCCTAAAGCTAGCCCTAGCCCTAACCCTAGTCCTAACCCCAATGCTAACCCTAGCCCTAGTCCTAACCCTAGTCCTAACCCTAACACTAACCCTAGCCCTAGTCCTAACCCTAAAGCTAGCCCTAGTCGTAACCCTAGTCCTAACCCCAATGCTAACCCTAGTCCTAACCCTAGTCCTAACCCTAACACTAACCCTAGCCCTAGTCTTAAACCTAAAGCTAGCCCTAGTTGCAACCCTAGTCCTAACCCCAATGCTAACCCTAGTCTTAACCCTAGTCCTAACCCTAACATTAACCCTAGCCCTAGTCCTAACCCTAAAGCTAGCCCTAGTCCTAACCCCAATGCTAACCCTAGCCCTAGTCCTAACCCTAACACTAACCCTAGCCCTAGTCCTAACCCTAAAGCTAGCCCTAGTCCTAACCCTAGTCCTAACCCCAACGCTAACCCTAGTCCTAACCCTAACCCTAGTCCTAACCCTAAAGCTAGCCCTAGCCCTAGCCCTAGTCCTAACCCCAATGCTAACCCTAGCCCTAGTCCTAACCCTAACACTAACCCTAGCCCTAGTCCTAACCCTAAAGCTAGCCCTAGTCCTAACCCCATTCCTAACCCCTGTGCTAACCCTAGTCCTAACCCTAACACTAACCATAGCCCTAGTCCTAATGCTAAAGCTAGCCCTAGTCCTAACCCTAGTCCTCACCCCAACACTAACCCTATCCCTAGTCCTAACCCTAGTCCTAACCCTAACACTAACCCTAGCCCTAGTCCTAACCCTAAAGCTAGCCCTAGTTCTAACCCTAGCCATAACCCTAGCCCTAACCTTAACCCTAAAGCTAGCCCTAGTCCCAACCCTAATCCTAACCCCAACGCTAACCCTAGCCCTAGTCCTAACCCTAACGCTAACCCTAGCCCTAGTCTTAACCCTAAATCTAGCCCTAGAAACCACAAACCGATACAAACTAAGTAAAACAAAAAAAGCAAGTAGCAATGCCAAGCAGTCCGTTTAGTAGTTAAAATCGTTTAATGAGCGCATTTGAAGGAGTCAATGCCCCAACTTCTTCAGACAAAGCAAGACATTAAATTTGCATCCTTATATACTTATAAATTAAATTATTCTATTATTCAATTAATCCTTTCCTAATTACTTCCTAGTTATTATCACAACCATCTTAACTTAATCACATTTAAAGGCACATGCCATAATATGTATTGGTCTCTACATCCAAAAACATATATAAAATTTCATAAATTGTATCTAAAATACAGTTAAACATCATTATTAAAATGCAAATATATATCTAAAACCAAAAAGATAACACCCAAGGCAGATAACAACCAAAACTTTGTGCAAACTTATAAGGCTGAATTCAACTACAATACTGGGTACCATACATATATAAAAAGGGTATGTCCCAATTCATTAAAAAAATCTTAATTATTATTAATATATATATATATATATATATATATATATATATGTATATAAATATATGAATATATCTATATAATATATGCATGATATACTAATTTGGTTTAACTCCTTAGCTTCCCAACCTAATAAGTGCTTTCAATTTTAAAATACTTTTAATTGATGCATATTCGTTAAGCCCTGGTGGAATATTGGTTGACGTGTGTATTTGCCACATTAACTCACTCTCTTCGAGCCTAAGTTGCCAGGGCCCACCCCTTATTTCACATTCCCCCTGATGTATTACTGTGTATTGGAACCTGTGATTCGGGGTGTCTACAATGTGTTTGGCTAGTGCGTTAGGAGTCTTGGTGTATTACTGTGTATAGGAACTTGTGATTTGGGGTGTCTACGATGTATTTGGCTAGTGCGTTAGGAGTCTCCCTCCTACTAATACAATATGGGTGCTCATAAATCCTTTGTTTTATTTTCCTTTCTGTCTTACCGATATAGTACGATAAGCATGCCTCACAGCATGCCACATATGCAACCCCTTTTGATTCACAATTAAGTTTACCATTGATACTATAGGTATTGCCCCTTATAGTCACTTTATTCCCCATTCTAATGAACTTGCATTGTTGACAAGCTCCACGTTTCCCCATACCAGTACCAGTCTTGTTTTGTTTCTTTTTCTTTTCAAGTAAACATTTCAGGTTGGGGCCCCTTCTGTACGTAAATCTAGGATTATCACCTATAACCTTATTCAGACCATTGTCTTCCAAAATAATTACCCAATTTTTATTTAAAATATCTCTAATTTTCTTAAAATCTAGGGAATAAGTGAACAGAAAGCTCAAACCCAAATTATGGGCTGAGCTTTCTGAACTTACATTTTGTTGCTCAGGTTTGAGTAATGAATCATTATCATAACCTTTGTATAACAATGGTCTGAAATCCTGAAGGCCTTTTCATGTTCACCTCCAGTATAATGTCATCCACAAACACTTCTGGTTAGCCCCTTCTCATGAACATAGTTTTTAACAATTCACATTCCTTTATGTAATAAATGTCCTCTGAGACCATCCTAGCTGCCCTTACCATTTCTCCTTTTACAACTGCTTTCTTCTGATGTTAAGGGTGACTACTTAAGAAGTGTAAAAACGCATTTGAATGGGTAGGTTTCCTAAAAATTGTGGTTTTATACCTCTGATTAGCCCTGTCTTTGGCCACTTTAATGTCCAAAAAATTAATGCTTTCCAAGCCTACATGGTAGGTAAACTCTAAGAACGCAGTCATTTTGGTTATCCTCTTAATAAAAGCCTCAAAGACGTTTACCTCTCCCTGCCAAATGAGGCACATATCGTCCTGGTACCTAGTGTACCATAGAACATTTTCCTGGAACAAAATATTGTTAAACAACAAACTCCTTTCCCATGTGCCATAACGCAATTTGCAAAACTCCCACCACAGGGTGACCCCATCGCCACTCCTGTGTTTTGCAAATAAAATTGCCTATTAAAAATCATAAAATTGTTGGACAACACCACTTCCAACAACGTTTCTACCAGGTATATGTCCTTATCATCCACCTTTTTTGTAGACATAAATTCTCTGGTCCATTCTAAAGCTAGAGTTTGTGGGATCACTGTATACAAATCTTTTACGTCTATCGTAAGAAAAATATGGTTGTCATTGTATTGTAATTTGTTAATGTCCAAAAAACTCCAGGAGTCTCGACAGATTTGTGGTTCATCCTTAATAACTGGTTTCAACATACTATCAACTAATTTGGCACAGGCATATGTTATTGATCCTCTACCATCGACTATAGGTCTAAAAGGGGGATCAATGTAACTCTTATGGAGTTTAGGGGAACCAAATAAAGCAAGAATAATAGGTGTGGACATAGATAAATATTGATACGTATCAATATCAATAGTTCCTTCCAAAAATAAGTCATCTAATATGCTTCTAATCTTTTTGTATGCACCGTTCACTTCGTTAATATTTGTCCTCTGATGTATATACACAGGCTAGTGTTTACGAGACAGCGTCTGTTGCTGACAAGAAGGCCACCTGACACAGTATCACAACCAATGGAGGTAGTGTTTCCAGCCTTGGAGAGAGCATTCAGGGCCTGTTCAGGGGTGATCAGAGGAGGTGGGAGTAGGTTTTCTGATAACTTGTGGAAAGTTAAGGGAAGACAGGGTATTAAAGTTAGAGCTGAATTTGTCCACTAAAATGTTGGCTATGTCCACACGGGAGTGCTGTTATGTATTTGCTCTGAACATTGCTAGGGAATCCATTACAATGCAAGTTTCTAATGTAGTTGAAGAAGGCTTTGTCGCTGTCCTTTGCAGAAATAACAATTCTCAATTCATACTCTTACTTTTGGAGGATGTCATTTTGTTTCTCAGCTCTTTGCTGACTTTTTTGAGTTTATCTGTAGATGATAGGGTATTAACTTGTTTTATGGGCTACAAGCTCATTCCTCTTACTATATAGTTTGTTTATAGCAGGGTTCTACCACAGGGGTTTATTCATGAATTTGGCATTGTATTTATGTCTTATGGGGACAGATGCCTCAGTGCATGCTTGTATGAGGGCAAAGAAATTACCCTCAAATGTGTCAGCTTATGAGGTGTGGTCATCAAGGTGAAGGTGGTGCTTAAATTTCATCAGGTCACCCATTAGTCAGGCTAAATTTGCTTTACAGTAATCTCTAAAGGCAGAAGAGTTTTGAGGTAAGTCAGGTTTTACCCTCACAGTGAGTGTTACCGCAAGGTGGTGAAATTTGACCGATGACATGGTAACTGCAGATGATGAGCGTAGGCTGGCAATAGTGATGAGAACCAGGTCCAATAGTTTTGTACCCCTAGTTAGGACTTGAACCAGTTGGTCTAGGGAACCAACATTAATGAAGTCCAGGAATCAGTGTGCATACTTATTAGAGATGGTGTAGGCTTCCCAGTTAATGGACAGATAGTTGCAGTCACACAGAAGAATAGTCTACGGCTTAATAGGGAGGGATATAATTTTGCTTAAATATCACTTTTTTTTTTCTTTTCTGAGATTTGTTTGTTTAATTTGTTTAGTGGATTATCAAGGGATCCTGTCTGGAAAATTTCATAATAATATATTGAAGCAGTGCAGAGATATTGTCATATGGAAATGTGGTGGAATTCAGGTCAGAATGGCCTTTGCAAATCGAGAGTGCTGTCAGGTTTTATGGTGTGGAAAGGTAACGGACTGATGTTTCTGATCTCCAGTGTTTCACTGTTTACACACTGACATAGTCAATATTTTAGTTTCAGCTATATATGTTGCTAGGTTTTTGACATTTGGCCTTTTGTCTTTGATCTTTATGCGTTCAGTCTTTTGGCATTAGGAATTTAACGGTACTCACTTTGAACTGTTGTGTATTGAATAAAAAGCCCATTTGCTAGTCTCTCCCTTGTTATGTTCACTGTGTGATGTTTATAGTAGCTTTACTTTGTATGACAGTGTTTTATACATACATTATATTGATTTCTTTAACTGGCTGTCTGTTGCTCCATTTGTCTTGTAGCCAAGTTATACCTTAAAAAGATTCGATTTGGACTGGTCTGCCTAAAAGGTTAACTAACACTAATTAAATTAGTAAAACACATTGACATCAGGGTGGCAGCCCAGACAGAATGTCCTGCATATGTATTTTGATGTTGGTATGAATGTCAGTATATGTCTGTCAGATGGAACCCTGCAACCCCTTACCCCTGTCCATCTATTCACTTCAACTCTACACTGTGGGTAGAGTTTAGTTGTGGCATCTGATCTGAGCATGGATTAACAACCACAGTTATATCATGTTATAATATTATGTCACCCTGGAACACCTCTACTTGTACATCCCCTGGCTTATTTTATTTTGCCCAAGTAGCATCAAGGTGACAAATAAATGCTTCTTGACCTTTTTTCTAGAAAATGTGGCTATGTTTTTAAAAATTAAATACCACAATACCAATACGACAATAACCATCATCAATTCATTCATTTTCTGATATACACTTTACTCATATTTCTAGAACATGTGTTTTCCTATTTTTGCTGTCTACTCTAATTTAATGATACTTTACCAAACTATTGTATTGACACTTTTTTTTTAGTTTTTAAGGATGCATGCGCATAAAGAAGGAATAGCAGTGAAATCATGCTACCATCTGGAAAAATGGTCATGCCAAAGGGGATGTAGGTTCCTGAGTCACAAGTCATGAATCTAGAATTTTACTAACGGTGGGCTGCGGAGGTTAGCCGCCTTGACAGAGATTTACGTGAAACACTATCTATAACTATCTGTTTTATAATGTATATTCATTAGCTGTACTTTATATGAAGTACTTAAACTTTTTGGTGTGAGCACCTGACACCGCATCACCTCCAGACTCACAACCATTACTGTTGTTACAATGTGACAACCAGAGATCACACATTGTGCTAATAGCTGGTTTGCAGTCACTTACTCAACTGCTTGATATAAAAAAGTGATTTGGCCCTATATACTGAAAAATATTGCCAGCATGACAGTTTGATCATGGATCTAACTCACATTACATAATGAGCCAATAGTGTGGTTAACATGCATAGATGTGTTTCACTGACTTCCCTGCGCTCTCACTAAACATTGTGGTGAGAGCTGCACACTTAGTCTACGGTTGAACAGATTATGGCTGAACTGAGATTTGTCTTTGGGAATTCTGGGTGATAATCCATTTTCTAATATGTAGCTGTAGTGTCTGTTGTCATGTGCTAAGTCATTGGGAAAGGAGAGACTCAAACCTTACATCCTGTAGCTCATGCACTGTTGCAGTTTAAACAGGATTTGTTTTCACAGAAAGAAACAGTGAATATGAGAGTGATGCACATTTAGAACTACCTTCTTGAGGAGATCAATATTTCTGAAACTGAGAAAGAAATTTAAAAAATGCATGCGGTACAGATAAAGCAACTTTGGTGCAAGATAGGTTGCTAGTTTCAATAAGACGCTTGCGGTTCAGATTGTTTATTTGTGCCATTGTAATATGAATTTTATCCTCAGGCTATAAGCTGATCATTGTCTTCCAGATGTAAGCTGTAGACATAGATGTAAGCCATCATGAATCTGTTGACTTTTATTATGCTTACAATTAAATTTCTGTCCTTTTCCAACAGATCACTATGTACAAATCCTAACCTGCAGACAAAACTGTATTCAAACAGTAAGCACAGAGTCCGGCAAGTCATCTCCCACTGAAGGATTCCTCCCTTCCTATTTCAACTACCTGCAGTTTTCTTACTATATGGGTAAGTACGTGGGGGTATTTTCTGGTGTTCACACCAGATAGTGATAATCCAAAACTGTCCATAAAAGAAAACATAAAAGCCTTGTTCCACATATGGCATCATTTAATCAGTACTTCCCATGTCAAAGTCCCCCCACTGTCACCTTTCAAAATTTTCTTAGCAAAATGTGTAAATGTGTGTGACAAGAGCGTAGACTGTATAGTGCGTAAGCTTAGAAGTACAGGCGAAAAATATATTGGCATGAGCTGCATTGATATTTATACTGTCGGTGTAAATTACTTGTTAACTGGGAAAACCTACTATTCATAACTGTCTCTTTCCAGGGTTATCCTGGAAGCATTGCCTGAGTCACTAGGTAGGCAAATGAAGACTGAGAGAAATGAATCCATGAATACAGGATGAAAGCTGACAAATTATAACCTTAGGTCATACAATTTTAATATTGACAATAACTAATAATTATAAATGCACGCATTTGGTTTGTCAGTGGGCAACAGGTAATTCGCTTTCTTACTCTGGTGCTACATTTTTCTTTAGAACTGAAATGTGTCGTCTATTTCATAATATGTGACAATCAATAGATATGAATCCTATCTTTCTAGCAGTGGTCACAAGGTCGCTTTTCTGTGCATAGCTATATCACTTTTTACTGTTTCCAATGCATTTTGCTTAATGTGTGCAGCTAGTAAAGGTGGAAAACAGCACTGGAAAATGGACCAATCAGTGCATGATACTATATTTATAGTATAGTGATTTCATTCCTTGTTTTGTATTTCATCTGGTATAAATTCTGGCAACTATGTTTCTGTAATCAAAGGGAATTTTCTTTGACCTATAGTCTCAGTACTTGTACAGTTTTGGGAAATCCCACACTGAATTTCTGCATTTCTCAAACCACAACCCCATACACATGCACATACCCCCTCAGTACACATGCACGTACATCAATTTGTTTCATCCTAAAATGTAATCTATGTATCCTTTGTTCACCAAGCTAGGCATGTGGCATCTTTTCAGGGGAAATTTGACTAGAGCATCAGGGAACTTCCCCTACTCATCACTGTTGTGAGTAGGACCCATTTTAGAGGAGCACTTCCTGTTCCAGGACCACAGGTGGCTAGAGAAACAGTGAGACAGGTGGAGAAAGGAGGTGATAGAGTGGTGAAAAAAATGAAGAAGAAAACAAATATGGGGACCAGAGAATGTGTGCAGGCTTCTGAAGGAATATTTCAAAGAAACCTGTTTGATGGAGATGAGTCAGCAAATGGTGGTTGTATAGTTATAACCCTCCAATTGGGAGAGTTTTGGATGATTTACTTAAAGAAATGGTGGTGCAGAGTGCGCCAGGAAATAAAGATGTTTTCTGAGGGCACATTATAGAGAAAATACAAAAGGAGGCTGCAGAGACAATCCTGAAGAAGAGTGGTGAAATGGAAAAGAAAACATATGCAAAGAAAGTAAAAGAAGGCAGAAGAAAATTAAAAATGGAAGTACATGGTAAGGATTCAGAGTAAAGAAGACAAAGACATGGGCAGGTATGAAGTGTGGGACAATTTAATAGCTCCTTTGGGTGTAAAAGCACATGAGGTAAGAGCATTTATTAGTATTAACAGAGAGATATTTTGTGACATTATATTTAAGACTGTTTTTTCAATTGAAAATTTTCTTGGAGAATATTAAAAAAGAAATACTGTAATCCATGGATTCTTTATATGATAAAATCATTTAACAGGGAAATGAAAAAGATTTATGCACAATTTCAAATAGAGGTAGAGAGACTCTGAAAGGACATTTGAAAGCTTTATATAAAGAAGTACTAGACATTGCAAATGTTTATGATAAAAGGTGTTTATGAACTGGTAGCTGGGATTGTAATATTGTGTTTAAAATAGTAAGAGAAAACTATACATATACAAAGCATGATAAATGTGGAGGGAAATAGGGGTGTTGTAAAATACTGGGGACCACCCAAAATATATTTTGTGTGTATATGTACAAAAGAAGGACATTTGATAAGTAACTGCGACAAAAAAAAAATGTATTTGTGGGGAAATGGGACATGATGCAAAAATGTGAATTGAAGTGTTGTAAATGTAACAAAACTGGACATTTATCTACGGATTGCAAAAATGAAAATAAGAATAAAGAAAAGGGAAAGGAAAGAAAAAAACGAACAAAGAGAAGAAATTTTACAAGTAGTAGAAATAGGATAAAATTAGATGAGAAAAATAATAAAGACAAAATAGTAAAAGGTTCTGAAATAAGGGATGAAGAAGACACAAACTTTGAGTTATTAAAAAAGAAAAAAATAATTGTATTGGTAAAAGGAGAAAAGACAGAAAAATAAAATATAAATGTAGAAGTACAAAAGAAAGAAAAGAAAGGAAATGGATGAAAAAAGAATTTATACAGGTAAAGTTTGGGGCTTGGTATAATGGTACAGTGTTTGATTCTCACCTTTGGAAAGAAAATCAGTTAAGCTTAAAATGGCTAGCCTAGTAATTAGCCATGAACGTATAAAACCATGAATCTAAGGAAAAGGGGAAATAAAACATTGAGTACTTTCTGTAAATGTGAATAATATTAAGAATATAGTAAGATGAATATGAATTTTGAAGTAGTGTAATGCTTGTGATGTAGATATAATTATATGAGAAGGCACAAGATTTTTAACAAATGAAAGATTACAAACACAGAACCTATGGGAAGGAAAGATAATCTGGAATTTGGGAAATTAAAGATGTTCTGGAATGGCCATTTCTTTTTAGAAATACAGTAAAGATATTAGACATAAATTGGAAGATTAATCATTGTAGATTTAAAATTGAAAGACCAAGTATATATAATTATAGCATTATATGCTTACACTAATTGTAAAGAAAGGAAAAGCTTATTTCATCATATTTTAGACTATGTAGTGATAAATATGAATATTGTAACAAGAGATTTTAATTGTGATTTAAGAGGCAAGTGCAAAAAGAAATGATATAGGAAAAATATTAGACATTATAAGATGTGGTAAGTTAAAACTTTGGGGCAAAAATTAATGGACTTACAAAAGAGGTATGTGTAGAACTGAAATAGTTTTTTTATAGTATCAGAAGTTGTAGCTATAGGAGAAGGGGAGGTAGTTGAAACATAATTTTCTGATCATCTTGCAATATGGCTAGAAATGAAGAAAAACAAGGAATATATAAAAAAATAGGCAAAGGAATAAAAAGGATACATTAGAAAGCTTGGAATGAAGATGGAAAGAGATTAGTAATACAGTTATGGAAAAATCATATTACTATGAAAACATTTTATAAAAATTGGTCTGAATGATGTTTAAAGAAAAATATAAAAATATTTTTCACAGTGGCAATGTTATATGAGAAAAACAGAAAAAATATAAAAGACCATATAATGATGCTTTGGAAAATTTAGAGCATAATGTTACAACATACATTGACAAAGAAAAATAATTATATGAAAGAAATCAAGAAAAATACAATTGTTATATTATAAGCAAATATATTTTTTACTAGGATAAAAGAATTACTGAATTACTCAAGCAGGTTAGTAAAGGAATATGTTAGTATAAATGGGAAAAAATGTAAAAGGAGAAATAGAACAAACTCAGGAAAAGACTATGGATAGTGTAGTATAATATGTAGAAGAAATGTTTAAAGAAAAAAGAATATAGTAAAAATGTGGAAAGTAAAATGGTTAACAGATAAAGAAAATAAAGAGTTGGAAAAGGAGATTTATTGAAATGAAACAGATAAAATATTAGGACAAGTAAATGTAGGTATAACTGCAGGCCCAAATGGAATAGGGTATGAAATGGATAAAAAAATTATGGGATTGGCAAAAAATATTTTTAAAGATTTTGAATGAATGGTTAAATGAAGGTTTTTGTATAAAGAATTATGTAGTAGAATACTTAAATTAATATGGAGGAAGGAAGATGGAAGACAATTAAAAACTGGAGACCAATAGTATTGAATAATAATGATTATAAGAACTTTATGAAAAAAATACAAAAGAGGTTTGAATCTAAAATGGAAATAATATGGAAGATAGCATATGTAGTCTAAAGGGGAAGGATTGTCAATAATTATTAATGATAGTGAGAGAAATTGTGGATGATAAGATAAACAGAAAAGAATAATCAAAAATCATGAAAGGAGACCTTAATACGATATTCGACACAATTGGACATGAAATCTTATGGGTAATAATGAAAGAATAGAATACAAGTGAGAAAGTTAGGAAATTATGTCTCTCAGTGTATACTAAGCTTAAAGTAAAAATACATGTAAATGGCTTGTCAAGTCAATAGGTACATATGAAGAGTAGTGTAAGACAGGGATTCCTGTAACTTGTAAGTTCTTTGCATTAGTTATGAATGTAATAGTATGTGAAATAAATTGCAAAATGAAGGAGGCATGGTGTATAACATCTGAAGGATTAAGAATTCCAGTTCTGATAACATATGCAGATAATATAATAATTGCAAAAAAACAAAAAAAATGGATAAAAGAAGTAATCATTTGCACAAATGAGTGTCTACAGATGTCTTTAAAAAAGAGAAAAGTACAGGTTTAGGTGATCTTGTAAGGATAGGCGGTATATATTTTACAACAAATGAAATTTCTGTGTTAGGTATAACATTTGGGAATAAAGAAGTAACTTTTCTTTTCTGGAGAACATAAATTCAGTACTGATGGGAAAATAGCATACTTAGCAAGTGTATTTATGTTGCCAACAGTGTTTGAAAAGGAATTATTGCAGATATTTCTTCTTTTATATGGGGTTCTAGATTAGACCCAGTAAAATGTGGAGTTTTGTATGTAAATAAAGAAGAAGGAGGTTTAGGGTTAATCAAGCCAGTGGTATATGCTGCTTCATTAAATTTCTACACAGTGTTAAAGTAGATAAATGAAAAAAGATGAAAGATTAGTGGTAACATTGTATAAATATAAATATGATATATTTTGGGGTATGGTAAAAAAGAGTCAAATAGAAAAAGAGTATATAAATGAGGAAATAAAATATTACCAAGAAAAAATATTTTTGTGGAAAATAAAAACTGATGATATAGAAAAAGATAAAAAGTATGGTATAAAAATATAATGATAAAACATTACTTTGTAGAACTATGGGAAACTCTAACAGATGAAAAAATTATACCTATGAAAATGAGAAGCAAATGGTGTAATCAGAAAGTAGATTGTCAAGATTTTTTGTAGAGACTGGCAATAGATTTTATTAGTATTTATTTATTTATTTTATATTTGTTGACCGGGAGTGTCCAACTGAGCCAAAGGCCCTTTTTCAGTGGAGGCCCAGGGAATATGTTTATATAGTCAAGAAGAAGAAACTAATGAACATGTGTTTTTGTAATATAAAAAAGTTATGTGGAAAACTATACAAAGAAGGTTTTTTTAAGATATGAAAGAAGTATATAAAATAAACGGGGATATGATTAAATATGGATATTATAAAAATAGAAGTAAATAATATGTTACAAGAATAGATTAAAAGTTATTTTATGTTATATGAGTTGTATGGAATGGAATAATAAATGAAATTATGTTTAATGGTAAATAGAGTTTCGGCTGGAGTGCCTTCTATGTGGAGTCTGCATGTCTTCCCAGCGGTCGAGGGAATTTAAAGACATGCAGGTAGGTGCATACAAGTGTGGGTGTGCCCTCCTTGAAGACTGGGCACCAGGCTGGCAACTTGACACTGTAAAACCTCACTGCTGGAGTTCTGCTGTGGCGACCCCTAACCGGGAAAAGCCGAAAGACAGTTATATTGGTTGGTAAATAGATTTTTAGCAACAATATTAATTAAAATCAAATGGTGATTATGTAAAAGGGAGTTGGGGTCTAACAGGGATGAAAATTTAGTATTATTGTGCCAACAGATTTGTGTGTATGTGTGTGTGTGTGTGTGTGTGTGTGTGTGTGTGTGTGTGTGTGTGTGTGTGTGTGTGTGTGTGTGTGTGTGTGTGTGTGTGTGTATCTATACTTGTAAATATATAAATATTTTGTAAATAAGAGTTATTTTTGTATATAAATAAAGGACCCCTGTGTGTGCGTGTGTGTGTGTGTGTGTCTATACTTGTAAATATATAAATATTTTGTAAATAAGAGTTATTTTTGTATATAAATAAAGGACCCCCTACTCTTTTCAGTATGTGCCATTGGGATCTTTTACATACATCTGAGCTACTACCAAATCAAGCAGATGGGGCCTTGGTTTAACATCTCATCCAAAGAATGATACACTTAGGAGTTCAGCAACTCCCTTATGCTGCACTGCTGTGTCAATTATTAATCAGTCTGGTACAGGAATAGAACTCACAGCCTTTTGTACCAAATGTGATTATACTACCTGTTTACACCACTGACACTGCTGCAGAAAATAATTTTCTTTGTTGTAAACGAGTATGAAACCTTATTGCACTCCATAGTGACTATGGTTCTACAGGATCTAATACAGCCTAATAATGTACATGCACTTTTTTAGCAATGCATGTAACTCCATAACAGTGAGTCCACACATCTCTGTGTACAATGACTACATATATACTTAGTCGATCATTCTGAGTGTAGACACTGCTGGGTCTGCACTGACAGTAAACTGGCTTTCAGATACGTTTATGGTCTTCTTGTGAATTTCTTAAAAATATGTAACATAAAAAACAAAAGTGCTGCTGAGAATTTCTTTGGCTCAGCTGGGAAGATTTGAAGAATTTATAACCAGAGTGGTGTAGTGGTGTAGTGGTCTGCATATATAGAAAGACTTGAACAATTGTTTGTAGTGAATAGCATTGCTTAAAGAAACACATGGTGGTGTTACTCATTTCTGTGTCCAGGGGTCTATATTAGAACACAAAACTTTAAAAATGTCGAGTGTTCTAATATCGACCCATTTTCAGCGAACGCTGAAAATATTGAAGAAACAGAAAACCACATTTTTCCTAGGGAAAGAGTTTGGTTGTCCGTTTCTGTTGCTTCAGTATTTTCAGCACTGTGGTGGAAAGTTACGGGTCGGGTACAGGTAAGTGTGCGATTGTGTGGACGTGAGGGTTAGGGCAGGTTAGGTGAGTTAGGGTTAGGGCGCGTGTCAGGTAAGTGTACGATTATGTGGACATGAGGGTTAGGGTGGGGGTAGGTGAGTTAGGTTTAGAGCGCGGGTGAGGTGACTGTGCGATAGTGATGGACCTTAGAGTTAGGGTTTGGGTTAAGGTAAGTAGATAGTTAGTGGTGTATGTATAGTTTAGTGTAGGGTTAGGTGTAAGAGTTTAAGTGTATGTGTGTGGATTGCTGTTTGTTTGGTGTGCTTGTGTTGTGTGTATGTGTTTTGGAACAGCAAATTTTTTCCCTAGGAAAAAATTTGCTGCTCTGTATGTTCGATATTTTAAATTTTTGATTAATAGGGTTCGATATTAGAACACTCGAAATTTTGAAAGTTCGGTGTTCTAATATAGACCATGTGTCCACATACGGGCTTGGATTCAAAAACATTATCACCACCAGTGCTATTTTGGCAAAGGCAGCAGAGATATTCTGCAGTTCCCAGGCATGATTAAGCCACATTGAGCACCACCTCATCAGCAGCTCATTATCATGTCTCTGAATTGAACACTGTGCTGTTAGAGCTAACTGACCTAATGCTTCCCCTGCCAGCCCATGCATCTCAACTGCACAGGCACCTTAAAAAATGCACATCCATGCATGTGCATACACACAATACAAATACACCCATACACGTGCACACACACAATACACATCCACACACCTACACACACACACACACACATACACACATACAAGACACACCCACATATGGACACACACACACACACACACACACACACACACACACACACATTCATATAGCTGCAGCCATGTCCCTACACTCACACACACAATATATATCCACAGAAGTGCACAAGCACACACATATACAATACACACCCACACACCTACACACACACACATACAAGACACACACACACACAAGACACACACACACACACACACACACACACACACACACATACGATACACACCCACACATGGACACACACACTCACACATTCTTTAATTTCTCAAGCTCTTTTGGGTTTCTAATACCATGATGGGAATGAACCCCATTCCTAAGTCAAAGTCTGATTAAAGTTAATGAAATTAGTATTGATTCAATATTTGATGTTAGCCAGAAGTGCTCCTTGCAGCACCCATAATGTGTCCAGTAATAACCCCTTCTGCAATTCATATGGAGCTACATGTATCCGTAACATATCTAAATATGACTGTAAATTCTTTTTTATACAACCTGTTGCTCCTACAATTATTGGAAGTGTCTGGGTACCCTTCTTCCACATTGTCCTCATTTCTGCCTGCAAATCCTGGTATTTTATGACTTTGTGTCTCTCTTACGTAAGACACTGTAGTCACTAGGTATGGCAATTTCAGTGTGAGCATCACTACTTTTGTCTTTTCCTGGACCGCTCTATCTGGTTTTCCTGCATCTATCCTTTGAACAGTTGGCAATGCATGATCCCATGTGATATAAACCATCATTTTATATAATGCTTTGTGGCTCATGTTTCCAGTGGTTTTCACCTACATATTATAATGTTTGCACAATTCCCAGTGCAACAGTATCACCACATTATTATGCCTTTCAGTATACAGTCCTTCTGCCATTCATATATCACAACCAGCAACAAGGTGTGCGACTGTTTCCAACTCTGTTTTACAAAACATACATATGTCTGTTTCTCCCACATGTTCAAAGTACTTTATAAACCAACATGTACGTAGTGCACTATCTTGGGCTGCCAATATTAATCTTTCATCTCTTGGTTTAAATTCACATTTCCTAGAACATTTCTTTGTTTGATCCTGATCAACATGAGGTTGTTCCAATAGTTTTTTATACTTGCAACTATATTTATGCATTTTCCAATTTCTTGCCTTCTCATGTGATCCTTCACTTTATATTCTTTTGTTTGTTTTTTGGCACATTCAGTCGCTGCCTGATTTTTATCTACTTGTGGTTTGATTTTCATTCCCACTTGACACTGATATGCTTCTGCTAAACTAAGCAGTGAAGTCATCTTAGACTTATTCTCCTCATGTTTCAAAACGTTCACTACATTTGGGTCTTGTGAGGTCAGCAGATATGCATGCAGTCCTCCGATTGCAGATCTATACATGTAATCAGTTTTGAGGAGGCTCATACCTAGTTCAGAAGGGGGAATATATATAGTCTTGGTTTGCACTGATTTTTATAAATCATTTGATGAGCATGAAGCATCCTTCTTGTTTTCCTATCCAACTGATCCAACACCTTTTGGGGCCAGTCAATCACTCTAAAACTCTAAGTTAGGACAGGAAGAGCAAATTGGTTTCTAGCTTGGACTTTGTTCCTAGATGTCAATGCTGTTTTCAGTATTAATTTTAGTCTTCTAAAATATACCTTACTAAGCTTTATTTGCATTTGTTCATAGGATCATAGGAGGTTACTAAGCTGTTGGCCCCAGAGGCCCTTATAAGCCTAGCCAAGAGTTTAGCCCATGCATAGATAAATCAGCACCCGTTGCCTCTGTCCAGCAGGGACATGGGTGAAATCCCAGGGATGTATTTTCTATTTCCCATCCTTTTATCCAGGTTACACTTAAAAAGGGGTAAAGAGGTACTCTGCTTGACGTGGAGGGGAGTCTCTGGGATACAAATCTGTCCCGCCAATAAATCCTATTGATGTCACAGACCAGGTTGAGGCCGCTTATGTGGGTTACTCAAGTGGAGCTTGACTTGCAGATATGCAGCAGTTCCATCAAGGCGGGGTCCGAGGTCACCTTGTATGCCAGATAGAGGTCACCTCTGAGGAGTCTGTATGAAACAGAGTAGAGGGATAGGGCTTTTAGCCTATCTGTGTATGGTATATGTTTGAGGCCCTGGATTCTCCTGGTGGGGAATCTCTGTGGCCTCTCCAGCTGCTGCATGTGCTTTGCGAGGTACATGCTGAATGGGGCATTGTACTCAATAATGGGCCTTATAAGGGAAGAATACAGGGATGTTATGACCCCCTTGTCCCTGGATGAGATACCCTTACTTATGAGGTTGGCCATGTTGAAAGCTTTCTGTACAATGGAAGCAACATGGTGGTCAAAAGTCAGGTTACTATCAATCTGAGTGCCCAAATCCCTCACAACTGACTGCATGTTTAGGACATTGGTATTAATGTGATAATTTATGGGGACATCACTCTCCCCAAAGGGGATGATGACGCATTTTTTTGTATTCAGCTTGAGGCCATGTTTCTGGCATCAGTCATTTGTTTGGGTGAGACCCTCTTGGAAGATGTCCACGTCACTAGGGGAATTGATGACAGCTCCCAGCTTGCATTCATCTGCAAACTTGGTCAGCCATAGCCCATTGGTTTTGACCTGCACCTCAGAAAAGTATATCCCAAATAACAGAGGCCCCAAGACCGAACCCTGGGGTGCGCCTCTTGATACGGGTCTACTGCTTGAAGTGGCTTCCCCTATTTTGACTAGGTGGGTTCTGTCAGTGAGCCAGTTAGCCACCCATCTGGTAACATGCAGATTGATGCCTAGTTAAGAGAGTTTATCTATTATGCCCGAGTGGGGAATAGTGTTGGAGGCTTTGGCCAGGTCAAGGAAGGCAGTGTGCACTGTCTTCCCCTCATCCATGGCTTTGGTGACTGTCTCAAAAAAGTCAACCAAATTTAACAGACATGACCTCCCCTTGATGAAGCCAAACCGCATTAGGTGAAGTGTTTGGAGGTTGCAATGTCCTTGTTAATGTGGTCCATGATAATCCATTCCATGGCTTTGGAAATCAGGCTAGTTAGGTTGATGGGTCTATAATTTCCCAGATCGGTGGACGCTCCACCTTTGTGTAAAGGGATGACAGTGGCGGTCCTACACTTAGCTGGGACAAAGCCAGTACTCAGGCTTCAGTTGAATAGGGCACCTAATGGTGCTGCAAGGTCCTTCCTGAGTTCATGTAGGATGCAGCCTGGGATGTTATCAGGTCTCATGGAGGCTGTATTTTTTGCCTTTGAGAGAGCAGTGATGACCTGATCCCTAGATATAAGGGGAAGGGGGCAGGTATGTCCTGATTTACTGATGGGGGGGACAGAGGGGTTAAATTTTCACTGAATATGTCAGCCAGCAAGTTTTCTATATCTACGGCATTTGTATATGTGGTGTCCTTGACCACCAAATCTAGGTGCTATCTTTGAGATTGTGGACATATGTGAAGAAGGCCTTATGATTGTCTCTAGTAGATGTGGCCAATTTGGACTCAAAGTTTGCTTTGGAGGATTTCAAATGTGCTCTTATTTGCTTGTTTAGGCTAAGGAGAGATTGCTTCCAGTTGGGCACCTGCTCCTTCTTGGTCCTGGACAGAATTTTTTTTTTCTTCTGTTATAGAGTTTATTTATTGCAGATGTCCACCAGACAGGTTTGCTCCTCCTTGTGGAGGATGATTTAGTGCTGTCAGGTATTCCTGATTTCATGCATCTATATAAATGTTCATACAGTAATTTGATACAGTTTTGGATACTGGTGCCTGTTCCTAGAGAGGGGAGGGGGCTGTGAAGCTGTTTATACCATCCCTCAGGAGGCTGTAATCAGCTTTGGAGACTTTTTTTTGTTTGACCTTAGCTAGGGGGGGGGGAGATGGTGACTTTAAACGTGACCTCTATATGGCCTGACCTTACAAGGGAGGATGGTACTGTAGGTATGCTGTAGTGGCTACTCATGTTGGTTAATACCAAGTCCAAGATATTATCACCTCTTATGTGGATATCGACTTGCTTTTCCAAAGGATTTGCATTGACGAAATTGAGGAATCTCTGAGCATTTCTATTCTGGCATGAGTAGTTCTTCCAGTCTATGTTTGGGTAGTTAAAGTCACCCAGGATCAGGGTAAAGGGTTAAATTTTGATAGATTCAAAGAGGCCTATATTGGCAGTTTGGGAATCTTGGGTCAGATTTGGGGGCTGGTAGCTAGCTATGATTTGTATAAGGGTCTTGTCAATGGTTAACTGCACCTGGAGTGTCTCCTGTGTGCCATACTGTTTGACCAGCCTGGAGGCATGTATGTATTTAATATATATTGAAACTCTACCTCCCTTGGCTTTACTACCCACAGTTTGGGGTCTGAATGTATGATAGCATGAGCAACCAGGTATGGCTGGGGTGCTCTCCGCAGCTTGTTTTTTATTGTTGATCTTTTATCAATTACCAAATATTTATCTACTCCTTCTTGCTCTAGTTCTTTGATATCATATTCTTGTCCCAAACTGATGTGACTGCAGCTTTCCTGTTTGAAAGGTTTCTTTTGCACATTTATCAAGACCAAATGCCATTCTTATATCATCTGTAAAAGGTTTTAACCACTTGCAGTTCTGCTTTCAGTTTCTCATGTGATGATGTATACAGTTTTAAATAATCTACAAAGAGAAGATGAGAAGTCTTTACCCTTTCTTGTTTTCTGAGAGTCAAGTTGTAGCCATGACCCAATCTGTTAAGTAAATAGCTTAATGGGTTAAAGACAAGACAAAAGAGTAGCAGTGAGTCACCCTGGAATATCCCCCTTTGAATTTTTATCCCTGGAATAATAATTTGTCCTTTATCATGGCTAAACTGCAAATTGGTTTGCTGCTGTTTCATGGTTGCTGTAATGCAGTCGATCATTATAGGGTGTATTTGATACATTTTTAAGCCCTCTTTTATCCATGAATGTGGGATACTATCAAATGCTTTTTTGTAGTCTATCCATGCCATACTTACATCTTTCCCTTTTTTACAGTTCCCCATTATGACTTTGTTTAGCAACAAATGATCCTTTGTTCCATATGACTTTCTTTTATTGCCCTTTTTTTCTATTGCCATGATTGAGTTTTCTTCTAAATGACTGTAAACTCTGTCTGCATCAATTCCAGTGTATAGTTTATATGTCATCAGTAGGCAAGTTATTGGTCTGTAGCTTTTAGGATAACTTGCAGGTTCACTCAAGTACTTGTCTTTCCTGTTGTTAACCAGGTTGGTGTCTGTTTGGGGTGCACATATAAATAGTTCTTACTCATGGCTAAATCTTCATGTAAAAATGTTAACACTTTTAACCAGAAGTTAGGTACCGCATCTGGGCCTGGGGTTTTCCAATTAGGAGCTTTTCTTAACTTTGTTTCAGTCTCTCTGGTGATTCCTTCATCCCATTTCATATCCTGTACCTTTAAACTTCTTATTCTTTCTTTTACTTCTTCTATCCATTTAGCATCTTTATTATGTTCCACAGGATCTTCATAGATACGTCACCAAAATGTATCTATTTCTTCTTTTTTTGTGGTCTTTCAATTCCTTTTACCTTGTTTCCCATTTCTCTATAAAACCTTTTTGGGTCATCAATAAATTGCTTATTTTGTACTTTTCCTTTATATTTATCTACATATCGTCTAATCTTTTGTGCCTGTGCTGATAGTTTTAGTTTAATATTTGCAATAGTGCATGATGGATCCTGATCTGTTCTGATACTGTGCATTGCTTTTATCCTGTCTATCTTTCTGACTATTTTTGTTGATCTGTTCCCTCTTTTATACTCTTCTAAGAGTGACACTTCTTGTCTTAATTGCTTTATAGTTTTCTGTATTCAATATTTCTGTGATGGCATTTGATTTGTATGCTTCCGTTCCCTTACTGCCCTGTGTTTTTGTGGTAAGACTGTTATTAATTTAATCATTAGCGGACCGGAGTTCCACTGTGGCGACCCCTAACCGGGAAAAGCCGAAAGAAGAAGTAAGCTAGCTCACACAGAGCAGTTTCAACTTTTAGGGGTGGGAGGTTAACATAATGGTTAAGGTGTTTACCTTACAATACACAATGTACAGGTTTGGTTCTCATATGGGGTAATTAGCTAGGCTTAAAATGGCCCCAAATGGCAGTTAGCCTAGTACTATGAACCTATAATATATCCTATTTACTTCTGTTATATCGCATGGATCTCTATGGACAGTCCTAATTACTGTGTTCATTTGTTTTATCAAACTTCTAACTTTTGGGTTTTATTGACTTTCTGTAGTCTATTTCTTTCATTGTTCTTATTATGTCCGTCCATCTCTATTAAATCAAGCAACTCTTCTTTTAGATCATTTTCTTCTAAACTGGGGCACATTCCTTGATCTCCATTTCTTGTGGGCATTCTACAGAATGTTCCAGTGTGTCTTCCTGTGCCACATTCTCTTCAGTTTCATCCTTGTTATTTGTTGCTCTTTCATATGGGAACTCACTGGCCTATCACTCCACAACACTAACTGTGTCAGAGTTGCCACAGTTTGCTGTTCCTTCTCTTGCTGTGCAGCTACAGCTGAACATTTGTACTGGTTTCCAAGGGGAGGCTCCAGAGTATCTTCATATGGCAACTGATCAGATGTTTGCCACTCCACTGGTTTTTCCTTAATTTGGGAATCAGTTGCTCTAGCCTGCTGTGATGTTATCAGAGTTAGATTTTCTGCACTAAATCCTTCACTTTGCAGGTAATCCATAACCTCATTTTCTATTTCTTGAACTTCTCCATTACCAATCTAATCTTCTTTTCTCTTCTCTTTGTTTTCTTATTTCTGTATTGTAATATTTTCCATATCCGGATGCCTTTGCCTGTATTTCTCTTCAAATATCTTTGGTGCTGCTCTTTTTGTATTGGTTAGTTTTGCTTTCTCCTTTGCATACATATTACAGCATGTTAAATCTCTTTTTCTTTCCCATGTCCATATTTCTGTTTCAGATGTCTCCTGATCTTCCTGTTTCTCCTTACCTGGGACACTCTTTCTGTCATGCGATGATACAACCGTGCTAGACTTTGTACATTAAATCCTTCACGTCGCAGGTATTCCATAACTTCACCTTCTTTTTTTTATTTCTGCTTTAGTAATCTTCTGTTCTACATTCTGTCTGTGATCTTATTTTTTGTATTGTGAAATGTTCCATATCTCGATGCCTTTGCTTTTATTTCTGTTCAAATATCTTTGGGGCTGTTTTTTTTTTCTTTAATTGATTAATTTGGCTTTCTCCTTTGCAGAAATATTGCACCATATTTTTTATTTATTTTACATTTGTTGACCGGGTATGTCTGGCTGGATTAATGCCCCTTTTTCAGTAGAGGCCCAGGGAGAAAGGCTCCAGGTAATACAAATGTTACAGTTCAAGGATCTAAGAGCACATGCAATAATACAATGTGCATAAAAGTGAAAAACAAGTGAAGTTTGTCAACAAACCAAGTTGTCCCGGGACATCTTCATGAGGGGTTAGATTGATATTAGTGGAGGTTAAGTGGGTTGGGGAGGTGAAAGGATTAAGGGGAGGCAGGGATGTTTGGGAGGAAATGAGATAAGGATGGGGAGGGGCTTAAGAGGTTTAGACAAGCGTAGCTGGGTAAGCAATCACATTTTGGCATGAATTCGCTACTGCAAGGATCATGTCCATGACGACCTGTAGGTAGTTGGGAACAGGTAGGCCTGGGCTTAATTTTGTTAAGAGGGAAAACTGGATTAATAGTATTTTTTTTGTGTTTCTTCTCTTGGGGGTTGGTTTTCATTGCTGGGTATGGTTGCTTCTTTGAGTTACAAACATTTTCTTTTCTGCAGTGGTTTCGGGGGGGGGGGCAAGAGAGTTTGGGAATTCATGTGGAGAAGTGGGGTATTTAAGCGGGCTTTTTTGGATAGCTTTGTCTTGGAGTCAGCCTCTTCCAGTAATGTATGATGGTTGGTGGTTGTTCTGCTGTCCATTTTGTCCCCGTGGTTGTCATTTTGTTGGGCCCTGCTGGAGTTGGAGTTCCCTTGTTTTTTTTTTTTGTGAGTGGGGTTTGTGAGGCAAAAAGGTTTCCAGTGGATTGGTGCAGTTTTGAGTGCTTGGAGCAGAGTGCAGGAGCACTGCTGGATTGTTTGCTTCGTTGTGTCCTTTGCATTGTCTTTTATCCCTGAGTGTATTGAATGGGGGAGAGTTGGCAGGTAGCTCTGCATGCCTCTGGAAGGCGAGATATCATTCAGCCTTATTCTTGGGCGTGACGATCATGTGTAGGATTGCCTTCAGAGGTATGTTTGCTCTGCTTCTGTATGCAGACGTTAAAGGGTTAAGTGTTTCTGCATTTTCCGTGGATGAGTGCGGTATGGGAGGTGTGTGTGAGTGGTGAGGTGCAGGTGCGATCCTGTATCACAATTCAGGCAGTCAAAGGGTCAGAATTTCATTAGACAATCAATGTAAAACAAATGTGAAGTGTATGCTAAATTTATAACGGTTTACGCACGGAGGAGGTTTGAGGACCCAGCTATCGAGAGTCAAGCGAGAAAGGGTAGTGATTGGCTGTTTGCAGCTTGATCACTCATACCTCTTAACTGTACAAAATTCCACAGATTGGCCAGATTTTGCCTCATGTTTTCAGGTCCATTTTCTTAAAGAGGTGGCTGTTAGCAATTAGTGGCAAATTATTAAGAACTGTATTTAGAAAAATAACAGCATATATTGGAGACTGACAGACATCTGAGTGGCAAACTTTATACCTTTCAGAAAATTCGGGCCACAGTGCAAACTAGCATGCAATCAACTTTCTCAGTTTGGGGGAAGCGTGTGTAAAGCTTTCAAAGTGAGCGCTCGATGTTGTAGGATGGTGGCCGAGAGTATACATACAGTAGTTTTGCCAAACCCATTACACGTTGTGGATTCCTTTGCATCGTGAGCTAGGAGTAGTCAGTGTTGCTGCCTATTTAGTAATCTTTTCTTGTAAGATAAACATTAGTTGTTTGCAATTAATATAGTAATGCATTTAATTTAGTTTGATAGGGATTATGAGATAATTAATATTTTAGGGGTTTAAAATAAAGTATGAACATTAGGTTGAGATTGATTTAAAAGGTTAAATACTTGTTCTTAATGAATCCACTATATAGGGTTGAATACACATCTGGACATTTTTTTTACCTCTTCTGTTATAGTTTTTGTTTAAAATGCATTGGTGAGAGTGGAATAGCGACAGCCACATATAGAGCGGAGTTGGGCACATGTTGCTGGGTGCAGCATCTCAAGAAGTATTCTGTTCATCGGTCCCTGACTTAACACTGAATTTAGTTCTTAATCTTATTTAAAACTGGGGAGTTTAGGAGGAAAGGCGGTGAACTGGTGAGTTTTGGTGGAAAGGCGGTCAGTTAGCATTTATTACAATGTCAAGCTGAAGGGTGTGGGGGCACTGTTATCCCGTGGTTTACTTGTAATTGTGTGTGTGTGTGTGTGTGTGTGTGTGTGTGTGTGTGTGTGTGTGTGTGTGTGTGTGTGTGTGTGTGTGTGTGTGTGTGTGTGTGTGTGTGTGTGTGTGTGTGTGTGTTGAAAAGAGGGTTTTGTTTGGCAGCAAAAGCTCCAGGTAATACAAATGTTACAGTTCAAGGATCTAAGAACACATGCAATAATACAATGTGCATAAAAGTGAAAAGCAAACATCAGTTCTATGTTACAAATAAAGATTTAAATGCATGGGAAATAAACATGAAGGCAATAGCAACAGGTATTTTTTTTAATGTTATATAAATATATGTACTTTTCCAACGTCTTAGTAGGTGATTGCATAGAGGAAAGGTAAGTGTAGAGGAAAGGATGGATTAGGTAAGGAGTAATAGAGGTTGGTGAATAAGAGGAAACAGTGAAGACAGAGGAGAAAGAAGGTATAACTGTCAAAAGATATCAGATCTCTCTTTCTTTCCCATGTCCATATTTCTTTCTTATACCTCTCAAAAATCTCTAGATTTTGGTCTTTATAGTTTCACATTTCCTCAAGTCGCTTCTTTTTCCAAACGGCCCAAGGTTCCTTGGTCTGTATAATGTTTATCATAAATCTGTTGTATTAATGAACACAATTTTTTATTTGAAGCTTTTGATAATTTTTCTTGTGCAAGTATTTTTCTTTCCACTGGTTTCTCTCTTAATCTTTTTATATACCTTCTGTCTGGAAATTCTGGGCTTCTTGCATGATAGTAGCAATACATAATTTATTTCTTATCCTCAATAGTCTACTCTATCAGTTTTTGTGATTTTTATGGACTACTTCCTTCTACAACAGGGGGCCATCTTCCCCCTGGGCCTGGCCCCACTGTAGGAATGTTTCCATGTCCTGAGGATTCTACACTGTCATTTTTTCCAATTCTGGCACCAGTGCAGCTACCAGGATTGGGCACTTTTTTATCCTGGGTCTTGTGTACCCAACTATCTTTTTTATTTTTTAACCTACTTAAGTCTGTGATATATGCTATATAAAATGCAGTCTCTATATCAATGTTAGCTTGGTGAGATTTTGTGAAAATCAGGGTCCACCTCATCACATATACATATAGCTGCAGTCACCCCCCCCCCCCATACACAAACTCGCACAGACACACACATAGACATATATACACACCCACACAGATGGCTTTGCGGGATTTATCAGCTGTGGTGCTAACATTGTCAATTCTTCCACCGACATGCATGGATGACGTACACCTTTTTTTGTATCACTGCATAAGCAGCATAGTAGAGTTATTCTTTGAAGTGCTCTCCCACTGTTTATAGATGACAGCAATATACCTGGGGGCAGTGTATGCTGAATTTAGCAACAATCGTTGGTTGGGTGTGGGTAACACAAGATTAACCCACAGCTGATGTGGTTTGATCATGAGGACAAAGCCTAAGTGACTAAACAAAGCTAACAGTGCGTAAATCCTGATACCTCACATGGGGAGTGGATTATTGCTATTATACAATGACATTGCTTAAGAAAAAACTTATCGTTTCTAAATAATTATTTTATATAAATGGAATTTAGTATTCCACCTCCAACTCTTAATAATCTGAAGACCTAAAATATAGGGTTGGGGGTTAGTATAATGGTTACCTTACAGGTCCAAGGTACAGGGTTCGAGTTTTGCCATTAACAGAGAAATTGTGTAGGCTTG